>NC_066584.1:251731743-252061118 GCF_024323335.1 Lathyrus oleraceus
AAAGTCATCTTTCAACTTTAAGCATTCTAAAGGCCCAATGCCTAGTTGCTTTTTGACTTTTATAGAACTCTAAAGGCCCAATGCCTAGTTGCTCTTTGACTCCAAATTTGCATAGGGAGAGTCCTAAAGTCTAAGTCCATTTGTCCATTTCTTTGCATTTGGTCAACAACAAACAAACAAAACACAAGCACAAAAGTATATACACAATTATATGCTCAAATGAGCAAAAGGAAGATGGAATTAACATAGACATGTGCTCAAGTGAGCAAAGGAAAAAGCAAATGAATACTATGTACAAGAATAGTAAATTGCATAAATGTAAAGTGCAAAAAGTAAATGTTAATGGTTAATGATTAGTGTTAGTAGTTAGTGTGCCATAAGGAAAATTTAGCGCTATGTTAAGCAATCGTAATTGGACTTATGTAGAAGTCACAACTATCTGAGGTCGGTCAATAATAATGTAGGCAACAACACAAGTTAGAAGTCTTGATTAGTGAACCAAGTTCCAACAACTTGCCATGCCAAAAGAAAAGAGAGAATTGATCTTGTATTGGTTTAAGTCCCTTGCATGGTTTAGGAAACAACCTATCCTTAATGCAAAGCCATTCACTTGATCAATTGATCAAGATGAATTAGATTTGAATCAAGGAAGATTAAGTCTCCCTAATCAATGCTAACTTATCAACCTTCAACTCATTGATCAAAAAGAAAAAAGAAGAAGAAGAAGGAGATGAACAATGGAAAAGAAAATGGAAAGAATAAAGTGCATTAGATGAAAAAGAATGTACCAATCAACAAGTGTTGACCAATGACATTGAGGATCATGGTCAAACAATCAAAAACAGAAGTGAGATGAAGATTGGAGGTCAAGAAATGAACAAAATATTTTTGGCAATTTTAATATTTAAAATAAACTTGAATTAAAATATTAAAGAAATGTCAAACTTCAAATCAACTTTTAAAAGTCCAAGTGATTTATCCTAAGTTCAACAAGGTCAAACAAAGTTTGACAAAAAAATTTCAGCATTTTTAAAAGTCAGAAACTATTTTTAATCAATTAAAAATGAATAAAAATAACCTAATTGAACTAAAATCTCAAATAAATCTCAAATCAATTAATAAATTGATGAGAATATTTTTCATAGATCCATCATCATTCAAATAGGTTAGGAAAATATTTTTGTATTTTTTCAATATTAAAAACTATTTAAAATGAATTAAAAATAACCAGAAAAGAGAAAATTCATAAAAAATATCTAATGACAAAATAAAAAATATTAAAAATCATTTTTAGAAACTAGAATTTAAATGGAGAAAAATGCAATTGGTCCCATATTTTTTGGAATTAAAATGAAGAAGTTATGAATTTTTGAAATTAAATGGAATAAAAGAAAATAAAATGGAATTTAAGAAAATCACAAAAAACCACAGGCGTCTGATCAAGCCTCATTAATTGACGTGGCTGATCAGACGGATGTGAGATGCGCGCTCATGGTGAGTCCAAGTCAAACGCGTCACACCTGGCCTTAAAGCAAGTAATCCAAACGCATGGCTGAGATTAAAACGTGGGAGGTGCATCCAATGGTCCATATTAAATCGGGCATGGTGGATGGTGGCCAGCGCCACCGTCTTCTCCAGCGAGCACTAAAGCTCCGACCAGAGTTGCAGGTCCTCCAAACTCAACCAAAACTCACGATCCATATATCAAAATGAAGCTGGGGTGATGTACATCACCCCTGTGACCTTGACTTGTACTCAAACTTTCTATGGAATAAGAAATCTGAGCTGGAAGATTCAGGTACATAAATTGCAGTTCATTAAAACACAAAATCAAAGCCACCACTGGTTTGCCTCTCAAGTGAGGACTTCAGAAAACACATTGGTCAGGCAAATAGATCAAGGAACAAAGAGATTCGAAGCAAAAACCAGTTGAACCATACCTTTTGATTGTGAAGATTTGAGCTTCTTTCCTTGCTTCCTTTTGCAAAACAGAAGTTCAATGGATCATATGAGGAAGGTCTAGGAACTTTAGATCTAAAGATTCAACCAAATTCAGTTGAATTTCAAATCTGAAATTTTGAAGAAATATGAACTAGTTCCTTTAGGTATGGTTGGGGATTCAATTTTGCAACATATTAGGCGCCTTCAGGTTAAGATTTGATGGAGGTATGCACCTCTATTTATAGTTAGAATTGGCTGAGCAAGTGAGTTTCCTCGTGTGCATGGCAAGTGGATTTTCCTTGCTTGGGCTTGCATGATCATGTAGAAGGCCCAAACTCAATTGCATTTGCATGTTGATGACCAAACAACTTGAAATGGACATGTAGTTGGCAATGCATAAGCTTGTGCATGGAATTCTAACATGTTATGCATAATTGAGCTTAAAACTTCACCTCTTCGAAAATGCCACTTGAAAAATTGAGACATAGGCATGTTGGTAATGGTTGGAAAGGTCTTGACATAAGGAACAAATGTTATGTTGGACCAAAACTCATTTGGAGTGTGGAAATTTATGAAAACAGGCCATGAAGTTCATAGTGCAAAACATGCCTTTGAGAATTTTGCCAAATTGGTCCAACTTCAAGCCCTTCTGTTTTTATGATGCAAGCCTCAAATTGAAAAACTTCCAACATCAAAGTTGTAGGTATTTTCAAGATAATCAAAATGGACTTAAATTGTGCATCATTTGGATTTTCAATGAAGAGGTTATGGGCACTTGAAGTTGGACTTTTTTGCCTTTCAATGCATTTGGTCCAAAGTGACCTATAATGTTTTGCATTATCACATGTATTTATTTTGAGATTTTGAAATTTTGTTAAACATAACATTTTAACTAGACAATATAAGCTTTCCAATGCATTTGATCCGACCTTAACATTATAAACAATGAATGCGTTATGTTCTTGGGAAGTTGACCCAAAATTAGGGTTTCAGTCAAAATGACCTATAATGTCTTGGAATGGTAGATGAACTTCCAAGCTTCAAATAAATTTTTTATGAACATGAAAGTTGTTCATATTGTCCTTAAGAACATTTGTGCTTTTGTGATCATCTCTATTTGACCAACACATAAAAAGTTGGGTCTTAGTGCATTTCAAAATAGTCAGATGAATTGACTGATCAACTTTCCAAGTCCATAACTCACACCTTGATGAATTGATGATTGAGGGCACTCAAATAAGTTCAAATATTAATGAAATGATTAATTAAAGAACTTACCTTGATTGTATTTGATCATGGGATGAGATTGCTTCATGGGCAAGGCACGCTTGATACACAGATGAATTAGGGTTTCCTTGGGAGACAAACCTCAAACCCTTTGACTTGCTTTGATCAAAATGATGAATTGAGATACTTGGGAGGCATATTTTATGGATGAGAGCTTTGGGAACCATTACCATGCTTGTTTTCATCTTCTCTTGACCATATCTTTGCACAAAGGACCTCCTTGAAGCTCTTGACCTTGTGATTGCTCAAGCTACAAACAAAAGATGTTAGTGACATATTTTTGTGCTTTTGGTTAGTGAGTAAAGATGAGAAGAGCAATAATATACAATTCAAGCATGCTTGGTGATCTCAAACCACTCACAAGAGGTCCCACCCAAAGGCAAAGGGAACCAAGATTCTTATGATCCTTGAGGCTTTGCAAATGCAATGTTATGAGGCCATGAGGGATCTTAGGGACAAAATTAGGGTCTTACAGATAGACACGAAGTAGACCTGTTAATGACTGAAGTCCATGAGGGTTCATTTGGTACTCATTCCAATGGACATGCCATGGCAAAGAAGATGTTGAGAGCAGGCTACTATTGGCTGACAATGGAGTCTGACTACTGCAAGTATGTGAAGAAATGCCACAAGTGTCAGATTTATACGGATAAGATTCATATTCCCCCGACACTTATGAATGTTATTTCATCACCATGGCCTTTCTCCGTGTGGGGAATTGACATGATTGGCATGATAGAGCCTAAGGCGTCAAATAGTTACCATTTTATTCTCGTAGCAATTGATTACTTCACTAAGTGGGTTGAAGCGGCATCGTATGCGAATGTGACCAGGCAGGTGGTTGTGAAGTTTATCAAGAACCAGCTTATATGCCGATATGGTGTGCTAGACAAGATCATTACTGATAATGGATCTAACTTGAACAACAAGATGATGGAAGAGCTGTGTAGCGAGTTCAAGATTGTGCATCATAATTATTCTCCTTATAGACCTAAGATGAATGGGGTTGTTGAAGCTGCCAACAAGAACATCAAGAAGATTATCCAGAAGATGGTTGTTACGTACAAAGATTGGCATGAGATGTTGCCATTTGCTTTGAATGGTTATCGTACATTCGTCCGCACTACAACACGGGCAACCCCTTTCTCTCTTGTATATGGCATGGAGGTTGTGATCCCCGTGGAGGTTGAGATCCCATCAATGAAAGTCTTGATGGAAGCCAAGTTGACTGAGGCTGAATGGGTCTTGAGTCGTTATGACCAACTGAATTTGATTGAAGAGAAGAGATTGACTGCCATGTGCCATGGTCAGTTGTATCAGCAAAGGATGGAGAAAGCCTTTGATAAGAAGGTCAAACCTCGTGTGTTCCAAGAAGGTGACCTCATGCTCAAGAAAGTTTTGTCTTTCGCGCCCGATTCCAGGGGCAAGTGGACTCCAAACTATGAAGGTCCATATGTTGTTAAGAGAGCCTTTTCAGGCGGTGCTTTGATACTTACAACTATGGATGGGGAGGATTTCACTCGTCCTGTGAATTCGGATGTAGTTAAGAAATACTTCGCCTAAAATAAAAACATAATAGCCCGCTAAGTTGAAAACCCGAAAGGGCGACTTAGGCAAAAATGAGCGTCTCGGTGGATTGAAAACCCGAAAGGGCGGTCCAGGAAAAAGTTAGAGACATAAAAAAATGAATATATATATATCCCGCTAGATTGAGTACCTCATCCTGGGGCAATCTAGGCAAAAATTAGGGATTTGGCAAGTAACTGCATCCTGACAAGACTTTGTTCTACAGCTGTCGTCTGTCAAATGTTCCCGCTCAGTCATCGTCAACTGAAGCTTCAAATACATTGGATTCAGAGTTGGTGGAGAAATGGTCATTATGTTCAATGTAGCCATTTTTCCAATATATATCACCAATTTCAAAATTGTAAAGATCCATGGAGTCCCGCCATTTGCGGACTACCATTCCATCAAATAAATTTGAGCCTTTATCCAATTCTTTGCACTCTTATTTATTTCTGTTTAGCAAATGTTTGCATGTTTTAATTGATAAATATCATTGTTATAAACAAATAAAGTTTTCATAAACTGTTTTTAAACAAAGTGAACATTCACAATGACCAAAAGGATAATTGGAATGTCCTCAGTGCTCTCCCAAGGATAGTACGATCTCCAGAAGAGTAAGACATTTGTTCATATTCCTGGCATATTTGTATACCCTTCATCATCTTTCAGTTTGTCTCCTCATCGAGCACGGAGGAAGGTGATACGTCACGAAATTCCCCAGGAAGTCTGGAGTTTTGGCCCTGATCTTTAGGGAGATGTGTATACTTCCATCCTTAGATCACTAGAGAGTCTAAGTCTAGCATTTGTGTTTTATCAATTATGTGGTTGTCATCCCTTGTGTGGACTGACCTAAAATCCCTTATGAATTGATAAAAAGTTGATATGCTATCTAGTTCCGAGGAGTTTGGTCTTCCCTCAGCATGATTGGAAATCTCCTGCAGAGTGAGCAGGAATTCCCAGCATGAGTGGAAATCCACAGCATGTTGACTTACAACTCGTCCCCGGTAGGGTTGCTCACAGCAGATTATCCCCAGTATGATCGCCGATAGTTTATCCCCAATAGAGTTCCCTTTACGATGGATCTTTTGTCTAGTCAGCAGCAAATCCCTGGCGGTGACTCTGTAGCTTCCCCAGCTGAGACGTTTTCTGATCCCATTCTGATATTGGAAGATGTGTTGTTTCTTTCCCCAACGGAGTGATTTGTTGCTTCTCCCAGTGGCAGAGATGTTTCTTCAGTCGATAGAAGAGAATGTTTGTTTGGTGGTTGTTCCCCACAAAATTTCACGTCATCTCCTGATGAGATCCCCAGTAGAGTTCTTCTATGACTGATCTTATCCACATCTCTGTGTGTTCCCGAGATTTGTTGGAAGATCCCCAGCATTTGGTAGTTGTGACCTTTGCTTATCCCCAACAGCGGTCTCTAATCCCCAACTGTGATCTTTTTCCCCGTTTGCGACTCTGCTTGATTCCCAGCTGCAGTCTGCGTCTCCTAGCATTTGATGCTCCCCACCGGAGTGGATTTCCTTATGTGGGCCTGGCTTTTCTCTTTGAGATGTTATATCGGATGTCTGTCCATTTGATTATTGGACTTATTTGTGATAGATGTGTCTGTTTGTCAGCATTAATCATACATAAATCATGTATATACATGCATAATTACAGCATTAAAATATTCATGTTGCATTCTTTGCCATATATCTTTGTTTGTTATCCCTTGCTAGTGGTGAAATGTCCTTCCCTGAGCAGATGTTTGTGTCTGATCTCTCCATATAGAGCCAGCCCTATAGGCAGAAAATGTCTATCTTTCCTTCATCATTCCCCACCGAGTTATGTCCTCGTGGATGATTATTATTTCAGTTTCCTCCCTAGATATGAATTGGGATGGAATTACTCCCCTGAGTTATATCCTCATTGGGTTGAGTCCTGTTTCATTGTGTCTCTCTAGTTTGTTCCTAGATTGACTCCTTTCTTGTTATTTCCCCTGCAGTTCCCTATGGTTTGGTTGTTCAATTACTCAGTAACCAGTAATTGTCCATCTTTCCCCAGCGGATGTTGTGGCCTTCTACCCAGTAACCGGTAGTTGTAAGTCCTATTTATGTGGTTTTCTACCTAGTAACCGGTAGATGTAATCCCCTCTTTGTTGGTTATCTTTATCCAATATTCGGTATTGATATTCCTTCATTTTTGATATTCCTTCATTTTTGTTAAGCAATTTATCCCCAGCGAGTCATTTTTCATTTACCCTTGTTTGGTGATGATTGTTTCTCCTTTGGACTGGTCATCATTTTATACCCAGTAACCGGTATCCCGATGTCCTTCTTTTTTTCCGGCCGATTTATCCTTTACTAACCCAGTAACCGGTTGTGGATAATCTTCCATGCGAGTATGTTATCTACGTTCTGACGGTAATAGATAATATATCTCATGCACTCTTCAGTCGAAGTCTTTTTCTTCCCCAGTTGAGTAAGATTCGCATTTCCTTGTGGAATCGAATGTCCATCCTGTAAGACGAGTTTGCTTTTTCAGCCCTCCCTTCGGATGATGAGTGTTTTGGATATACTCCCATATCACGCCTGGTTGGTCACCTATTATATGCCTAGTAACCGGTATCCCTAGTGCTCCTTCCTTCTGCTCCCTATTATGACTTTTTGTCCCCTGTGGAGTCAGATTTCCTGAGTTGAGATATGCCTTTTGGGTCCTCCTCAGACATTTCGGATGATTGATATCTCTCACCCTTATACCGGTCTTAGATATTCTTTCTCCCTGAGCATGTTGCTCTCTCACCCTTATACCGGTTTTTTATCACATGTCTCTTTTTGTGTTTATTACCCACTAACCAGTAATATGTCATTGACTTGTCCTCAGCTGAGTCCCTTATTGGGTTTTCCCCATCCGGGTCCGGATTTTTATCCGAGGTATCCTTTGTGGATAGTTTTGCTGTATTGGCATATTCCCTAGTACATGCATCTTTGCGTCAGCTCGAGTCTTTCCATTGATTTAATTTTATGGAATCCCTTCGTGTCTCCCGGCAAGTTTTGAAGTCGTGACCTGCTCACGCATTTTACCCTTCTTTTTTCCCAGAGTCTCTATCTCCATAGAAAAAGCATTACTCCTTTGGATTCTCAGTTTCTCCGGATTTCTTTTTCTTTATGGCTATATATCCCCATAGAGTATTAACTTTTGCATACATACATTTGCCTCATGAGGTCTCTTAGGGACCATAATTCGTCTCTTTGTTATTATTTAAGCCCATTCTACCACGTCGAGATGAAGATTTTAAACTCCATATCTCCGGCTAGAATGACCTTGAATAGGGGCATCTGTAAGACCCTAATTTTGACCCTAAGATCCCTCATGGCATCATATCTTTTGATCATTGCATTGCCTCAAGGATCCTAGCATGTGTGGCTCCTTAACCCTTGGGTTGGGACTTGTGTGAGTGGTTTGAGACCACCAAGCATGCTTGAATTGTATATTATTGTTTTTATTATTTGTTTAACTAATCAAAAGCACAAAAATATGTCACTAACTTGTTTTGTTTTGAAGCTTAAGCAATCATGAGATCCCTTGTTCCTAGGAGGCTCCTATGCTAAAGGAAATGGCCAGATAAAGATGAAAGCAAGCATGAAAATGGTTCCCAAAGCTCTCAATCATCATATATGTCTCCCATGTATCTCAATTTTCCAATTTGATCAAGATGAACCAAAGGGCTTGAGGTTTGTTTCCCAAGGAAACCCTAATTCATCTATGCATTGACTGTGCCTTGCTCATGAAGCAACCTCAACCTATGATCAAATACAATCAAGGGAAGTTCTTTCATTCATTATTTTATGCCTATTTAAGGCCCCTCAATCATTCATTCAACAAGATTTGAAGTTTGGACTTGAGAAGTTGACCAGTCAAGTCATCTCACTAAATCGAAATCCATTGAGACCTAACTTTTGATGTGTTTGTCAAATGAAGATGACCCCAAGAGAAAAAATGTTCTTAAGAACCATGTGAACAGCTTTTATGTTCATCAAAAATTCATTTGAAACTTGGAAGGTCATCATTCATTTAAAAACATTATAGGTCATTTTGACTGAAACCCTAATTTTGGGTCAACTTCCCAAGGACCTAACTCACTCATTTTTTATGATTTTGAGGTGAGACTATATGAATTGGAAAGATTAAGATGTCTAATTCAATGGTTATGTTGGACAAAATTTCATAATCCTAAAATAAACACATGTGATAATACAAAACATTATAGGTCACTTTGGACCAAAGCCATTGAATCTTGAAAAAGTCCAACTTTAAGTGCCCTTAAATTTCTCATCAGAAATCCAAATGATGCAACATTTAAGTCCAAATTGATAATCTTGAAAAGATCTACAGCTTTGATGTTGGAGGTTTTTTCCATTTGAGGCTTGCCTTATTGAAACAGAAGGGCTTGAAGTTGGTCATTTTTGGCAAATTTTTGAAAGACATGTTTTGTACATCAAACTTCATGACCAGTTTTCATAAATTTCCAAACTCCAAATGGATTTTTGTCCAACATAGATTTTTTTCCTTATGTCAAGACCTTTCCAAACATTATTCACATGCCTATGTTTGGAAATTCTAGGAGTTACTTTCAAAGAGGGGAACATTTATGCCCAATTATGGAATTCATGATGAAACTTCATGCACAAGAAATTGCAATGCAAACCACACATCCAAATCAATTCATTATGCTATCAGCTTGCAAAACCATAAGCTTTTGGGCCTCACATGCGCCTGTACAGGCCCATGCATGGAGGACCCAAAGCTTCATGCACACGGTTTTGGCACTCCATTTGATTGCATTCCAGCTATAAATACATGCCTCACTTCATTCAAATCTCATCCTTGAATCAACCTGAAGCTCTGCAGAAATTAAATCCCAGCCACACTAGAGGAATTTTGATTTCATTTTCTCAAATTCAAACTTGAATTTCAACTTCCCTGGTTGATCTTCAGTTTATAATTCCTAAGCCTATCTTCATCACCATCTCAAGAGCAAGCTGCAAGCAATAATTTGGTTGGATCGTGCTCATCAAAGCTTCACTTCAAAGGTTTACATCTCAACTGTTTTGATTCGAATCTCACCATATATTGTGCTTTGCTTGTGTTTGTTTGGTTCTCTGAAGTCCTCGTGTGAGAGGCAAGCCAATGGTGGCTTTAATTTTGTGAATTGATGCATTTTAGATTGAACACCTAGATTTTCCATCTCAGATTTCTCCTCCCATAGAGATCTTGAGAGAAATCCAAGGTTACAGGGGTGATGTACATCACCCCAGCTTTAATTTGGTATAAGGCACGTGTAGTTTGGTTGAGGTTGCAAAACTTGCAACTGGTGGCCAGTTTTTGTTTGCTCACCGGAGAAGACGGTGGTTTCCACCACCGTCCCCACGTGGAACTCCCTTGGCCCTTGGATCTGACTCCTATGATCTAATCTCAGCCTTTGTTATATTTGACATTTTTAAATCCATTTTGTTTCGCGCTTGACTCATGTACATGATGCGCGCGCCTCTGATCCGTTGATTTTGTCCACTTCAATTAATGAGATGGATCGTGCGCTTCCTGATTTTTCTATTTTCCTAATTTCTGTTTTATTTTCCTTTTATTCCATTTATTTTTAAAAATTCATAACTCTTTTATTTGTAATCACAAAAATATGAGACCAATTGCAAAAAATTTCTTTTAAAATCTAGTTTCATGATCTGATTTTTAATTATTTTTGTGATTCCATTTAATATTTTTTGTGAATTATTTTGTTTTTAATAGTTTTTAATTCATTTTAAATATTTTTTGATATTCAAAAATTCCAAAAATATTTTCTTAACACATTTGGATCATGATAAGTCTATGAAAATATTCTCATCAATTTATGAAATTCTAGTTATCAGACTTTCGATGTCACAGGGGTTGTTATGACATCCAATTCAGCACAGACAAGAATTATGCAGAACTTAAAAGTAAGTGCAGTAAATAACACAAGTAATTGTTTACCCAGTTCAGTCCAACATGACCTACGTCTGGGGGCTACCAAGCCAGGGAGGAAATCCATTATTAGTAGTATTAATTCAAAGCTAAACTCCCCCGTTTACAACTCTTCACTTAATCCCTACCCAATGCAATTTCAATCTTACACTAAGATCAGAGTTCCTACTCACTCCCCCTCAATCACCTCAGTGATTACTACCTTTAATCAATATTAAAGACAATTATGAAGTCACACTTCAAACAACTCTTGATTGTGCTTAAAAGCTTTAATCAAGATACACAGCACTCACGCTTAAAAGCTTAGAGTGACACAACACTTACAACTCAATGAACACCCTATACCAATGCAATCATCTATGTGATAATAGCTTGGCTTACAAGATATGTTTAATACAAGACTCACAAAAATACAGCAGTGAAGTATGATGAACGCACTAAATCTTCACGCCTCAAAATCCCCAGTTCTGAATGAAGGATTGCCATCCTTTAATATTGCAGCACTTGGGCCTTGTACTTGTATTCTCCTGAATTTAAGGTCACACGAGTTCCCCTAAATTCCACATCTAGGTTACTAAGAATAGGCTATTTCTTAGGTTCATTAAATGTAGCTTGGTTGTTGGTTTCCTGGATTTTCTCTCAGTTGTTGAATCCCTGAAGAATAGCCTGAGAAAACTGCTGAAACAGAAAAACTAAACAACCTACAATATAGCATATGCTGTCAGGAATGAATGTCACAACATTCAGTTTGACATCTAAATCAAGGACCATATGCTAAGTCTGTTTTTCCTGAAAACAGACTGTACAAATTTGCTGAACTGTACAGGACCAATTTGTCCATACCTCAGTATCAGCGTACAATCATAAATGTCAAAACATCCAATTTTGACATTCACACATAGAGACTTACATCAGGTCTGTTATCCTCTTGATAAGTAAATTGACAATAAATACTGAGTTATAGTAGAACATCACCTGTTCTATTCCTCAGTATCTGCTGACAGGGATGAATGTCATAACATCCAGTTTGACATTCAATAAATCCTGTATTAGCTAATCCTGCAGAACACTACTCAGAATGTCATGACATCAGCCAAGACATCAGAGTACAGCTAGATATTCTAACATACAATGCAATGAAACAAACATCTCCACAGCATGTCATGACATCAATCAAGACATTAGAATCCAGCTAGTGTTTTACCATACAATGCAGCCAATTAAACACCTACAAAGTCCCCCTTTGGCAAATTTTTGGCTAAAACACTTTGGTCTCACAACAGAGTCCATAGCAGCGGAAATCTCACATCTAGCAGGAAATTAACCTAGCTAATACACTCAGAGTGGCAGCACACTCACACACATGGAAGTTAAATAAAAACTTCACATATCAGCACACATACAGAAGTTAAATAAAAACTTCTAATTGCAGCACACACATACATACTCACACTCATTAGAAGTGGAACAACAACTGCATAGTGGGGGATCTTGAATCTGTCACGAATATTTGTTTTAACAAAACAATCTGTTGTCCTGGGGTATCACCTGTTACTCCCCCTTTTTGTCAAAAATGTTTCCAAAGCAACACTTCAAATTACAGATCCAATAACCAGAATTACACAAACATGACAAAATTACAGTCTTGGTTTTACTTCACAGTTTCAACCAAGTCAACACCCACTTGATCTTGCTTCACAGCTTTGATCAAGTAGTCACACATTCTTGCTTTACAGTAGGTGCCACCATATCAGATGCCATGACTTTGTGTCTGACATCCAGAACCACTCCTGCATGAGCATTGTCCTTGAACTCCTGCAGGTGCATAGGCTGCCTCAAGTTAGGAAATCTCCTTAACCTCTTGTTGCCACACTTGTTGCAAGTGACAAAGCTATGATCTATAGACCAATCAGAGCACACTTCCAATTGTTTAATAGGCAGAGATATTAAATAATACATCCCAAACATCATTGGTTTCTATAAGTTCTTAGAGAGACATATTCCCAGTTTGCCCCTTAAGTTTTCAAACTGAGTAGCATCCAGAGCCTTTGTAAATATGTCAGCCAGTTGGAGTTCAGTGGCTACATATTCCAAGGTAATCACTTTGTCTTCCACCAGATCTCTGATGAAGTGATGTCTAATGTCAATATGTTTGGTCCTGCTGTGTTGGATGGGATTCTTGTAAATATTGATGGCACTGAGATTATCACAGAACAATGTCATGACATTTTGAGAGACATTGTACTCAGTGAGCATCTGTTTCATCCAAACCAGTTGGGAATAACTGCTTCCAGCTGCTATGTATTCAGCCTCTACAGTGGACAGGGATACACAATTCTGCTTCTTGCTGAACCATGATATGAGATTGTTTCCCAAGAAGAAACATCCTCCTGATGTGCTTTTTCTGTCATCAGCACTCCCAGCCCAGTCAGCATCACAATACCCAGATAGGACAGGCTCAGAGCCATGTGAGTACAACATCCCATAATCACAAGTCCCATTGATGTACTTGAGAATCCTCTTGACTTGATTCAAGTGGCTCACTTTGGGGTCTGCTTGGTATCTAGCACACACTCCAACTGCATAGGAAATGTCAGGTCTACTTGCAGTTAGGTATAGAAGATTACCTATCATGCTTCTATACAAACATTGATCAACATTTGGCCCTCCATCATCTTTGGTTAACTTTAGATGAGTAGGTGCAGGAGTTCTCTTGTGCCTAACATTATCCATACCAAACTTCTTAACTATGTTTTTGGCATACTTGCTTTGGGAGAGAAACATAGAATCCTCCATTTGGTTGACTTGCATTCCAAGAAAATAAGTCAGTTCCCCAACCAGACTCATTTCAAACTCAGATTGCATTTGGTGAACAAACTGTTGTACCATTTGCTCTGACATTCCACCAAAAACCATATCATCCACATAGATTTGTGCAATCATGATTTTGTCATCTTCATCCTTCACAAACAAGGTCTTATCTATCCCACCTTTTCTGTATCCATTTGAGGTCAGAAATTCAGTCAACCTTTAATACCAAGCTCTAAGTGCTTGCTTCAACCCATACAAGGCTTTCCTCAACTTGTACACATGTTTAGGTTGGTTAGGATCACAGAACCCTTTCGGTTGTTCCACATAGACTTCTTCATTTAAGTAACCGTTTAAGAATGCACTCTTCACATCCATTTGGAAGAATTTGAACTTCAGAATGCATGCTACACCTAACAACAATCTGATTGACTCAAGCCTAGCAACAGGTGCAAATGTCTCATCAAAATCAACCGCTTCAACTTGAGTGTATCCTTGAGCTACTAGTCTTGCTTTATTCCTAGTAATTACTCCTTTCTCATCAGACTTGTTTTAGTAGATCCACTTGGTACCAATGATGTTAGTCCCTTCAGGTCGTGGAACTAGCTCCCATACTTCATTCCTTTTAAACTGCTCCAGTTCATCTTGCATGGCATTGATCCAATATTCATCAGTCAGGGCTTCTTTCACATTTTTTTGTTCAACCTTGGATACAAAGCAGGAATTTGAGCTAATTTCCCTTGATCGGGTAGTCACACCACTATTGGGATCTCCTATGATAAGATCCTTAGGGTGGTCTTTCTGAATTCTGATAGATGGCATTTTGGTGGGTGCATCTACCTCACATTCAGTAGGAGTCTCCTGTACTTCTTCAGACTTGACTGGTATGTCTGTTGTAGTATCAAGGAATGTTCCAACATCATCTATGACATCGATTCCTTCCTCTTTATCATCCACAATAACATTTATGGATTCCATCAGGACATTGGTCCTGTAGTTGAACACTCTGTAAGCTCTGCTGTTAGTTGAGTATCCTAGGAATATACCCTCATCACTTTTCGGATCCATTTTCCTTCTCAGTTCATGATCTGTGAGAATGTAGCATTTACTTCCAAAGATATGAAAGTACTTCACAGTGGGTTTTCTGCCTTTCCATATTTCATACAGAGTGGAGGAGGTTCCTTTTCTCAAGGTGACTCTATTGTGAACATAGCAAGCGGTATTCATAGCTTCAGCCCAAAAGTGCATAGGGAGCTTCTTTGCATGAACCATAGCTCTGGCAGATTCTTGAATAGTTCTATTTTTCCTTTCAACTATCCCATTTTGCTGAGGAGTTATAGGAGAGGAGAACTCATGACTTATTCGTTCAGACGAGCAAAAATCATCAAACTTGGAATTTTTGAACTCCGTACCATGATCACTCCTGATTCGGACAACACAACTGTCCTTTTCCCTTTGAAGTCTGATGCACAGGTCTTTGAAGACATCAAATGTATCTGACTTCTCTCTGATGAAGCTTATCCACGTGTATCTGGAATGGTCATCAACCACCACATATGCATATCTCTTTCCACCCAGACTTTCAACCTGCATAGGCCCCATTAAGTCCATGTGCAACAGTTCCAGAAAACTGGAAGTTGTAGGATGTCCCAGCTTCGAATGTGACATCTTGGTTTGCTTGCCCACCTGGCATTCTTCACAGACTCTTCCTTCATCAATAATCAACTTTGGGATTCCTCTAACTTCTTCCTTGGATATGATCTTTTTCATTCCCCTTGAGTGTAGATGACCAAGGCGTCTATGCCACAACTTCACCTCCTGTTCTTCCTTGGCAGAGGAGCACATTGTGGAGAAGTTTGAGAGCTTAGGTTCCCACAGATAACAGTTATCTTTGGATCTGATCCTCTCATAACTTCTTGATTATCTCCGTTTGTCACAACACATAGCTCCTTAGTGAACTGAACATAGTATCCTTGATCACACAGCTGGCTTATGCTGATGAGGTTGGCTGTCAGTCCTTTTACTAACAGTACATTATTCAGTTCTGGGACTCCAGAGCAGTCCAGCTTACCCACACCTTTTATTTTTCCTTTAGCACCATCACCAAAGGTCACATAACTGGTAGTGTGAGGTTGTATAGCCACCAATATATTCTCCATACCAGTCATATGTCTTGAACAGCCACTGTCAAAGTACCAGTCTTCTCTGGTAGATGCCCTTAGAGTTGTGTGAGCTAACTTAGCATACCATTGTCGCTTCTTGATGGGGACATAATGCCTATATGTCTTATGCTTAGGCCTGACATGAGGGGCTTGGTTAGGGTAACCATGAAGCCTGTAGCATAAGGCTTTTATATGGCCAAGCCTACCACAGTGGTGACATCTCCATTTCTGGAATTTCCTCTTCTGATGATTATTCATCCTGGTTCCCTGATGTTGAGACATTGGATGTGACCTCCGCTTGAATTTCTGAACTTTATCCTTTGGGTGTTTGAGTTCAGCTGAGGATTTTTTCACAAAGCCTAAACCAGATATGGTTCCAGACTTCTGTCCCACCTTTAGGATCTCTTCCAAGGTGTCAGTTCCTTTATTCAACATTCTGATGGATTTAGTCATTTGATCCAGCTTGGAGGTCAGCAGGGTTATCTCACTGTAAGACCCCAATTTTGTCCCTAAGATCCCTCATGGCATCATATCATACCATATCATTGCCTCAAGGATCTTTGTGCACCTTTGCTTCCCTCCTAGTGGGTGGGTTATCTTGTGAGTGTGGTTCTTGATCACCAAGCATGTCTGGCATTTGTATATCATTGCTTTTCATCTATCTATTAACCAAAAGTACAAAAATATTGTCATCTAACCATGTTACTTGCAGATGAAGCTAGCTAGGTCAAATCAGTCAAACCAGTCATTGAGCAATAGATGGTGGCCATTCTTGAAGAATTTGGGCACCATGATCATTCATCAAGAGTTCATATGAGTTATGACATCATTTTGAATCAAGATATCAAGTGGTAGGGGCTTGGAATTCATCAGAATATGGTTCAGTCAGCCAAAACCCTAGCAAAGTCAACTGAAGTCAATTGTGGTCAACTGTGCATTTAATCAGTGATTTGATGGTGGGAATTGGTCTGAGAGGTCTCATTCATATCCATATAAGCCTCATATAACATGTCAAACATCCACAGTGAAGAATTTGAAGTCAAACAAGAAATTTCCAAAAATAGAAAGTTGACTTGTAATTGGAATTTGCCAAAAATGGAAAGTTCTTCTCCTCCAAATTACTTCATCATACAAGCTTCAAATGAATTTTTGTCCAACATGAAAGTTGAAGATCTTATTCTCCCATTTCCAAAAAGTCCAAGAACACTCATTTCTCATTTATGGTTGGCAAGTTATGATCAAATCATTCTCAAAAAATTTTGAACTTCAAAGTGGCATATCTTCTAAACCATTTGGCCAAATTGAGTGAGGTTTTTTGCTACAAGTCATATTTGATGTGCTCTATCTAAATCCTTCATCACAATTCACCAAAAATCTACCAATCAAAATGGCCTTTTTCAAGTGGTTTGAATTTAAAATGAGGGAGGTGAAATATGAACTTTCAAATTAACCACTTTCAATGCATTTTACCAATTACAAGTGTTCAGAAATCACATTTGGAGAGTGGTTTTGGGCCCATTTCGCACTGTAGCACATGCACCTTGCCATTTGAGTGAAATTGACCAATTAGCCAAAACACTTCATTTAAGTTAATTCCAATTACCACTAAATTAACAAAACTTAAGCAATGCTAAATAGGGTATATATTTGACATTTCAGACTGCAAAAGCCCTAGCCACACTTTGCAAAACAGATCAAAAAATTCATTTGCTCTCAAAACACTCATTTCTTCATTTGAACTTTTTGCTGAAAATCTTCAAAGAGCTCGAGCTTGGGTTGATTGTTTCATCATATGCCATCCTTTTGGAAGCTTTAACAAGTATCATATCACAACTGTAAGCAAGGAATCTGTTACTGTTCCATTGAACCATTTCCATGGCAGCTCGAATTTGGAGCTAGAATCAAGACAACTGAACTTTCAAAACTCATCCATTCATCTCCTGGAGCATCATTGTGCATCTGTTTCGTGCGTACACAGTCAAACAACCTCTATTTCATCACTGTGCTTCAAGCTAGGTAAAATCTCGAATCACACCATTCTCAAAATCATGCTATGCTTTAGAAAGATCTTGCCATGCTGATTATTTTGAACTTTGAATCGTGAAAAATGGTTGTGTATTGAGAGAGAAACATGGATTTAAAGTTGGACATTCAAATGTGTTCTTGCTCGATTCATCCTTGTTAGCATGAGTTAGTGTAAATCAAAGTTGGATTTGTGATGTGCATGGTTTGCTGGTTCGAATGGTATGCTCACTTCCAATTTTTGGAAAAATTTGTTCATCGTGTTGATGAGCATACACTGTAGCTCACAAACCCTAATTGCTGTGCCCAGAAAACGTGTTTGGCTGTTTTGGTTTTTTTGTTCTGCATGAGGATACTGTTCCATTGCCATGTGACCGTTAGCTGAGCGCCACCTCACTAAGTGAAACGCAGCGTTTCACTTAGTGACCCCCTTATTTACGGTTATGCCATTGCCGGTCTATTTATTTATTTAAATCATTTCTTTTTGCAAATTTTATTTCATTTTGTATGCCAATCTTCCAAAATCATAAGTCACTCATTTTTAATCCAAATTTGATGGGATTTTTTGTGAAATGATCCTCATGACCTCTAGTTTTTTATGATGTTTTTTCCAGATTTTTTGCATGTGTGGATTTTAAAATCTGCTAGGGTTTGTTCATGTTGTCCTTTTTATGTATGCCTTGCCAAATTGTTTGTGAAATGATGATACATTATCCAATGAAGCTGAAATTTTTTGTGCTTAAACTAGACATGTTCATGGTGATTTTGGTGTAGAGTTTGTGAATTTATCATTGCTGGTTGATGAGATATGATTTTTTGAATAGGGGTGTGACAATTTGTGTCACACCATTCATGTCCAACTTCATGATTTTAATTACCATGCTTATTGAATTCAAAATGGTCTGGATTTTTGCATGAACATACTTGTGGATGTTGAGAATACATGTGAATTATTCTGGAATTATTGATGGCATTTCCTATTTGATTGGAATTTTCTCCCCTATTTGGTCATTTGTTGACTTTTTGTGACACATGTTCTCATTTGATTTGTGAAATTCTAATGCTTTATTGGATGGATGTGAAATTTGACATGTGAATTGTAGACATCTTAAAGTTTGTCATGGCTTTGGTCCCATTCATTTATCATGTGTTGTCACTGTTTTATGATTTATTGAAGTTGGTGCATGTTTTGATGCTTTGTATGAGTTGGCTTGAACTTGCTTTTACTTTCTGATTTTCATTGACTTACTTCCCTTGATCCAAATGAGCTGAAATTTGGTATGCTTATCATGTTATGGATGATGTTTGAGCATGATTTATTTGAGGATTTATTGAAATGCTTGTGATTGGATTTGAGTGGAATCATTCTGTTGACTTCTATGAGCTTCTATATGACATGTCTTGACCTAATTTGTTTGTGAAATGATAATGATGAATGATATGAATGTGAAACCACTTGGGTCTGTTTCTTAATTGTTTGAACTTGATTTGGGATAGATTTCACTTGCTGTTTTGAATTTCTTATCTCTTTTTGACCCTAGGCTTGTCCTAGTGGTCTTGTTTCTCATGTTTAAGTTTGCTTTTCAGGTTAAGAAGCAAATGCCTTAAGGAGACTTATGCAAGTTGATTAAGTTTGATTGATTATCATGAACTAACTTGTTTATTGTGTAGGATGCTTAGCTCATATGCTTTGAGCTTTGTGCATTGCACATTTGACTGATTGTGTTGATCCTTATCTTATATTGGTTTTGACTCTGAGTTGTGTACTGATTTTATTTGATTGATTTCAGGTACCATTAGTTGCTAATAGTTCTTTGAGAACTTGCATTGCTTTGCTTGATAGCATTTGCATTAAGGTAGAATCCTTTTTCTTCATGTAGTCTGGAAGACCTGGCCTGTTACTTGGCCAGGTAACTGTCGGAAGTCCTCCTTAAGAGGCGATGTTTGTGCTTGTTTACTTTTGTCCCAAGTAGGAAAAGTCCTTTAAATAAGGCAATTGGTAGACAAAAGAGATATGTAACCTATCTCCTACTAGTTTGTGAGTCACTCACCTTGCTCACACCACATGTGTTGATGCATAGTGAGTAAAAACCCAAGATCTATCGAGTCTAACTTGTGGAGAGAGTTCCTACTTTCTGAACTCCCACACCTTCTGATATTCAAAGCTCTCCCTGACCAGGGATAAGAGCATGAGGCACACCCCTCATATCCTTTCATCTGCTTCACCTTAGGCTCTCAATGTCAAGGTTAAGAGCACCATTAACCCTATTCCAGTTGGCTTCAATGCCTAACCCTTTGTATGAGCCTTATTGCTTGGTGTCGCATCACGCGAAAAACCGGCGGGAAAATAAGAACAACAGAGCCGCCACCGTGCGTTATTTATCCCAAAAGAGGGAAAGGAAACGCTCAGAGTAAACCTGGAAAGAACATGGTCTCGCGACCAAAGAGAATGGGATCGGGAGTCGGTTATGCGAAGGGAAGGTATTAGCACCCCTACGCATCCGTCGGACTCGACGGGATCCACGCACTAAAGGAAGGAAAATTGGTTGCTAAACACTGCTCAAAACTCACACACACAACTGGCTGAAAGAAACGAGAGAGACTGACTGAAACTGACTCGGCAGGATATCGTATCCTGGGCCTACTTAGTCTATCAGGCATAGACATCAGAGTCGAAGTAGTTCGGACTGGGAAGACGACACATGCTCGCTAGGATATTGCATCCTATGCATACGTATCTTCTCGGACGAGAGAAGAATCAGAGCATTCGTAGCTCGGCTGACACGCACACAAACAAACACAGGCAAAGGCAAACGTGGAGCCTGAATGCCAATCACTGGACTTATATCAGCGTCCGAACCAAAACACACACAAAGAGGCAAACGTGGAGCCTGAATGCCAATCACTGGACTTATATCAGCATCCGAACCAAAACACACACAAAGAGGCAAACGTGGAGCCCAAATGCCAATCACTGGACTTACATTGACATCCGAACCTAAACAACACAACAGATAGATAGGGAGTCGGGGACTCAGCCTATAACTGTCAAACGCACACAAACAGACAGCAAATGCTAAGGAGTACGGGGACTCGGGCCTAGCAAAGGTCAAACAACACACACAAAAGAAAAGGGCGCCCGGAGAGATCAGCTCAATCTCCTGCCTACATACTTCATCTGTTATGAAGATCAGGGCGATGTAGTTCCCCTACGCAGGGATAAAGGACCTAGCCTAACCAGATAACAGAGGGAGACACAACTAGGGAGACTACGACTCGAGCCTAGATGTTATCATGCAAATCATCCCTAAGTTATGGTTTCTAGCTAAATGGCACAAGGGCCAACCTATCCTAAGTATGGCTCACACAGGAAGCAAGCCACACACATACTTAACTTGCACAGGAAGCAAGCCAAGCAAAACCTAACTTGCACAGGAAGCAAGTCTAAACTAATCCTAACTTGCACAGGAAGCAAGTCAAACAAATCCTATCTTGCACAGGAAGCAAGTCAAACAATCCTATCTTGCACAGATAGCACACGCTATACACAAACAAGTGGCTCAAACAAGGGTTAGGTTTTAGTCAAGGGGTCATATCAACCTCGACAAACAAACCTCTGGAACTGGGTGAATGTTGCTCTTAACCTTGCCATTGAGGGGCTAAGGTGAAGCAGATGAAAGGATGAAGTGAGGATGAGACCTCACAGCTCTTATCCCTGGCCTGGGAGAGCTCAAGACAAGAATGTGTGGGTTCAGAAAGTGGGAACCCTTCTACACATTTAAAACTGACTCAACTGTACAGTTGTACAAGATCTTGGGTTTGTATCCGCAATGCATCAACACAGTGGTGTGAGCAAGGCAGATGACACACTGAATAGTGGGGGATAGATTGCATATCCCTACCTTCCACCAATTGCCTCTTCACTTAGGAGGACTTTGACTCTATGCAGGGACAAAAGTAAACATCCACAAACATTGCCTCTTAAGGAGGACTTCAGACAGTTGCCTGGCCAAGTAACAGGCCAGGTCTTCCAGACTACATGAAGTAAAAGAGACATACCTCAATGCAAATTGCTTATACAAGCAAAGCAAAGCAAAAAGTTCACAAGGAACTAAGCAACTAAAGCACCTGAAACAGTCAAGCAGATGTTAGCATACAACTTCAAACAAAACAAACAGAAACAGACAACAACAGTCCATTAAAGGCACATGGATGTGCAGGGCACAAGGCTTTAGGGCATGTGAGCCAAGCCACCTACAAAACAAAGAGGTTAGGCAATGATACTTGGGTAAGCTCAATCAAAAGAATTGGTCTTAATGGCCATTTGATGGTCAACCTGAAATCACAAGCTCAAAGGTGAGTAACAGGACCACTAGGACAAGCCTAGGGTCAAAAGTGGATGAAAAAGTCAAGACAGCAAGGGTCAAGTATCCAAAATCATGTTCAAACCATTAGGAGACAAAACCAATTGGTCTCACACTCATATCAATCATCATCATCATTTCATGAACCATTTAGGTCAAAACATGGCAAACAGAAGCTCATAGAAATCAACATAAAGACTTGCATCAAAAGCAATCTAAACATTTTCCAAAAATCATCAAATAAATCATGATCAAACCTAACATATAGCATGGTAAGAATGTCAAATTTCATCCCATTTGGACAAGTGGAAGGTAGTCAATGAAAATCAGAAAGTCAAAGCAATTTTGAACATGCTCAATGAAGTCAACCAAACATGCATCAACTTAGAAAAATCATAAGTCAAGAATGGTGTATGATAAATGAATGGGATCAAAACCATGGCAAAGATGAGGATGTCTAGTTATCACATATCAAATTTCATGTCCATCTAATAAAGTATGAGAATTTCACAAATGAAATGGGAACATGTGTCACACAAAGTCAACATTTGACTAGGCAGGGAAGAAAAATCTCAAACAAATGGAAAATTGTTCAAATAAATCCAAGAAAATTCACAAGTCAACTAGACATACAAGAGTAAGTTCATGCAAAATTTGGGGTCATTTGGATGTAAGGAAGCATGTGAACAAAATTAGGGAAAATGCATGATCATGGTATGGCAACAAATGTAACACATGACTTCAAAAAATCATAACCAGCAAACCACAAATGGGAAATCCACAAACTTTATACCAAAATGAAGGTGAACATGTCTAGTTTAAGCACAAAAAATTTGAGAGCCATTGGATGCATTCTCATCATTTCACAATTGATTTGGCAAAGTGTACAAAATTTGGTCACATGTCAAAAACCCTAAGGCCATTTAAAAACCACTCATCCAAAAATTCTGGAAAAAATATGATAAAAAAGTAGAGATCATGATGAACACAACACAAAAAATCCCATTCAATTTGGATCAAAAATGAGCAAGTTGTGAATTTTGGAAGATTGGTAATTAAAATGAAGAAATAAATAGAAATAATATTGAAAGAATGGCATTTTTGTAATTCCCTGATTCACTTAACTAAACACAGTCGTTTTGGGCAGGGTTTAAAATGTTTTGATTGGCTGGAAGGGAAAGAAGCCATGTACACGAAAATGGACAGAACCTGGGCAAATTAGGATTTAGGGTTTATGCTCAAAGATCAAGTTTTCTCAATTCTTCCCAAAAATCAAAATTGCACATATCATTGTAATCATCAAACACCATACAACAACAATCCAAACCCTATTTTTGTTAATTTGAACTGTGCAGCAAGAAATCAAAAGAAACATTTCGAAGCACCAAACTTTATCTCAACCTATCTTCATGGATAGGCAATCATTTTCAAAAAGAAGAGCATCATGGTACTCAGCATTGAAAGACCTATTCAAAACATGTCTCAATTTGGGAAAATGGGAGGCTCGAATCCATACCTTTTTTGAAGGGCAGTTTGTATTCTTGATGCTTTTTGATGGAACTGAGGTGAAATAATTGTCCTAGAGCCTTGCCTTGATGTATGATGAATGTTGCTCTTTGCCAAATGCTTGTGTAGTGTGCTTACATAATTTTTGCCATGGATGTTGCAAGGTGGAGGACAGTGCCTGAACAGTGCTTGCAGGTGGAGAAATGATGGTGAGAACCACTTCCAAATGTGTGAATATTGTGTTAGGCAAGTCAAAGTTTGGTCTTGTGTGTTCTTTTGCAAAATGCCAAGATTGAGAATGGAGAGGAATGAAGTTGGTTGTTTCTTGTGTGTTTTGGACCTTGGAAGTTTATGGCAAGAGAAAGAAAAGTGCAAGGCAAGGTTGGGTTTGGTAGGTTTTGAGCTACAAAACAAGTGTGTATGCTGCTCTTACAGTTTTTGATGACAGGGAAAAAATGCAAAAATGGCCAAGGCAAGGTAAATGGTTCTGCTATGTGATGTTTACAAACATTGTGTTTTGGTCATGGGAGATCCAATGCAAAATGACCAGCAGTGTGTGTTCTTTAGAATGACAGTCCCCAATCAATTTGCCTTGGCCCAAAGTAGTTTTTGTGTCATGCTTGTTGATTAAGTTATGCTGGATTGGTGGTTATGTTTTGAAGTTTTTGACTGGATCCTTGGAATGCAAACAGCAGGTTGTTTTGAGGAATGGCCAAGTTTTTTTTTTTAGTGTAGTGTTGTGATAGGTTTATGGAAAAGAAATGCCAAGGGTTTTTTGGTGAATGGTTTTGAGATGCAAAACAAAAGCTCAGGCAGCTTTTTGTTTTGGACAGGTTTTTCTGGACAGAAAAACGCCAAGCCAGGTCAGGGTATGGTTGGCCAAAGAGTGAAGATGATTGTCTATGGTCTTGTGGTTGCTGTGGGAATTGGACAGAAAAACGCAAGAATGCCAAGAGCAAGGCAAGGTTGAGAATGAGGGAGTGAGTGTGAAAGGTTTTGAGGAAAGTGAGGGCAAGGTCTATTATGTGCTGGCTGTTAGCAGGTGATTTGTTGCATTTTGACAGAAAAGTGAGGGCAAGGTCCATGTCATTGTGGTTTTGGGCTGCTGTACGGTGGTATGGAATGCAGATTAGCAGGGTCAGGTTTTGGCTTAGGTGCTTTTGTTTATGGCAGAAGAAACAAGGTGAGGGCAGGGTTCTCTTGAGAAGCAAATGCCAAAGTTTTTTCCTCCTTCTGCTGCAGTGCTGTGTCAGACCCTCTTTTAGAGGAATGGCCAAGTTAAGTGGTTGCCAATGCTGTGTTGCTATATGTCCTCTGTTACTTTTGATTTTGGCCCAAGAAATGGTTTTTGTGTGATGCCCCTTGCTGCTACCCGTTTCATGACAGGAAGTACCCATACCATAGGCTGTTGAGTGCTGCTGTTGCTGTCCTTTCGTTGACAGAAAATCCTCTTGCCAAAACCTGCTGTTGGCTGTTGTTTTAATGCTAAGTCAAAATGAATGAAGTCTCTTTGGCTTTTTGCTGTAACATGTTACTCATGACAGGAAAAAAGAGGGAAAGCCATGCTGTTACTGTCTGGTTTTGACAGAAAAACCTGGGCAACAATCTGCAATGTGATGGTACAAGTATGGTTGCAAGAGGTATGGTTCATGAATTGGACATGTCTTTTTGGCCAAAATTTAAGTGAGCAAGCATGGCTATGTGTACTTGTTGGTTGTTTGGCTGCATAATGAGGTTTCAACATGACAGAAAAATGGCTTGCTAACTTCTGTTTGAAGGTACCAAGGCATGGTTGTGGAAAGCAAGGACAAGCATGGTTAAATGGTACTTTTCTTACAATTCAAGCAACCAAGCAATATTCACATGTGCTGCATATTTTGACTTTGCAAACACCTTCTAAATGACATTTATGAGCTGTTCCAATTGGCCAAATGCTGAAAAAATGTTTGAGTCAAAAAGTCAACTCTTGGTCAAACTTACATTTAAATGAAAAAGGTCAAAATATGCCATTTTGATTGGTGAAGTTTTGGCTCATGAAATTTATATTTTTGGAAAGAGGATGAAAAATGTGGTTTGTAGGAAAAAACCCCACCAAAATTGGCCAAACGGTTTGAGAGATATGGCCCTCTGAAGTTCAAGATTTTCTGAAATCGATTCGATCATAACTTGCCAACCACACATGGGAATTGAGAGTTCTAGGACTTTTTGGAAATGGGAGAACAAGATCTTCAACTTTCATGTTGGGCAAAAATTCATTTGAGGCTTGTATCAAAATGTAGGTTTGAGGATCAAGACTTTCCATTTATGGTAAGTTTCAGTTACAGGCCCAGTTTCTACTTTTGGAAATTTTTGATCTGGCTTCAAATTCTTCCATGATGGTGTTTGGCATGATGTATGATGACTATTTGGACATGAATGAGCTCTCACAAACCAAATCCAATCATCAAATCACTGATTAAATGGACAGTTGATCAACAGTTGACTTTTTTAGGGTTTTTGACTGTCTGTGCATGAACTGATGACCTCTGAGCCTTCAGTCCTTGACCAAAATACTTCAAATGGATCCCCAAGTCATGTGAACTTGTTGGACAAACCCCAAGGCCTTGGTTCAAATGAGAAATTCCTTTGCTTGCTTGGTTGACTGATCAGGAGATTAGTTTGACCTAATTTCTGATTGCTTGCTCTTGAGGCAACTGAGGGACAATGCAAATGCTATGCAATGGATCATGATATGCTATGACCTAATATGAAAATGTATGCATAATGATAGGTGCAAATTTGAGGTGCTACAGCTGCCCCTATTCAATCAGCTGGGAACCCGAACGGATGATAGCAACGGCTGTCAGACTTTCAGGGTAAACAGGGATTGAATACCAAAGAACCGTAGAATTTGCACAGACTGGATATGATACCAAAGAACCACGTCATTTACCGATGACAAACTGCATGACAGCTTCAGAAAAAGCAAAACCATTTACCGATGGTTGGAGAACTGGAAGCTTGATATTTACCGATATCAACTTCAGCACGACCATTTACCGATGGCGTCTGGGGAAAATAAAACTTCTGAAAAACAACAACCATTTACCGATGGTTAGAACTTGATATTTACCGATATCAACTTCAGCACGACCATTTACCGATGGCTGCTGGGAAACAGATTTTGATGTAGAAAGGAAGCAAGACCATTTACCGATGGTGGCTTCAAAGAAACTTGACATTTACCGATGTCAACTTAGCATGACCATTTACCGATGGCTGCTGTTACTGGGAATTCGATATTTACCGATATCGAAGTAAACTGGGCCATTTACTGATGGCATCTCCGCTTGGGGGAGGAACAAAATCCTTGTGGTATAACCAGACAAGACGTTTACCGACGACTTCTGGGGATCTTGACTTTATCAACAAGGGGACAAAGCATGACCAGACATTTACCGATGACTGGGATGAGACTCGACGTTTACCGACATCGAAAGATGATGTTTACCGACATCAAAACAAACTACCAGACATTTACTGATGACTGGGGAGTAAATATTCGCAACTGGAAACCAAATAGGACATTTACAGATGACTCTACTGGGGATTTCTAGCTGGGGATTATCAGACATTTATCGATGACTGCAGAAAAAGACTCGATGTTTACCGACATCGAAAGATGATGTTTACCGACATCAAAAAATGATCAGACATTTACCGATGACTGGGGAGAAACTCGACGTTTACAGACATCGAAAGATGATGTTTACGGACACCAAAAATGATGACCAGACATTTACTGATGACTGGAGAAAATACTCGATGTTTACGGACACCGAAAGATGATGTTTACAGACACCGAAACAATGGTGTTTACCGACACCAAAATGATGACCAGACATTTACTGATGACTGGGTGAGACTCGATGTTTACCGACACCGAAACAATGGTGTTTACCGACACCAAAAATGAGAAACACGCGCGGGTGTTGACATGACACTTACTGGTATCGACATCTTAGATACATCAGGGCGAGGTTGACCACTTGCAGGGGGTCTCACTGGGGAGAAACAAACTTTCTGTCACCAACGGGTGAGGAAATAAACCTCTGTGGGGATAACCAATTCTGAATGTTGTCGAAGCAACTGTAGCAGACGTGTTGTGCTGATGTTGAATGAAATGATCCGCCTCTGCCGGGGATACGGTCTGGTGAAGTTGACACATGAATGCACATGTTTGAATTTTTCTATGGCGTAATGCTCCATTTAGGAATGGGAATGCTACGCGATTTTTGAGGATGCAATGATCACTACATGCGAAATGCAAATGAACCCTGGCTAAGGAGCCAAAAGATCAGGTACTCCAACTCTGTGGGGAAGCTCTGACTGAGGAAATACTCTGCGGGGAATTCTGCTTGGGGAATGGCAAAGCGACTTCATTGGGAAGAAGGCCTAACCAATCCTCGGATAGGATAAAACTCTGCTTGGAGAATGTTTGTTACTCTGTTGGGGATGACTCGTGCAATCCGCGGGTAGAATCAACTCAGCTGGGGATGCCGATACCAATCTGCTACAGAAACTCGTCCAATCCACTGGTAGGATGAACTCTGCTGGAGAAATATTTCATTGAAACCCGCTCCACTCGGGAGGAAACGGCAAATACAGGCCTGCTGGGAATAGGCAATCCTTAGATCTGCTGGGGAATAGAAGGCCCTACCCACGGACGTCTTCGTAGGGGAACACAGCTCTGATAGCTTCCAAACTTGCTTGGGGAGAATATCTGCCGAGGGAACGTCCTCACAGACGCCATCCTGAAAAACAGCACAACAAAATGCCCCAGGGGATACGTGGACAAGATACGCTCAAGTGTCCTCAACATTCAAAATGATTTTCAAATGTTTCGTCATCCTGCAAGCTATTGTGTAGCCTCCATGTTCTTATATGCAATGCTTATCAAAAATTCGGACATTTTGCAAACAAAACAGTAAAAATAAAAACAGAAAAGCTATTTATCTGAATAACGACTTTTATTGATTGAAAATGTGCCTGAAGAGGCAAATACATAGGGAAGCAATTCCTAGAAAGAGGTAATTGCGCATAAAAGGAAAAAATCTATCCTAATGGCAATGTGAATACGGCATCCACTATTTCCCAATTCTGTTATAACTCACAGATCATCAGTTTTCCTCCCAACTCCTTGCTTTCTGAGAAGAATGACTGGACGGATCACATCTTTCGAGATGGCGGATGACAAAGCTTGATGAAGTACAGACAACTCAGACTGTAGTCTTCGCTTTAATCCCTAACTTTTGCCTGGATCGCCCTTTCGGGTTTTCAATCCACCGGGATACCCATTTTTGCCTAAGCCGCCCTTGCGGGTTTTCGACTTACCGGGTGTACAAATTCTTTTCATTTTATCCCTAATTTTTGCCCGAACCTTTTCTTTCTGTTTTTTGGTTCGCCGGGATGCCCTTTTTTTGCCTGGACTCTTTTATTCTTTTTGTCCAGCGGGTCAATTTATGCGAAGTATTTTTTGACTACATCTGAGTTAACAGGAGACGGAAAATCTTCACCATCCATAGTCGTAAGCATCAAGGCTCCACCGGAGAAGACCTTCTTCACAACATATGGACCTTCGTAATTAGGAGTCCACTTGCCCCTGTTGTCTGTACCGGGAGGGAGGATCCTCTTCAAAACTAGATCACCGACTTGATAGCTTCGAGGACGCACTTTCTGATCAAAGGCTCGCTTCATCCTTCTCTGATACAACTGTCCATGACATACAGCTGCTAGCCGTCTCTCCTCGATGAGGCTCAACTCGTTAAACCTTGTTCGAATCCACTCGGCTTCGTCCAGCTTGACATCCAATAAAACTCTCAGAGAAGGAATCTCCACTTCAACAGGTAGGACAGCTTCCATACCATACACAAGGGAGTAAGGGGTTGCCCCGGTCGACGTACGTACTGAGGTACGGTACCCATGCAAAGCGAAAGGCAACATCTCATGCCAATCCTTGTACGTAACGACCATCTTCTGCACAATCTTCTTGATATTCTTGTTTGCCGCTTCTACAGCACCATTCATCTTCGGTCTGTAAGGGGAAGAATTGTGATGTTCGATCTTGAAATCTTTACAAAGCTCTTTCATCATCTTGTTGTTGAGATTCGAACCATTGTCAGTGATGATTCTCTCAGGAACTCCATAACGACATATGATTTCTTTCTTGATGAACCGGGTAACCACTTGTTTGGTAACGTTAGCATAAGAAGCTGCTTCTACCCATTTGGTGAAATAGTCAATCGCAACCAGGATGAAGCGATGTCCATTCGAAGCAGTAGGCTCAATCTTCCCAATCATATCAATGCCCCACATGGCAAACGGCCAAGGCGAATTCATGATATTCAGAGGGCTTGGTGGTACGTGCACCTTATCAGCATAGATTTGACACTTATGGCACTTCCGAGCATACTTGAAACAATCGGATTCCATAGTCATCCAGTAATAACCCGCTCTCAACAATTTCTTAGCCATTGCATGTCCGCCGGCATGGGTACCGAAGGAACCTTCATGAACTTCCTGCATTAACATGTCTGCCTCGGGTCTGTCCACGCATCTGAGCAAGACCATGTCAAAGTTTCTCTTATACAACACATCATCCTGATTCAAGTAGAAGCTTCCAGCTAGCCTCCTCAGAGTCTTCTTGTCATTCTTCGACGCACCCTCAGGATACTCTTGAGTCTTGAGGAAATTCTTGATGTCATAATACCACGGCTTCTCATCAATCACAACAGACTCGGCTGCAAACACATACGCAGGTCTCTCAAGTCGATTCACCGCAACATGTGGCACATGATTCCACCAATGAACTTTGATCATAGACGACAAAGTAGCCAAGGCATCAGCCATTTGATTCTCATCCCGGGGGACATGATACAATTTCACCTTCTTGAAGAACGTCAGTATTCTTCTGGTATAATCTCTATACGGAATCAAATGTGGCTGGTTCGTATTCCAATCTCCATTGACTTGATTGACCACTAGAGCTGAATCTCCATAAATGTCAAGTGTGTTGATCCTCAGATCAATGGCTTCTTCTATCCCCATGATACAAGCCTCATACTCAGCTTCGTTGTTGGTGACGTCAAACGTCAATCTGGCAGAAAAAGGTATATGAGCACCTTTAGGATTGATCAATACTGCCCCAACACCGTTACCGTTCATGTTCACAGCCCCATCAAACATCAGCGTCCACTTGTCATCCGGATCCGGTCCTTCCTCGACAAGAGGCTCTTCGCAATCTTTCATCTTAAGATACATGATGTCTTCGTCAGGGAATTCAAACATCATAGGCTGATAATCTTCAATCGGTTGTTCAGCAAGATAGTCTGACAGAATACTACCTTTGATGGCCTTCTGCGACGTGTACTGAATGTCATACTCTGTTAAGATCATCTGCCAACGGGCAACACGTCCGGTGAGAGCTGGCTTCTCAAAGATGTATTTTACTGGGTCCATCTTAGAAATCAATAAGGTAGTATGGTTCAGCATATACTGTCTCAGTCGGCGAGCAGCCCAGGCCAAAGCACAGCAAGTTTTCTCGAGTAGTGAATATCTTGTTTCACAGTCGGTAAACTTTTTGCTAAGGTAGTATATGGCATGCTCTTTTCGACCAGACTCGTCATGCTGTCCCAATACACACCCCATCGAGTTCTCAGTCACTGACAGGTACATTATCAGAGGTCTCCCAGGAACTGGAGGTATAAGGATTGGAGGTTTCTGTAGGTACTCCTTGATTTTGTCAAAAGCTTTCTGACAGTCATCGTTCCACTTGATCGCTTGATTCTTTCTGAGCAGTTTGAAAATTGGTTCACATGTGGCAGTTAGGTGAGATATGAACCTTGCAATGTAGTTCAACCTCCCTAAAAACCCACGGACTTGCTTCTCCGTTTTCGGTTCAGGCATCTCCTGAATAGCTTTGACTTTAGCTGGATCAACCTCAATCCCTTTCTCACTGACAATGAAACCTAAGAGCTTCCCTGATCTCACCCCAAACGTACACTTGTTCGGATTCAACCTCAGCTTGAACTTTCTCAACCGGTCAAACAGCTTCTGCAAATTAACCAGGTGCTCCTCTTCTGTCTGCGACTTCGCAATCATATCGTCCACGTACACTTCAATTTCTTTGTGCATCATGTCATGAAAGAGAGTCGTCATTGCCCTCTGATAGGTAGCACCAGCATTCTTCAGCCCAAATGGCATCACCTTATAGCAGAACGTGCCCCAAGGTGTAATGAATGTCGTCTTTTCCATGTCTTCTGGCGCCATCTTGATCTGATTATATCCGGAGAAACCATCCATGAAAGAGAATACCGAAGATTGAGCCGTATTATCAACCAATACATCGATGTGAGGTAATGGGAAATCATCTTTCGGACTCGCTCTGTTCAAATCCCGGTAATCGACACACATTCTGACTTTTCCATCCTTCTTCGGCACAGGAACAATGTTGGCCACCCACGGTGGATAACTGGTAACAGCTAGAAAACCCGCATCCCACTGCTTCTGAACCTCTTCCTTGATCTTAGTTGCCATGTCAGGACTCGTTCTACGAAGCTTCTGCTTGACCGAAGGACATCCTTCCCTAAGAGGTAATCGATGCATCACAATGTCTGTATCTAAACCAGGCATATCTTGATACGACCAGGCGAACACTTCCACATATTCTCTCAGCATCTCAATCAGCCTCCTCTTGACAGAGTCCTCTAAAGCAGCCCCAATCTTGATTTCCTTTTGTCGTCCTCAGTACCCAAATTAATAGTTTCCAACTCCTCCTGATGAGGTTGGACGACCCTTTCCTCCTGCTTCAGTAATCTGGCCAATTCTGCAGGGAGTTCACAGTCTTCCTCACTCTCCTCTTCAGCTTGGTAGATGGGATTATCGAAATCATACTGAGCCATAACAGAACTGTTCATAGTGAATGCCATAAGATCGCTTCTGCATGTTTGATGTTTTGTTTTAGAAAAAGAGTTCAATAAAGTCGCAAAAACAAAAAACATTGCCATTTTTATTGTTTTTGAAAAAGAAAAATGAAAACAAAAAATAGAAAGACAAGGATCACAAAATTTGTTCAAAAAATGTCCTTCATTAATGATAATCATTAAAACATGATGAGGCCCTACAAAAATGAATCACTACGCCTTGGGCAGAACGTAGGATTTTCATGCAAAATGACAAAACAACAGAAAATTACTCTGTCAGAAGAGTAACTTGAACCACTTCTTCAGCCGTCCAGTTGTTGATAGACCCCCCTGGTGCACACGGGCGAACCCAGTTGTCCAAATCACAATCACTGTCACAATCTTCACTACCGGTTGCAGAGACGTCGCCATGATTCATCAGCCCAGCGCTGGTAAAAGTACTCGGACCCGCTTGACCATTCTGCTCTGCTCGTAGAGGCTCATAACCAACACCAAATTTGTCTTCTTTAACCGGCAAATCCACCATCTTGCCCCAGCCTTCAGCTTTGCCAGAATCAACAACCTCCTTAGCCTGCTTGTAAGAAGTAATTGAAGCACCTGGCTTCCTCTGCTCAGCGTACGCCACTTTCTCAAGAGCCACAGTCTCAAACGCCTGGCATAAGGTTTCGTGGATCTCGCCATCCACCTCAACATATTTGAACGAGGATAGATGACTCACCAGAATCTCTTCTTCACCGCACACAGTCACAATCTGACCGTTCCAGACATACTTGAGCTTTTGATGGAGAGTCGACGAGACTGCCCCTGCTGCATGAATCCACGGACGCCCCAACAAACAACTATAGGCAGGCTGGATGTCCATAACATAGAAGATGATATCGAAAACCTCAGGACCTATCTTCACAGGCAAGGTAACTTCTCCACACACAGAACGTTTGGATCCGTCGAAAGCACGAACGATCAGGTCACTGGGATTAAGCACAAACCCTTCTGCATCAATCTTCCTCAGAATCTGCTTAGGCAACACATTTAGCGACGACCCGGTGTCTACCAATACGTGAGACAACACTGCCCCCTTGCACTCCATGGTGATGTGCAAGGCTTTGTTATGGTTTCGCCCTTCAGGCGGTAAGTCCAGGTTGGTGAAACCTACACCGTGTCTGGTGCTCACATTGGCCATTACGCCCTCCAGTTGATTGACAGAAATCTCCTGAGGCACGTAAGCCAGATTCAACATCTTCAGCAAGGCATTACGGTGTGCTTCAGAGCACATTAACAGTGAAAGTATAGAAATCTTGGACGGAGTTTGATTCAACTGGTCTACAATCTTGTAGTCACTTTTCTTGATTATCTTCATAAACTCCTCCACGTCTTTCTCAAATGACCCCTCAGGCGCTTCTTTCTGAACGGGTTCTTCCTCAACCACAGCTTGCTTACCTTTTGCTTTGGCGAGAGCCTCAGCCTTGTTGTCCCTCAAAGGCTGCGGTGCGAACAGACGACCGCTTCGGGTAAAACCTCCTGGACCCCCTACATTATCCACAGCCGGACCAATAGTTGCAGGAACTCTATTTGGTACACCAATCGTCACTGGAGTTTGATTCACTGGTCTTGTCTGACTTTCAGCCCTTCTGTAACTGCGGTGAGCATTATCATACTTCCACGGCACGGCTTTACTATTCTCAACAGTCCTTCTTCCAGGCGCAACGATAGTAGCTGGCACACTGATGGTTACAGGCACGGGAATGGTAACTGGGGTACCATTTGCTGCAGGTGCACTGACAATCCTTTGTCCACGTTCTTCAGACGGTTTAAAGTAAATGGTGATAGTTGACGCTGTTCCACGATCCTTTACAGCCCTACTGAATTGCAAACAACCCTCATCCATCATACCCTGGATACCGGTTCTCAACTGGTCGCAACCATTCTCAGATTCTGCACAGCCCAAACAATTTTCATCACAGCCCGGGTAGACACCCCCATTCAGCAGACGACCCTTCACAACTAGCAGAGAAGTCTGAACATCATCAACATTAACAACCAGATCTTCAGCTTCTTTCCCTTCAATATTGTTCACTCTATGCCCACCATGCTGAGGCATAGGGTTGTTTACGACGTTAGGCACTGGAGCGAAGTTGATTGCCTTGGCATCGATCAAATCTTGAACCTTGTGCTGGAGAGCTCGACACTTCTCAGTATGGTGGCCTGGTGCCCCAGAATGAAAGTCACATCTAACATTAGCATCATAGCCAGGAGGCAGCACTGTAGGCGGAGCCATTGTACGCAACTCAATCATCCCCAACTTGAGTAGTTCGGGTAGTAACTCTGCGTAGGACATGGGCAGAGGATCAAATCTTCTATCAGCCTGTAATTTCTGCCTAGGCTGATAAGGACGTTGCTGTTGTTGTTGTTGTTGCGGTTGTTGAACTCTTGGTTGTTGTTGTTGACGAGGTTGAGGTGCCGGAATAGTCACTGCAGCTACTGGACGATATTGATCTCTGTTAGCATTTGTTCTGTACACACCCCCTCTGTGCTGTACAGCATTGGTCTCTCCTTCTCTACGGCGAGGTGCCCCGGAGAAGGGTTTCTTTAATGAAGACGAGGAACCAGCATCATGGATCCTACCAGCTTTGATCAAACTCTCAGTCCTCTCTCCACAAATGACGACATCAGAAAAACTACCGAATGGGCAGCTCCCCATCCGGTCCATAAACACACCTTGAAGAGTACTAATAAACATATCTGTCAACTCCCTCTCCAGCATAGGGGGTTGGACTCTAGCAGCCAGTTCACGCCACCTCTGGGCATACTCCTTGAAGCTTTCATTGGATTTCTGACAAAGACTCTGCAGCTGAGTCCGGCTCGGTGCCATGTCCATGTTGTGTTTGTATTGCCTCAAAAAGGCCTCACCCAGATCTCTCCAGCATCGGATCGAATCTCTCTTCAATTCCATGTACCAGTCCAAAGAAGCCCCAGATAGACTATCTTGGAAAAAATACATCCACATCTTTTCATCATCAGTATACGCAGAGATTTTTCTGTAGTAAGCCTGCACATGGGTGCGAGGGCAAGAAGTACCGTTGTATTTGTCGAAGGACGGCGCTTTGAACTTGTGAGGGATTCTCAAACCTTCAACCAATCCCATATTAGTAACATCAAAACCGAGGGAATTTTGACTTTCCATAGCACGGATCTTCTCAGCAAGAGCTTCAACTTTACGATCTCTCTCATTAACCCTTCCCAGAACGTCTTCGTCTTCACTGAGCAGAGAGAACAAATCCTCTTGTCTGTCAACAATCGGAACAGGATTGCGGGCCGGAGCACGGACTACTCTGGCATTAGCGGCATCTAGAACAATAGGTTGACCGTTGATTCGAATACCCCCTAACTCATCACCTACAGCATGGTTGTTGACGGGTACAGCAGCAGCAATATTGTTATCATCGACTGGGCCTCCCTCTGGCGGAGCATGGTTGATCGGTGGATTTGCAGCCTCTTGTCTCTGAACCATAGCTCGAAGCTCTTCTTGACCTTGCGCAACCCCTTGCATCATATTCATAAACTGGGCCATGCTAGCCTTCATCTCAGCCAACTCAGCTTGAAATTGATCCATACTTCTCTGTTGATTCAGTCTTGTTGAGTAGCGGTGCGGACGTTGATCAGCTATCCTGCCTGAACAGGAACCAAGAGTGAGAAGTCACGACCAAGAACACCTGTTATGCAAAATGATATGAGTATGATGCTAATGATGCGTATGATGCACATGATATGCTCATTTCTCAGGCATTCAAAGAGCCTGACCCATCCTGAAAAGATGGCAACCTGCAGTAACAAGAGAACAAATAGATACAAGGGAATGCTGACATCCTTATACATACACAAGGGCAAAAGGCATACAACCAATGTCAACAGAATATCTGAATAAACAACGTACAAAGAAAGAGAATCCCATCCAACAAGCCTGGAGGTGATTCTTAACAAAAAGATCCAAGAGATGGCTTACACGCAAATGAATCCCATCCAACAAGCCTGGAGGTGATTCTCAACAAAATACAATCAGAGATACAAACTAAGACAGACGGTCTTCCGGAATGAGGGTCTTCAGGTAATGGCACTGGTCTATCAACAGTGAGCATTCTGAGCATTCTGGTAGAGGAGTGATCTTCTCTTCCAACTGTCTTCTCAGCTCCAAGACTTCTCCTCCAAGGTGGTTCTCTGATGCCTGTCTCAAGTCTACTTCCTTCTTCAACTGGATGTCTTTATCTCTGAGTTGCTTCTCCAAGTCTCTGATCTTCTTCTGATAACTGGCCTCAACCCTCTGCAGCCTCAAGCGCTCCCGGTATTCTGCATCTAACATACTCTCCATCTCCTCATATGACCTCTTCTTACCTCTTGCTCTGCTGGCATCCTCTCCTTGCACCTCCCTGAGTTGATGGGCCAAGTGCAGCTTATCAGCCTGAGCTTTGTACAGCTCCATATGGGTGTCTTGCTCCTTCTCTCTCAAACGACGATTCTCCATCAGGGCTTGCTTATAGTGCTCAGCAGGTACACTATCAGCAAGGATCAAGGGTGGTTGCTCCTGCAACGGCTCCATCCTATCGTAGGGTAGCAACAAATTTTCCACTCTCTTCTTGACCCAATCAGTGTAATCGGGCATAGCAACGGCAAACTTCTTCCCTAAGACAGATCCATCCTTCACACCAATAGACTTCCAAGCTCTCCCTACCTGCTCCAATCTAGCTGGGTCACTCTTCTTCTCAAAATACACACTCTCAGCTATTTCAGCCTCAAGTGGTCTTCCTTTCATCACAAACCCCAACTGGCGAAGAGAAAGAACCGGGTTGTAATTGATGCAACCCCTAGTCCCTATGAGTGGCACATTACGGAATCCTCCACAGCTCATAATGACGTTACGCACATCCATCCGGTAAGATTGCCACCTGATGTCGTAGGAAGTAAGCGACATGACCCTCTGAGTCCACTTAAGAGTGCTCTGGGTATCTACAAACGGTCCACTGGCTGGCAGAAGAGACATGAACCATTTGACTAGAAGAGGTAGGCAACACCTGATGGCTCCTCCCTTACCATGCCTACTGTGAATAGCATAGTAAGAGTCAGCTAAAAGAGTAGGAACTGGATTTCCTCCAATGAAAATACTGACTGCAGCATAGTCAACAAAATTTGGCATACTCGGAAACAAGACGATCCCATATATCATGACGGCCAACTGAGCATGAAAGGCTTCCCAACTTCCCTTCTCTGCTTCTTCTCTAGCTACCCTCAACAGAAATTTCAAAGGCAATCCTACAACATCCCCACAGGGTTTCCAATTCTTACAGACCTCCTCAACACTCAACCGGAGAGCTCTGGCAATCAATCTGAAGTCGACCTCCTTTGGGACGTCCAAGAAGGGAGTCTGATGCTGAATAGGGATACCTAACAGGATAGAATACTCCTCGAGAGTAGGTGCTAACTGGTAATCTTGGAAAGTGAAGCATCTGAGCTCTGGATCGTAAAACTGGAGTAGTGTCTGCAGAGGCACTGGATCTACTACCATCTTCAACAGTGTCAGAATATCTCCATACTGGTCAACAAACCCCTTCTGGTTACCACTGGTCATAAGGTTACTCAACTCAATTAGAGACGTCAAAGGCTCCCGGTGAAAAACGTAGATACAGGTCTTCCGCTTCAACTCTGGGACTGTTGCCATCTCTATCAGTGAACAAGCTCTGGAATGTACCTGAGAAATGATATGCACGCAGGGATTAGTTTTTTTCTTTTTTTTTCTTTTTTTTCTTTTTTTCTTTTTTTCATTTTTTTTTTGCGTTTCTTTTTGAAAATAAATATGCTATGATGCACATGATGCAGACACAACTGGCTGGCGGTGCATCTCTGATCACAAAGTCGAAGCTTCGGTCTAAACTCAGAACCCAAATCCAACTTGAAAACCCAAGGTCAACTGAATATACTGTTGTCTGAACCCAAAGTCACCAACAGAACCATAAGTCACCAACAGAACCATAAGTCACCAACAGTACCTGTAATGAATAACCCTTCCCCACTCACGGGTGTAGTCTAGGCCAAGGTAAGGTCAAGAGAAACGCAGGATAAACAACCCTTTCAAGAATATCATCCTGTGCACACCCGATGTATGCACCGATAATACCCCATCAGAGTCTGAACTGCTCGTGATATCAATGTTCCGCTAAGTGGCGTACACCACCCGCTTCCCATGAATCACTCTATTCCTAGGTTTCCTAGATTTCACTCATAGCCTGGGTATTGGGCCTTTTACCTCATAGAACTCCCACCCCAACAGAGAGAAACAGACAACCAGCCAGGTGAACAGATGAATAAATGCAAACATTAATGCAAACATAAATGCAAACAATAAACAATGAATGCAAACAGTAAATAATGAATGCAATAAATAAACACAGCACAAAGCAACCAAACCCTAACCTAGAGAGCGCTAGGAGAGACTCGCTCAGGGAAGATGGACCAGCATAGGTCAACTTCTCTAATATCCCCAGCAGAGTCGCCAGCTGTCGCATCACGCGAAAAACCGGCGGGAAAATAAGAACAACAGAGCCGCCACCGTGCGTTATTTATCCCAAAAGAGGGAAAGGAAACGCTCAGAGTAAACCTGGAAAGAACATGGTCTCACGACCAAAGAGAATGGGATCGGGAGTCGGTTATGCGAAGGGAAGGTATTAGCACCCCTACGCATCCGTCGTACTCGACGGGATCCACGCACTAAAGGAAGGAAAATTGGTTGCTAAACACTGCTCAAAACTCACACACACAACTGGCTGAAAGAAACGAGAGAGACTGACTGAAACTGACTCGGCAGGATATCGTATCCTGGGCCTACTTAGTCTATCAGGCATAGACATCAGAGTCGAAGTAGTTCGGACTGGGAAGACGACACATGCTCGCTAGGATATTGCATCCTATGCATACGTATCTTCTCGGACGAGAGAAGAATCAGAGCATTCGTAGCTCGGCTGACACGCACACAAACAAACACAGGCAAAGGCAAACGTGGAGCCTGAATGCCAATCACTGGACTTATATCAGCGTCCGAACCAAAACACACACAAAGAGGCAAACGTGGAGCCTGAATGCCAATCACTGGACTTATATCAGCATCCGAACCAAAACACACACAAAGAGGCAAACGTGGAGCCCAAATGCCAATCACTGGACTTACATTGACATCCGAACCTAAACAACACAACAGATAGATAGGGAGTCGGGGACTCAGCCTATAACTGTCAAACGCACACAAACAGACAGCAAATGCTAAGGAGTACGGGGACTCGGGCCTAGCAAAGGTCAAACAACACACACAAAAGAAAAGGGCGCCCGGAGAGATCAGCTCAATCTCCTGCCTACATACTTCATCTGTTATGAAGATCAGGGCGATGTAGTTCCCCTACGCAGGGATAAAGGACCTAGCCTAACCAGATAACAGAGGGAGACACAACTAGGGAGACTACGACTCGAGCCTAGATGTTATCATGCAAATCATCCCTAAGTTATGGTTTCTAGCTAAATGGCACAAGGCCAACCTATCCTAAGTATGGCTCACACAGGAAGCAAGCCACACACATACTTAACTTGCACAGGAAGCAAGCCAAGCAAAACCTAACTTGCACAGGAAGCAAGTCTAAACTAATCCTAACTTGCACAGGAAGCAAGTCAAACAAATCCTATCTTGCACAGGAAGCAAGTCAAACAATCCTATCTTGCACAGATAGCACACGCTATACACAAACAAGTGGCTCAAACAAGGGTTAGGTTTTAGTCAAGGGGTCATATCAACCTCGACAAACAAACCTCTGGAACTGGGTGAATGTTGCTCTTAACCTTGCCATTGAGGGGCTAAGGTGAAGCAGATGAAAGGATGAAGTGAGGATGAGACCTCACAGCTCTTATCCCTGGCCTGGGAGAGCTCAAGACAAGAATGTGTGGGTTCAGAAAGTGGGAACCCTTCTACACATTTAAAACTGACTCAACTGTACAGTTGTACAAGATCTTGGGTTTGTATCCGCAATGCATCAACACAGTGGTGTGAGCAAGGCAGATGACACACTGAATAGTGGGGGATAGATTGCATATCCCTACCTTCCACCAATTGCCTCTTCACTTAGGAGGACTTTGACTCTATGCAGGGACAAAAGTAAACATCCACAAACATTGCCTCTTAAGGAGGACTTCAGACAGTTGCCTGGCCAAGTAACAGGCCAGGTCTTCCAGACTACATGAAGTAAAAGAGACATACCTCAATGCAAATTGCTTATACAAGCAAAGCAAAGCAAAAAGTTCACAAGGAACTAAGCAACTAAAGCACCTGAAACAGTCAAGCAGATGTTAGCATACAACTTCAAACAAAACAAACAGAAACAGACAACAACAGTCCATTAAAGGCACATGGATGTGCAGGGCACAAGGCTTTAGGGCATGTGAGCCAAGCCACCTACAAAACAAAGAGGTTAGGCAATGATACTTGGGTAAGCTCAATCAAAAGAATTGGTCTTAATGGCCATTTGATGGTCAACCTGAAATCACAAGCTCAAAGGTGAGTAACAGGACCACTAGGACAAGCCTAGGGTCAAAAGTGGATGAAAAAGTCAAGACAGCAAGGGTCAAGTATCCAAAATCATGTTCAAACCATTAGGAGACAAAACCAATTGGTCTCACACTCATATCAATCATCATCATCATTTCATGAACCATTTAGGTCAAAACATGGCAAACAGAAGCTCATAGAAATCAACATAAAGACTTGCATCAAAAGCAATCTAAACATTTTCCAAAAATCATCAAATAAATCATGATCAAACCTAACATATAGCATGGTAAGAATGTCAAATTTCATCCCATTTGGACAAGTGGAAGGTAGTCAATGAAAATCAGAAAGTCAAAGCAATTTTGAACATGCTCAATGAAGTCAACCAAACATGCATCAACTTAGAAAAATCATAAGTCAAGAATGGTGTATGATAAATGAATGGGATCAAAACCATGGCAAAGATGAGGATGTCTAGTTATCACATATCAAATTTCATGTCCATCTAATAAAGTATGAGAATTTCACAAATGAAATGGGAACATGTGTCACACAAAGTCAACATTTGACTAGGCAGGGAAGAAAAATCTCAAACAAATGGAAAATTGTTCAAATAAATCCAAGAAAATTCACAAGTCAACTAGACATACAAGAGTAAGTTCATGCAAAATTTGGGGTCATTTGGATGTAAGGAAGCATGTGAACAAAATTAGGGAAAATGCATGATCATGGTATGGCAACAAATGTAACACATGACTTCAAAAAATCATAACCAGCAAACCACAAATGGGAAATCCACAAACTTTATACCAAAATGAAGGTGAACATGTCTAGTTTAAGCACAAAAAATTTGAGAGCCATTGGATGCATTCTCATCATTTCACAATTGATTTGGCAAAGTGTACAAAATTTGGTCACATGTCAAAAACCCTAAGGCCATTTAAAAACCACTCATCCAAAAATTCTGGAAAAAATATGATAAAAAAGTAGAGATCATGATGAACACAACACAAAAAATCCCATTCAATTTGGATCAAAAATGAGCAAGTTGTGAATTTTGGAAGATTGGTAATTAAAATGAAGAAATAAATAGAAATAATATTGAAAGAATGGCATTTTTGTAATTCCCTGATTCACTTAACTAAACACAGTCGTTTTGGGCAGGGTTTAAAATGTTTTGATTGGCTGGAAGGGAAAGAAGCCATGTACACGAAAATGGACAGAACCTGGGCAAATTAGGATTTAGGGTTTATGCTCAAAGATCAAGTTTTCTCAATTCTTCCCAAAAATCAAAATTGCACATATCATTGTAATCATCAAACACCATACAACAACAATCCAAACCCTATTTTTGTTAATTTGAACTGTGCAGCAAGAAATCAAAAGAAACATTTCCAAGCACCAAACTTTATCTCAACCTATCTTCATGGATAGGCAATCATTTTCAAAAAGAAGAGCATCATGGTACTCAGCATTGAAAGACCTATTCAAAACATGTCTCAATTTGGGAAAATGGGAGGCTCGAATCCATACCTTTTTGAAGGGCAGTTTGTATTCTTGATGCTTTTTGATGGAACTGAGGTGAAATAATTGTCCTAGAGCCTTGCCTTGATGTATGATGAATGTTGCTCTTTGCCAAATGCTTGTGTAGTGTGCTTACATAATTTTTGCCATGGATGTTGCAAGGTGGAGGACAGTGCCTGAACAGTGCTTGCAGGTGGAGAAATGATGGTGAGAACCACTTCCAAATGTGTGAATATTGTGTTAGGCAAGTCAAAGTTTGGTCTTGTGTGTTCTTTTGCAAAATGCCAAGATTGAGAATGGAGAGGAATGAAGTTGGTTGTTTCTTGTGTGTTTTGGACCTTGGAAGTTTATGGCAAGAGAAAGAAAAGTGCAAGGCAAGGTTGGGTTTGGTAGGTTTTGAGCTACAAAACAAGTGTGTATGCTGCTCTTACAGTTTTTGATGACAGGGAAAAAATGCAAAAATGGCCAAGGCAAGGTAAATGGTTCTGCTATGTGATGTTTACAAACATTGTGTTTTGGTCATGGGAGATCCAATGCAAAATGACCAGCAGTGTGTGTTCTTTAGAATGACAGTCCCCAATCAATTTGCCTTGGCCCAAAGTAGTTTTTGTGTCATGCTTGTTGATTAAGTTATGCTGGATTGGTGGTTATGTTTTGAAGTTTTTGACTGGATCCTTGGAATGCAAACAGCAGGTTGTTTTGAGGAATGGCCAAGTTTTTTTTTTAGTGTAGTGTTGTGATAGGTTTATGGAAAAGAAATGCCAAGGGTTTTTTGGTGAATGGTTTTGAGATGCAAAACAAAAGCTCAGGCAGCTTTTTGTTTTGGACAGGTTTTTCTGGACAGAAAAACGCCAAGCCAGGTCAGGGTATGGTTGGCCAAAGAGTGAAGATGATTGTCTATGGTCTTGTGGTTGCTGTGGGAATTGGACAGAAAAACGCAAGAATGCCAAGAGCAAGGCAAGGTTGAGAATGAGGGAGTGAGTGTGAAAGGTTTTGAGGAAAGTGAGGGCAAGGTCTATTATGTGCTGGCTGTTAGCAGGTGATTTGTTGCATTTTGACAGAAAAGTGAGGGCAAGGTCCATGTCATTGTGGTTTTGGGCTGCTGTACGGTGGTATGGAATGCAGATTAGCAGGGTCAGGTTTTGGCTTAGGTGCTTTTGTTTATGGCAGAAGAAACAAGGTGAGGGCAGGGTTCTCTTGAGAAGCAAATGCCAAAGTTATTTCCTCCTTCTGCTGCAGTGCTGTGTCAGACCCTCTTTTAGAGGAATGGCCAAGTTAAGTGGTTGCCAATGCTGTGTTGCTATATGTCCTCTGTTACTTTTGATTTTGGCCCAAGAAATGGTTTTTGTGTGATGCCCCTTGCTGCTACCCGTTTCATGACAGGAAGTACCCATACCATAGGCTGTTGAGTGCTGCTGTTGCTGTCCTTTCGTTGACAGAAAATCCTCTTGCCAAAACCTGCTGTTGGCTGTTGTTTTAATGCTAAGTCAAAATGAATGAAGTCTCTTTGGCTTTTTGCTGTAACATGTTACTCATGACAGGAAAAAAGAGGGAAAGCCATGCTGTTACTGTCTGGTTTTGACAGAAAAACCTGGGCAACAATCTGCAATGTGATGGTACAAGTATGGTTGCAAGAGGTATGGTTCATGAATTGGACATGTCTTTTTGGCCAAAATTTAAGTGAGCAAGCATGGCTATGTGTACTTGTTGGTTGTTTGGCTGCATAATGAGGTTTCAACATGACAGAAAAATGGCTTGCTAACTTCTGTTTGAAGGTACCAAGGCATGGTTGTGGAAAGCAAGGACAAGCATGGTTAAATGGTACTTTTCTTACAATTCAAGCAACCAAGCAATATTCACATGTGCTGCATATTTTGACTTTGCAAACACCTTCTAAATGACATTTATGAGCTGTTCCAATTGGCCAAATGCTGAAAAAATGTTTGAGTCAAAAAGTCAACTCTTGGTCAAACTTACATTTAAATGAAAAAGGTCAAAATATGCCATTTTGATTGGTGAAGTTTTGGCTCATGAAATTTATATTTTTGGAAAGAGGATGAAAAATGTGGTTTGTAGGAAAAAACCCCACCAAAATTGGCCAAACGGTTTGAGAGATATGGCCCTCTGAAGTTCAAGATTTTCTGAAATCGATTCGATCATAACTTGCCAACCACACATGGGAATTGAGAGTTCTAGGACTTTTTGGAAATGGGAGAACAAGATCTTCAACTTTCATGTTGGGCAAAAATTCATTTGAGGCTTGTATCAAAATGTAGGTTTGAGGATCAAGACTTTCCATTTATGGTAAGTTTCAGTTACAGGCCCAGTTTCTACTTTTGGAAATTTTTGATCTGGCTTCAAATTCTTCCATGATGGTGTTTGGCATGATGTATGATGACTATTTGGACATGAATGAGCTCTCACAAACCAAATCCAATCATCAAATCACTGATTAAATGGACAGTTGATCAACAGTTGACTTTTTTAGGGTTTTTGACTGTCTGTGCATGAACTGATGACCTCTGAGCCTTCAATCCTTGACCAAAATACTTCAAATGGATCCCCAAGTCATGTGAACTTGTTGGACAAACCCCAAGGCCTTGGTTCAAATGAGAAATTCCTTTGCTTGCTTGGTTGACTGATCAGGAGATTAGTTTGACCTAATTTCTGATTGCTTGCTCTTGAGGCAACTGAGGGACAATGCAAATGCTATGCAATGGATCATGATATGCTATGACCTAATATGAAAATGTATGCATAATGATAGGTGCAAATTTGAGGTGCTACACTTGGTTATAGTGTGTGCTGAATGACTTCACTTGATTGATTACTTAGTTCATTTGTACATGTCTGCTTGCATGCTTTGTGCATTTATCATCATTAATTGCTCATTAGTGCATGATCATTTCATTTGTCTTTGTGACATATCTTTGTTGTTTGCCCATTGAGGACAATTGTAAGACCATTCATTGGCCATTGTTTCTATGATATGGAAGTGAGTATAAGACCATTTCATTGGCCACTCATCTTCTCTTTGCTTGATGCATTTGTTTGATTTATGTGAGGATGCAATTGTAAGTCCATGTAATTTGGCATTTGTTTTCCCATGATCATATGTTGGAGGTTAGAGTAAGCCCAGATAGATTGGCATCTGACATCCAAGAGTTTGCTTTGTTTTTGTTGGAGATTGGTATAAGCCCAGATAGATTGGCATCCGGTATCCACTTTTTATTTCTTTGTTGAGGAGATTGGTATAAGTCCATAGAGTGGCCTCTGATATCCAGTTCTGTTTTAGGAGATTGGTATAAGTCCAGTAATTGGCATCCGGTATCCGCTTTTGTTGATTTTCCTCTTTTGCTTTGCTTGTTTGTTATTGCTCATTGCCTATTCCAAAGGACACACTTGAATCATCTTCTATATGATTTCAAGAGGTGAACCTTCTAGGAAGTTTTACACTCCATCTTCATCCATTCATCCATTTTGTCCTAAACCTGTTCACACATTACTTTCAAAACTTGAGATAAATATTGTGCAAACATCTTCATGCTTTTAAATTAAAAACCTGGACCCCAAGTCCTTGACTTTTTCAAACTCCATTTCATAATACTTCTTTTGAATCAATCTTAATCACACTTTGACCCTCCTTTTGTGAATAATCATAATCAATTAATTTCACCCATTCAAATGTTTTGTGGCTTTGTCCATTCTTGTTAAGTTTTCATACATTAGTCGTAGGTTTGATTTATCCTAGTTGGTTGATGTTAATCTCACCTATTTGTCCTTAGTTGATTGAATTGTAAGTCTTCCTTGCTTATTATAGGGTTACCCCCTCACTAGCAAGTTGAAGTTGTTCTCACATGGTGGACTTGTTGTTTGTATAAGGTTGAGTTTTCTCCCGTGGATAACGTAAGACCTTAGGGCTTGTGTTTAAAATTGAATCCACTAACTTTTGGAAATCTTTTAGCCGAACTACGGCGTTTTGATCCTTACCTTTGATGGAAGGTACGTAGGCAACGGGTTCATCCGTTCGAACACAAAAACAATAAAAATTGTATATTCTTTTCTCATCATCCCAATCATGTTTGCACAATAAATATTTCATAACAAATAACAATTTAGTACAACAAGTGTGAAAAGGGCTCCCTAGGAGTACATAGGACGTAGTGGGTGCCTAACACCTTCCCATTGCGTAATTTACCCCTTACCCAGATTCTCTGATCTTTTTATTAGTTTTCTACGCGTAAAACTTCTTAGGCTTTTGTTCGCTTTTTAGCCAGTCCTTTGGATAAATAAAAGTGCGGTGGCGACTCGATTCATTGTATGCTTTGCTTATGGTTTAATCAATAAATCATGTAGCGACGAATACACCGCTACACTCACCATTTAGACCCTTTATGACTGTCAGATGCTTCTGTCTCTCATCTTCCAGCTCCTTGATGAGCTTCTTCTGCTTTTCTCCTTGTACACGCACTTCTGCACTGGTGACACATAGCTTCTTATAAGCTGCAGCAAGTTCATCAAAGGTCAGTTCATCTGCACTTGAGTCATCATCAGTGGCACAAACACTCGTTAGTGCAGTGACATGTTTAGCAGATTCTCCTTCAGATTCACTTTCAGAATCTCCCTCAGACCATGTGATAGCTAGCCCCTTCTTTTGCATCTTGAGGTAAGTAGGGCATTCAGCTCTAATGTGTCCATAACCTTCACAACCATGACACTGGATTCCCTTGCCTTGGTTGAACTTTTCTTCAGAAGTTGATCTTTTTCTGATGTCAGACGAGATGTTCTTGACATTAGGTTTACCTCTTTGATCAATCTTCTTCACGAACTTGTTGAACTGTCTCCCAAGCATGGTTATGGCTTCTAATATGCTTTCATCACCTCCAGTATATCCTGCTTCTGACTCCTCTTCAGTATTTGATACAAAAGCTACGCTTTTGTTCTTCTTTTCAGCATTCTCACACAAGCCCATTTCAAATGTTTGGAGAGAACAAATGAGCTCATCCACCTTCATATTGCAGATGTCTTGAGCCTCCTCTATGGTTGTGACCTTCATAGCAAATCTCTTAGGCAAGGACCTGAGAATCTTTCTTACAAGTTTATCTTCAGCCATTTTCTCACCTAGTCCACCAGAGGTGTTTGCAATTTCAAGAATATTCATGTGAAAGTCATGAATGGTCTCATCCTCTTTCATCCTCAGATTTTCAAACTTGGTGGTCAACATCTGAAGTTTGGACATCTTCACCTTGGAGGTACCTTCATGAGTTATCCTAAGGGTATCCCAAACTTCCTTAGCTAGCTCACAGTGGTGCACCAGCCTGAAGATGTTCTTACTGATTCCATTGAACAATGCATTCAAGGCCTTAGAATTTCCAAGGGCTAATGCCTCTTGCTCCTTGTCCGACTCTTCTTCAGGAATCTGCACACTGCCTCCATCTTCACCTGTCTTCGTTGGATGTTCCCATCCTTTGTTGACAGCTCTCCAGACTTTGCTATCTAGAGACCTTAAAAAGGCTATCATACGAGGCTTCCAGTCATCATAGTTAGAACCATCCAGCATGGGTGGTCTATTTGAGTGTCCTATATCCTTGTCCATGGTACTAGAAAGTAACTTCCCTAGATCTCACCCAGAAATTAACAGGCAGGGTGCCTGCTCTGACGCCAATTGAAATTCTAGTTATCAGACTTTCGATGTCACAGGGGTTGTTATGACATCCAATTCAGCACAGACAAGAATTATGCAGAACTTAAAAGTAAGTGCAGTAAATAACACAAGTAATTGTTTACCCAGTTCAGTCCAACATGACCTACGTCTGGGGGCTACCAAGCCAGGGAGGAAATCCACTATTAGTAGTATTAATTCAAAGCTAAACTCCCCCGTTTACAACTCTTCACTTAATCCCTACCCAATGCAATTTCAATCTTAAACTAAGATCAGAGTTCCTACTCACTCCCCCTCAATCACCTCAGTGATTACTACCTTTAATCAATATTAAAGACAATTATGAAGTCACACTTCAAACAACTCTTGATTGTGCTTAAAAGCTTTAATCAAGATACACAACACTCACGCTTAAAAGCTTAGAGTGACACAACACTTACAACTCAATGAACACCCTATACCAATGCAATCATCTATGTGATAATAGCTTGGCTTACAAGATATCTCTAATACAAGACTCACAAAAATACAGCAGTGAAGTATGATGAACACACTAAATCTTCACACCTCAAAATCCCCAGTTCTGAATGAAGGATTGTCACCCTTTTATATTGCAGCACTTTGGCCTTGTACTTGTATTCTCCCGAATTTAAGGTCACGCGAGATCCCCTAAATTCCATATCTAGGTTACTAACAAATAGGCTATTTGTTAGGTTCATTAAATGTAGCTTCGTTGTTGGTTTCCTAGATTTTCTCTCAGCTGTTGAATCCCTGAAGAATAGCCTGAGAAAACTGCTGAAACAGAAAAACTAAACAACCTACAATATAACATATGCTGTCAGGAATGAATGTCACAACATTCAGTTTGACATCTAAATCAAGGACCATATGCTAAGTCTGTTTTTCCTGAAAACAGACTGTACAAATTTGTTGAACTGTACAGGACCAATCTGTCCACACCTCAGTATCAGCGTACAATCATAAATGTTAAAACATCCAATTTTGACATTCACACATAAAGACTTACATCAGGTCTGTTATCCTCTTGATAAGCAGACTGACAATAAATACTGAGTTATAGTAGAACATCACCTGTTCTATTCCTCAATATCTGCTGACAGGGATGAATGTCATAACATCCAGTTTGACATTCAATAAATCCTGTATTAGCTAATCATGCAGAACACTACTCAAAATGTCATGACATCAACCAAGACATCAGAGTACAGCTAGATATTCTAACATACAATGCAGTCAAACAAACATCTCCACAGCATGTCATGACATCATTCAAGACATTAGAATCCAGCTAGTGTTTTACCATACAATGCAGCCAATTAAACACCTACAATTTATTAATTGATTTGAGATTTATTTAGGATTTTAATTCATTTATGTTATATTTTAATGCTTTTAATTGATTTTAAAATAGTTTCTGTTTTCAAAAAAGATTGAGAAAATTTGTCAAACCTTGTTTGACCATGTTAGAGTTATGATGATTCAATTGGACTTATCCAAGTTGGTTTGAATTGAATTTGAAGTTTGACCTTATTTTGTTCATTTTATTTTATGTATTATTTTAATTCCAAAAAAATACCAAAATATGTTTGACCTTTCTTGACTTCTAATCTTCATTTCACTTCTGTTTACCGTTGGTTGATGTTGATTCCATTCACATTTATAAAAAGGTTGATTCCATTCTCATTTTCTATTCATTTCATTTCATCTACATCTTCTTCTTTTTCTTTTGGCCAATGAGTTAATGATTTGTGGTTAGCCTTGACATATGAGAGGCTTAACCTTCTTTGATCCAAATCAAATTCAACTTGATCAAAGATCAAGTGAATTGCTTTGTGTCCAAAATAGGTTGCTTCTTGGTCAAGCAAAAAACCTAAAATCCATACAAGGCCTTTCACTCTTTTCTTTTGGCATGGCAAGTTATAGGAGTTTGACTTACTAGTCATGATCTCTAACTTGTGTTTGTTTGCCTATAGTTTTATTGACCAGCCTCAGATAGGTGTGACTACTACATTAGTCCACTTACGATTGCTTAACATAGCGCTAAATTGCCTTATGGCACACTAACACTAATTACTAATTACTAACTTTTAATTCAAGCATTTAATTCTTGCAATTTATCTTAATGCAATTTAATTTCTTGCTCATTTATTCATATTGTCTTTTACCTTTGCTCATTTGAGCTCATGTTTATGTTTATGTCATTTTCCTTTTGCTCATTTGAGCTTATTAATGTATATAAATATATTGTTGCCTTGTGCATGATTTGTCTTTGTTTGTGTCAACCCAATGCAAAAAGGAGAAAGGACTTAGAATTAGGACCTCACCCATGCTTAATGGAGTTCAAGAGCAACTAGGCCTCATGCCTTTAGAATGCTAAATTGAGTTGAAGAGTAACTAGGCCTCATGCCTTTAGAATGCTTAATCTTGAAGTTGTCTTCAAAGGACCCCTAATCCAAAACTCTTTCTTTGTCCATTCCTCTTATTGCATTGTGAACTTTTTGATTGTTTGTTCTTGTGTGATAGGGATTTCAAACTTGAGATAGTAAGAAGGACCATTGTCATGAATAACCAAGTTAAGAGAAAGACAAGCCAAATGAAGATCCTAGGAGCTTGAATGTTTAATTGTTTTGATTCCTTGTTGTATGCTAAGTCCAAAGGAAAGGAGCATCTTGAATCATCTTTATGATCTCAAGAAAGGAACTCCTAGGGTTTTATCTCTTCTCTCATCTTTGCATGTTTAGGATTAGCTCTTCTCTTCTTCTCTCCACTCTAACCCACGCCAAACTCATTTTGTGCAAACATTGACATTGTTTTCAAAATTAGAAACCTAGGCCACATGCCTTTGATTTTTCAAACTCTTTTCATTAATACTTATGTTGAAAGAACCTTAAGTCAACTTTGACTTCATTTTGTGAATACTTTTAATTTGTAAATATAACTCACTTCAAATTATTTTTTGTGGTTCCAATGGCCACCTTTGTTAAAACCTTTTTATAAACATTAGTCATTAGGTTTAAGTTATCATAGTGGTTGATGTAAACCTCACCTTATCCTTAGTGATTGGACTATAAGTCTTCCATACTTATTATAGGGTGGATCCCTCACTAGTATGTTGAAGCTCTCCTCACATGATGGATTATTGGTTTAGGTTGAGTTTTCACCCTTTGATAACAAAAGACCTTTAGGCTTTTGACCAAATCAATGCACCAATATTTTGAGATTTTTACCCGAACTATGAGGTTTTGATCCTACCTTTGTGATGGTACGTAGACAATGGGTTTATCCATTCAAACAATAAAATTGTTAATAATTTGTATATTCTTTTCTCATCTCCCCAATCATGTTCGCACTAATTTTTTTTCACAAATACCGACCTACAATACATATTTGCAAAAAGGGCTCCCTTAGAGTACTAAGGATGTTTTGGGTGCTTAAAACCTTCCCATTGCATAACCAACCCCCTTACCCAGATCTCTGACATTTTTATTTGTTTTTTATTTGATAAAACTTCTTGGTTTTTGTTCGCTTTCTAACCTTTCCTTTGGATAAATAGAAGTGCGGTGGCGACTCGAATTGTATAATTTACTTTTGATTTAGTCAATAAATCTAAAGGTAACGAATACCCTGCTAAAGTGTCACCTTCGTAACATCAGCAATATTTTTAATAGAATTGGTCGTGGGCAACGGAACCTCTTGACTGTTCTCCACCATTGTTGCATTATATTGGTACATAACAGCTCTATCGGATGCATATGAGATAGGGCCTGTTAACCATATCACTAACGGCGATACCGATCTATTGGCGTTGTTACTATTGCTGATGTCAAACTGAATCACCACATGCTCTGGGGTCTTAAACACTGGTACTATAACATTCACATCATCTATATGCCTCGACTGTTGAATCTGGATTACATTCTCATCCATCAACTTCTGGATATCTCTCTTGACGATCGAACACTCAAGGGGGTTTACACTGCAAATCACACAACCGTCATGGTCGTGCTCACAATCACTGATTGTACACAGAGTCTTGTGCATCTATACCAAGGACCGACGTATAAGTCGCAAATCAAACAGTCTGATGTTTCCTAGACAACCATATACCATATTAATAGAGGAATTACCGTGAGCGGGCAAAGGATTGGCTTTCCCATTAGGCACACGATCCTCAAAGGACACCATCCCACTATTTACAAGCTACTGTACCTCATACTTCAACGGTAGCAGTTTTCGATATCATGGCCAGGAGCTCATTGATGAAAGGCACAACGGAGTTCGGGCTTATACCACCACGGAAGTGGTTCTGGAATTTGAGGAGGATTTCTTGGCTGGAGTAGGTTCTTGAGAACCAGAGATGGATACAATTCGGCGTATGACATAGGAATAGGGTCAAAAGAGACCTTCTTCCTCTCGAAATTCTATTGTTGTTGTTGATTATTGTTGTTGTTGTTGTAGTTGTTTGTTCTTTGTTGCGGTTGTTGTTGACGTTGTTGTTGAACTGGAATTGATTGATTGTTTGAAAATACTGGAATAACTGATCAACCTTGGTGATGATGCTGACACGGTTACGAATTTCTTTTGACATGAGGCCTCCTCTGCCTCCCTACTGATACTGCATTGGTTTCCGCTTACTTCTTTCTGGGAAAATCACTAGGGGAACTAGCAATCATTCATTCCTAATAACATGAACTCAGAGTCTTAAGGAAAATCTTGGTCATCTCCTTCTCTTCCAGTGGAGGATTGATCTGAGCAACAAGCTCTCTCCACCTTTGGGCATACTCTTTGAATGTCTCTTTGTCCTTCTGAGACATAGACCTCAGTTGGTCTCTATCAGGCGCCATATCCACGTTGTACTTGTACTGTTTCACAAAAGCTTCACCCAAATCATTGAACGTGCGAACACTTGCACTCTCTAGCCCCATGTACTACCTCAAAGCGGCACCGGTTAGATTGTCTTGGAAGTAGTGAATCAGTAACTAGTCATTATAAGTTTGGGTTGAAATTTTCCTAGCATACATAACAAGGTGGCTAAGTGGACAAGTATTTCCCTTATACTTTTCAAAGTCAGGGACTTTGAACTTCATCAGGATCTTAACGTTTGGCACTAAGCAAAGTTCAGCAGCACTCTTACCGAACAAATCCTTACTTGTTAGAGTCTTTATTTCCTTTCGCAGCTCAAGGAACTGATCTTTCATCTCGTCCATCTTCTCATAAACATCTGGACCCTCAGACGACTCGGAATGGTAGATGGTGTCCTCAACACGAGGCACAGTATGAACAACTGGAGGCGGCACAGACATGACCGGGCTAGATGCCGGCATGGAAGCAAAAGTAGGCGCAAACCCTTCAGGCATAAAATTCGGTGGCATTCCCCACGGGAATCCAGCTCTTGTTAAGCAATTCATCCCCCGCGAGTTATCTTTCATTTACCTATTATTTGGTAATGATTATTTCTCCTTTGGATTGGTCATCATTTTATACCCAATAACCGGTATCCTGATGTCCTTTGTTTTCGGTCGATTTATCCTTTATTAACCTAGTAACCGGTTGTGGATAATCTTCCATGTGAGTATGTTATCTATGTTCTGACCGTAATAGATAATATATCTCATGCGCTCTTTAGTCAAAGTCTTGTTCTTCCCCAGCTGAGTATGATTCGTATTTCCTTATGGAATCGAATGTCCATCCTGTAAGTCGAGTTTGCTTTTTCAGCCCTCCCTTCGGATGATGAGTGTCTTGGATATGTTCCTAATTCACACCTGGTTGGTCACCTATTATATGCCCAGTAACTGGTATCCCTGGTGTTCCTTCCTTTTGCTCCCTATTATGACTTTTGTCCCCTGTGGAGTCAGATTTTCCTGAGTTGAAATATGCCTTTTAGGTTTTCCTCAAATGTTTCAGATGATTGATATCTTTCACCCTTATATCGGTCTTAGATATTCTTTCTCCCTGAGCATGTTGTTCTCTCACCCAGTAACTAGTGTTTTGATAACATGTCTCTCTTTGTGTTTATTACCCAGTAATCGGTAATATCTCGTTGTTTCTTCCTCAGCTGAGTCCTTTGTGGATTTCCCCGTCTGAGTCTGGATTTTTATCCGAAGTATCCTTCGTGGATAGTTTGCAGTATTGGCATATTCTCCAATACATGCATCTTTGCGTCAGCTCGAGTCTTTCCATTGATTTATGGAATCCCTTCGTGTCTCCCAGCAAATATTCAAGTCGTGACTTGCTCACGCATTTTACCCTTATTTCTACCCAGAGTCTCTGCCTCCCTAGTGAGCGTATTACTCTATTGGATTTTCAGTTTCTCCTGATTTCTTTTTCTTTGTGGCCATACTTCCCCACAGAGTATTAAACTTTTGCATGCATACATTTGCATCATGAGGTCTCTTAGGGACCAAAATTCGTCTCTTTGTTATTATTTAAGCCCATTCTACCATGTCGAGACGAAGATTCTAACCTTCATATCTCTGGCTAGAATGACCTTAAATAGGGGCATCTGTAAGACCCTAATTTTGACCCTAAGATCCCTCATGGCATCATATCATTGCTCATTGCATTGCCTCAGGGATCATAGCATGTGTGGCTCCTTAACCCTAGGGTTGGGACTTGTGTAAGTTGGTTTGAGACCACCAAGCATGCTTGAATTGTATATTATTGCTTTTCTTATTTTATTTACTAACCAAAAGCACAAAAATATGTCACTAACCTTTGTTGTTTTGAAGCTCACGCAATCATGAGATCCCCTTGCTCCTAGGAGGCTCCTATGCTCATTGAAATGGCTAGATCAAGATGAAAGAAAGCATGACAATGGTTCCCAAAGCTCTCAATCATCATAGATGTACCCGAAGTATCTCAATTTTCCAATTTGGTCAAGATAAACCAGAGGGCTTGAGGATTATTTCCCAAGGAAACCCTAATTCAATTGTGCCTTGCTCATGAAGCAACCTCAACCTATGATCAAATCCAATCAAGGTAAGTTCTTTCACTCATTATTTTATGCATATATGAGCCTATGTGAGTATCCTCAATCATTTATTCATCAATATTTGAGGTTTGGCCTTGAGAAGTTGACCAGTTAAATCATTTGACTAAATTGAGATCCACTGAGACCTAACTTTTGATGTGTTTGTGAAATGAAGATTACCCCAAGATAAAAAATGACCTTAAGAACCATATAAACAACTTTCATGTTCATAAAAAATACATTTGAAACTTGGAAGGTCATCATTCATTTCAAAACATTATAGGTAATTTTGACTGAAACCTTAATTTTGGGTCAACTTACCAAGTACCTAACTTATTTATTTTTTATTATTTTGAGGTGAGACCAATTGAATTGGAAATCTTAGGATGTGTACTTCAATTTTTATTTTCGAAAAAATTTCATAATCCTAAAAGAAACACATGTGATAATACAAAACATTATAGGTCACTTTGGACCAAAACCATTGAATCTTGAAAAAGTCCAACTTCAAGTGCCCATAACTTTCTCATAAAAAATCCAAATGATGCAAAATTTAATTCCAAATTGACCATATTGAAAATATCTACAACTTTGATATTCGAGGTTGGTCCATTTGAGGCTTGAATCATTGAAACATAAGGGCTTGAAGTTGATCACTTTTGGCAAACTATTCAAAGACATGTTTTGTATATCAAACTTCATGGCCAGTCTTCACAAATTTCCAAACTCCAAATGGATTTTTGCCCAACATAGATTTTGTTCCTTATGTCAAGACCTTTCCAACCATTATTCACATGCCTATGTTTGGATTTTCTATATGGGACTTTCGAAGAGGGGAACATTTGTGACCAAATATGAAATTCACTTGGAATCATCATGCACAAGCAAACACAAGGCAAAATGCACATCCAATTCAACTTGGTATCAGCTCAGCTTGCATTTCCAATTGACTTTGGGCCTCACATGCGCCTGTATAGGCCCATGCATGGAGGACCCAAAGCTTCATGCACACGAGTTTTACCTCACTTGCCTTGCAACTCAGCTATAAATACAATGCTTGGCTCATTCAAATTTCAACCTTAAGGCTACCTGAAACTCTGCAGAATTGGAAACCCAACCACACCAAAGGAATTCTGATTTTATTTTTCTCAATTCAAGCTTGAATTTCAACAAAATCAGTTGATCTTCAAGACTTATTCCTCAGCCTTACACTCATATCCCATCTCAAGATCAAATTGCAAGCAAAAGTTGGAAGGAATCGTGTTGATCAAAGCTACTCTTCAAAGGTTTATTGCGCAACTGTTTTGATCTCAATCTCATCATATAATATGAATTGCTTGTGTTCAAATGGTTTTCTGAAGTTCTCGTGTGAGAGGCAAGCCAATGGTTGCTTTGATTTTATGAATTGAAGCATTTCAGTTTTCACACCTGGATTTTCAAGCTCAAATTTCTCATTCAATAGAGATCTTGAGAGAAATCCAAAGTTACAGGGGTGATGTACATCACCCCAGCTTCATTTTGGTATAAGGCGCGTGTGTTTTGGTTGAGGTTTGAAAACCTGCAACTGGTGGCCGAAACCAGTTAGTCCACCGGAGTAGACGGTGGTTTCCACCACCGTCCCCACGTGGAACCTCCTGAGCCTTTGGATCTCATGTGCACGTTATAATCTCAGCCATTTGTTTAGTTGACTTATTTTAATACACTTTGCAACGCGCTTGACTAATGACCATAATGGAAGCGCGCCTCTGAGCCATTGGATTTGTCCATGTCAATTAATGAAGTGGCTCCAGCGCTCCTGGATTTTCCATATTTTTCTAATTTCTGTTTTATATTCTTTTATTCCTTTTCATTTCAAAAATTCATAACTATTTTATTTGGAATCACAAAATTATGAGACCAACACTAAATTTTTTCTTGAAAAATCTAGTTTCATAATCTGATTTTTAATTATTTTTGTGAATTATTTTTGATTTGATAGTTTTTAATTCATTTTAAATACTTTTTGATATCCATAAATTCCAAAAATATTTTGTTAACACATATGGATCATGATAAGTCTATGAAAAATATTCTCATCAATTTCTTAATTGATTTGAGATTTATTTGAGATTTTAATCCATTTGTGTTATTTTTCTTGATTTTTAATTTTTTTAAAATAGTTTTTGTTTTCAAAAAAATGTTGAGAAAATTTGTCAAACTTTGTTTGACCATGTTAGACTTATGATGATTCAATTGGACTTATCCAAGTTGATTTGAATTGAATTTGAAGTTTGACCATGATTTGTTCATTTTATTTTATGTTTTATTTTAATTCCAAAAATACCAAAAATATGTTTGACCTTTATTGACTTCTAATATTCATTTCTCTTTTGTTTACCATTGGTTGATGTTGATTTCATTCACATTTGATCATTGTGTTTTGATTATGTCATTTGAATTCTCCTTTTATCCGTTTCATTTCGTCTTGATCTTATTTCTTTTTCTTTTGGCCAATGAGTTAATGATTTGTGGTTAGTCTTAACATATGAGAGGCTTAACCTTCTTTGATCCAAATCAAACTCAACTTGATCAAAGATCAAGTGAGTTGCTTTGTGTCCAAGATAGGTTGCTTCTTGGGTAAGCAAAAAACCTAAGATCCATACAAGGCCTTTCCTTCTTTTCTTTTGGCATGGCAAGTTGTAGGAGCTTGGCTTACTAGTCATGATCTCTAACTTGTGTTTATTTGCCTATAGCTTTATTGACCGGCCTCAGATAGGTGTGACTACTACATTAGTCCACTTACGATTGCTTAACATAGCGCTAAATTGTCTTATGACACACTAACATTAACTACTAATCACTAATTTTAATTCAAACATTTAATTCTTGCAATTTACTTTAATGCAGTTTATTTTCTTGCTCATTTATTCATATTGCTTTTTCCCTTTGCTCATTTGAGCTCATATTTTATGTTTATGCTATTTTTCCTTTTGCTCACTTGAGCTCATTATTGTATATAAATATATTGTTGCTTTATGCTTGTTTTGTGATTGTTTGTGTGAGCCCAATGCAAAAAGGACAAATGACTTAGAATTAGGACCTTACCCATGCTTAAAGGAGTTCAAGAGCAACTAGGCCTCATGCCTTTAGAATGCTAAATTGATTGAAGAGCAACTAGGCCTCATGCCTTTAGAATGCTAAATCTTAAAGTTGACTTCAAAGGACCCCTAATCTAAACTCACTCTTTGTCCATTTCTCTTATCTGTGTTATGAACCTTTTGATTGTTTGTTCTTGTGTGATAGAGATTCCAAAAGTGAGATAGTAATAAGGACCATTGTCATTGATAGCCAAGTTAAGAGAGACAATAAAAAATGGAGATCCTAGGAGCTTGAATGTGATACTTGATTGATTACTTGAGTTGATTGTTTGTTGCTTGCTAAGTCCAAAGGAAAGGAGCATCTTGAATCATCTTTATGATCTCAAGAAAGAGAACTCCAAGGGTTTTATCTCTTTTCTCATCTTTGCATGTTTAGGACTAGCCTTTCTCTTCTTCTCTCCACTCTAACCCAAGCCAAACTCATTTTGTGCAAACATTGACATTGTTTTCAAAGTAGAAACCTAGGCCTTATGCCTTTGATTTTTCAAACTCTTTCCATTAATACTTATTTTGAATAAATCTTAAGTCATCTTTGACTTCATTTTGTGAATACTTATAATTTGTAAATACAACTCACTTCAAGTGATTTTTGTGGTTCCAGTGGCCACCTCTGTTAAAACTTTTCATAAACATTAGCCATACATTTGAGTTATCATAGTGGTTGATGTAAACCTCACCTTATCCTTAGTGATTGGACTATTAGTCTTCCATACTTATTATAGGGTGGATCCCTCACTAGTATGTTGAAGCTCTCCTCACATGGTGGATTGTTGGTTTTGGTTGAGTTTTCTCCCTTTGATAACAAAACACCTTAAGGCTTTTGATCAAATCAATTCACCAATCTTTTTTTGAGATTTTTACCCTGAACTACGAGGTTTTGATCCCACCTTTGTGATGGTACGTAGGCAATGGGTTCATCCATTCAAACAACAAAATTGTAAATAATATGTATATTCTTTTCTCACCTCCCCAATCTTGTTTGCACAAATGATTTCACAAACACCAACCTACCATGCATCTTTGCAAAAAGGGCTCCCTTAGAGTACTACGGATATTTTGGGTGCTTAAAACCTTCCCATCTCATAACCAACCCCCTTACCCAGATCTCTGACTTTTTTATTAGTTTTTGATTTGATAAAACTTCTTACTTGGTTTTTGTTCGCTTTCTAACCTTTCCTTTGGATAAATAGAAATACGGTGGCGACTCGAATTGTATGATTTACTTTTGATTTAGTCAATAAATCTAAAGGTAATGAATACCCCGCTACAATAAGGCATGCGGTACTCAAGAGCTCTCTTCCTCACCCAAGTGGTATAAGGTTCCAAAGCAATACAATTCTTCGGATAAAGCTCTTTCCTTCCCTTCTTATGAACCTTGCGCCAGGCGCGGACCATCCTATCCTTCAAATTCTGCGGAAGAACACACCTTCCAACAGAATGTTGTTAGGTTTATCCTTTAAGGGGAACCCAAGCTGACAGAGAGCTAAAATAGGGTTGTAGTTAATTCCACCACATATACCAAGAAGAGGCACATTGGAGAATTCTCCACAAGAGTCAATAATCTGGACGCCATCATACACACGGTTATACCAAAAGATATCATCATTAATGAGAGACATAAGTCTCGTAGACCACCATAGACATCCCTTGTTCTCCTTGGAGGCGAGCGTCTGAGGTAAGTGCGAAATAAACCACTTATACAACAGAGGCAGACAACACACAATGGATCCACCACCCTTTGCATTCCTCATATGCAAAGAGAAATAAGTGTCACCCAACAAAGTAGGAACGGGATTAAGAGTAGAAAAAATCCTAATAGCGTTCACATCCACAAAATTATCGATGTTGGGGAATAACACTAGCCCATAGATGAGAAGTACAAATATGGCTTCAAAGGCGTCCTCACTCATGGCCTTCCTAAATAAAGTAGCTTGGGCAATGAGAAAATCAGATGGGAGACCTTGACTTCCTCCTTTGGTAGTCATATGAGCAACAATCTGGGAAACATCTATATGAAGCATGTCAACAATGTCTTGGGAAGAAGGAACCCTCTCCAAACCACTGAACGGCAACTGATCCAAGATAGGGTTTGTTGTAAGTCACGAGCATGGAGTCTTGGTTAAGTACCACCCAAAGGAGTGTACTATGGTTAAACCTGACAATCATGTTCTAAAAAGGTCCCCATAGTCATCATCTCATCTTTCGAATATTATCAGATAAAACGACTACTCGTATTCCAAAAATATCCTCAAGAGAGACTCTTATGAGTGTAATATCGCGTAACAATCGTATCAAATCTTACACTTGAACGACCTTCGCACTACGTCCTAAAATAGGCCAGGATGGGCTAGGTAATCTAAGGTCCTTGGCTTCTAAGGTTTATATTGGAAAGAGTAATGCCTAACCACGACTACTCGTGTGACATTATTGATCCCAATAAGACCTCCACCAAGTGAATGGGCTTGCAAGTCAACTTGCTAAGGAATAACTCCACACAAGTCAACAAGACTATGCCATTCTCCTATCATAAGTGCACTCGAGTTCAGGTATAGAACTCACCTCGCAAGAGACCACCAAGCACACAAGCAATTAATATATCAAGCAATCCATACATTACAAACAATACAATCATCCCAAATTTGCATAAAAAATATGTCACAAATAAATATAAACATACAAAACATACAAGCAAAAAGTAGGCTAAACCCACTAGGAAAGTGTTTCCCTAGTAGAGTCGCCACTTTTCTATAGTGGGGTATAAGTTACCTTATGGTTTATTGACTAAACCAAAAGTAAGCATACATTTCGAGTCGCCACCGCACTTTTATTTGTCCAAAGGAAAGGCTAAAAAGCGAACAAAAGCCAAGTAAGAAGTTTTATCAAATCAAAAACTAATAAAAATGTCAGAGATCTGGGTAAGGGGGTTGTTTATGAAATAGGAAGGTTTTACGCACCCAAAACATCCTTAGTACTCTAAGGGAACCTCTTTTTGCAAATGTGTGTTGTAGGTTGGTATTTGTGAAAATATGTGCAAAAGATTGGGGGGGGGGGGGTGAGAAAAGAGTAGATTATTGTAGCACCTCAAATTTGCACCTACCCTTTGTACATACATTCTCATATTAGGTCATAACATTAACATAGTCCACTGCATAACATTGCATTGTCCCTTTTGCCCAAGTGCAAGCCATTCAGAAGAATTAGGTCAAACTGGTCAGGAGATCAGTCAATCAAGCAAGCGAGTACAATTTCCAAGGAGGCAAGGCCCTAGGGTTGGTCCAACATGTTCACATGACCTAGGGGTCCTTTGGAAGTGTTTTGGTCAAGGATTGGATGTTCAGAAGTCATCAGTCAATGCACAGTCTACCAGAAACCCTAAAAAGTCAACCTTGGTCAACTGGGCTTGATTCTATGGATTTCAAGGTGGGATTTGGTTTGAGAGGGCTCATTCATGTCCATATAGGCCTCATATAACATGTCAAACATCATCATGGAAAAATTTGAAGCCAGACAAGAAATTTCCAAAATTAGAAAGTTGACCTATAATTGGAATTTGCCAAAAATGGAAACTTCTTGATCCTAAACTTACATCATGATACAAGCTTCAAATGAATCTTTTCCCAACATGAAAGTTGAAGATCTTGTTCTCCCATTTCCAAAAAGTCCAAGAACACTCAATTCCCATGTATGGTTGGCAAGTTATGATCAATTCATTCTCAAACAATTTTGAACTTCAAAAGGCCATATCTCTCAAACCATTTGGCCAAATTGGGTGGTGTTTTTTGCAACAAGTCACATTTGATCCCCTCTTTCCAAATATGTCATCATCATTCACCAAAACGTCATAGATCAAAATGGCATTTTTGGAATGGCATGATTTAATTTCAAGTGAGGTTGAAAAATGAACTTTTGAATTAAACATTTCTAACCATTTCTACCAATTGGAATAGTTCAGATAGGATATTTGAAACATGTTTGAAGCCCATTTTCGAGCAGCCACTTACACCCCATGCAAAATGTTTGGATTTTTAGCAAAATTGGTAAACTTGTCATTTAACCAAAATTTGGATTACCACCAACTTAATCTTGCTTACCAATCATAAACAGCACATAAAAGGATCATTTTCTCTCGGAGCAGAACCCTAGCAGCCATTCTACACAAACAGAAATTGCCATTTCTCTCATTTCACCATTTCCTTCATTTTGGATTTTCGACCAAAAATTGCAAAGACCTTGAGCTGGCTTTGGTTGCTTCATCATCTACCATCATCTTTGAGTCCATTTCAAGCCTGATTCCTCAGCTGTAACATCATCTTCACAACTGTTGCATCAAGAACTCATCAATGGCAGTTCAAGTTTGAGGTCATTTCAAGGATAGCTGAGCCAAAGTCTTCCTTCCATCCATTATTTAAAGCATTGTTGGACATCTGCTTCGAGCCAAAAGAACCAAACAGCACTTGAATCCTCATTGCACTTCAATCTGGTAAGGTTTTCGACTCTCACCATTTTCAAAACTATAACATGCTTATGATAGGTCTCCTTGCCATGGTTATAATGAACTTTGAATTAGTGAAAATGGTTGCCTGTGCTGAAAGAAATCTAGTTTTAAAGTTTGATGTTCACTTTTGTTTTTGCTCGATTCATGATATTTGGCTTGATTTAATGGAAATAGAGTTTAGATTATGCATGAGTGTTGTTTGCTGGTCACGATGATGTGCTCAATTTGATTTTCTGGGCACATAATTTTTTTCGATTTCTTGAGGATGAAGATGATGATACTGTTGCTACAAACCCTAATGTTCATTTGCTGCCCAGAAAATTTTTCACGTTTGCATGACACTGTTCCATTGCCCAGCCAATCACGTTATTTCATTTGCCTTGCCCTGTACGCACCGTTTCATTAAAATTCCCAGCTAATTACCAAACTGCCACGGCCTTGTCTTATTTGGTTATTTAATTCATTTCTTTTCAATAATTATTTCATTTACATGGCCAAACTTGCAAACTCATAGCTCCTTCAATTTAAATCCAAAATTCATGAGACTTTTTGCATTGTGTTCATATGGATCTCTAGTATTTAATCGTGTTTTTTCCAGAATTTTTGGATGAATGAATTTTAAATGATGCTAGGGTTTGTGACATGTACTCATATTTTGTACACTTTGCCAAAACATTTATGAAATGATGATGCTTTGTCCAACGGCCTTGAAATTTTTTGTGCTTAAACTAGACACATTCATGGTGATTTTGGTTTAGAGTTTATGAATTTATCACTTCTGGTTTGAGAGTTATGATTTTTTGAAGTAGGGTGTGACAATTTGTGTCACACCATTGATGTGCAACTTGATGATTTTCTATACCATGCCTCTTGACCTCAAATTGCTTTGAATCTTTGCATAATTGAGCTTATGATTGTCTAGTTTACATGTGATTTTTTCTGGAATTGTTTGTGGCATTTCCTATTTGTTTGAGATTTTTTTCCCTGTTTGGTCTTATGTTGACGTTTTGTGACACATGCTCCCATTTCATCTGTGAAATTCTCATGCCTTATTAGATGGACATGAAATTTGATATGTGATTAGTAGACATCTTAAGCTTTGCCATGGTTTTGATCCCATTCATTTCTGATATGTTATCACTGATTTATGATTTTTTGAAGTTGATACATGTTTGGTTGACTTCTTTGAGCATGTTTGGAATTGCCTTGCCTTTCTGATTTTCATTGACCACCTTCTACTTGTCCAAATGAGTTGAAATTTGACATGCTTACCATGCTGTGGATTATGTTTGACCATGATTTATTTGATGATTTTTGGAATTGTTTATGATTGGTTTTGAATTGAGTCTTGCTGTTGACTTCTATGAGCTTCCATATGCCATGCTTTGACTTCTTTTGCTTATAAAATGATGATGATGATTGATATGAATGTGAACCCAATTGAGTTTGTTTCTTGATTGTTTGAATATGATTTTTATTGGATTTCATTTTCTGTTTTGACTTTCTCATCCCCTTTTGACCCTAGGCTTGTCCTAGTGGTCCTGTTACTCATGTTTGAGCTCATTTTTTCAGGTTAAGCAACAATTACCCAATGAGACCAATACAAATTGATTGAGTGTGCTTGTTTATCATGACTAATCTATTTGTTTTGTAGGTTTCTTGGCTCACATGCCTTGAACCTTGTGCATTGCACATTTGTCTGTTTGTGTTGACTATTGACTTATGCTGTTTTGTTTTAACTTTGTGTCTGGTATACTAACTGTGCTTGACTGATTTCAGGTACTTTAGTTGCTTATAGTTCCTTGTGAACTTTGCTTTGCTTTGCTTTATAGCAATTTGCATTAAGGTATAATCCCTTTTCTTCATGTAGTCTGGAAGACCTGGCCTGTTACTTGGCCAGGCAACTGTCTGAAGTCCTCCTTAAGAGGCAATGTTTGTGACTGTTTACATTTGTCCTTGTATAGAGTCAAAGACCTCCTAAGTGAAGAGGCAATTGGCAGAACCCAAGGGATATGCAACCTATCCCCTGCTATTCTGTGTGTCATCTGCTTTGCTCACACCACTGTGTTGATGCATTGCAGATACCAACCCAAGATCTTGTACAATTGTACAGTTGAGTCAGTATCAAATGTGTAGAAGGGTTTCCCCTTTCTGAACCCACACATTCTTGTCTTAAGCTCTCCCAGGCCAGGGATAAGAGTTGTGAAGTCTTATCTTCACTCACCTTTCATCTGCTTCACCTTAGCCCCTCAATGGCAAGGTTAAGAGCTAACACTACCCAGTTCCAGTGGTTTGTTTGTTGAGGTTGATATGACCCCTCGACTAAAACCTAACCTTGATTGAGCCCATTGCTTGCATATAGTGTGTGCTACTTGTGCTTGTGTGTTTGTTTGACTTGCTTCCTGTGCAAGTTAGGTTTAGTTTGACTTGCTTCCTGTGCAAGTTAGGTTTAGTGTGGCTTGCTTCCTGTGCAAGTCATGTTTAGGATAGGCTTGCTTCCTGTGCAAGTTAGCTAGAAACCTTAACTTAGGGATGATTTTGCATGACAACATCTAGGCTCGAGTCGTAGTCTCCCTAGTGTTGTGTCTCCCTCTGTTATCTGGTTAGGCTAGTCCTTTTTCCCTGCGTAGAGGAACTACGTCGCCCTGATTCTCATACCAGATGAGATACGTAGGCAGGAGATGAGCAGATCTCTCCGGGCGCCTTTTTTCTTTTTTTTGTGTGTGTTTGGCAACTATTAGGCTCGAGCTCTGGTCTCCCTATTAGTTTGTCCTTTCAACCTTTGTGTTCCTTCTGACGTCTCAGCGTCTCTTTTTGTTTGCGTGGCAACTATTAGGCTCGAGCTCTAGTCTCCCTTTTAGTTTGTTTGTTAGTCCTTTTTCCCTGCGTAGGGGAACTACGTCGCCCTGATCCTCATACCAGATGAGGTACGTAGGCAAGAGATGAGCTGATCTCTCCGGGCGCCCTTTTTCTTTTGTCTTTGTGTGAGTAGGAGATGGATGTAAGACCAGCGATTGGCATTCCGTATCCTGTGCGTTGTTGTCTGGTTGGAGTCCGACGTAAGTCCAGCGATTGGCAGTTGGTTTCCTGTGTGGTTTTGTTTGGTTCGGATGCTGATATAAGTCCAGTGATTGGCATTCGGGCTCCACGTTTGCCTTTGCTAGTGTTTGTTTGTGTGCGTGTCAGCCGAGCTACGGATGCTCTGATTCTTCTTCGTCCAAGAAGATACGTATGCATGGGATGCGATATCCTAGCGAGCATGTGTCGTTTCCCCAGTCCGAACTACTTCGACTCTGATGTCTATGCCTGATAGACTAAGTAGGCCCAGGATACGATGTCCTGCCGAGTCGATCTTGTTTGTTTTCTTGTGTCTCTTTCAGCCAGTGTGTGTGTGTGTGAGCAGTGTTTTAGCAACCATTTTCCTTCCTATTGTGCGTGGATCCCGTTGAGTACGACGGATGCGTAGGGGTGCTAATACCTTCCCTTCGCATAACCGACTCCCGATCCCATTCTCTTTGGTCGCGAGACCATGTCTTTTCCAGGTTTACTTCGAGCGTTTCCTTTCCCTATTTTGGGATAAATAACGCACGGTGGCGGCTCTGTTGTTCTTGTTTTCCCGCCGGTTTTTCGCGTAATGCGACAGCTGGCGACTCTGCTGGGGATATAAAGAGAAGTTGACCTGTGCTGGTCCATCTTCCCTAAGCGAGTCTCTCCTAGCGCTCTCTAGGTTAGGGTTTTGGTCGCTGTTTGCTGCTATTTATTGCATTCATGTTATTTATTGTCTGCATTTATTGTTTGCACATCTGTTTGCATGCATCATATTGGCATCATGGATTTTGTACAGGTTGGTTCCTCCGATTTGGGGTGGATGTTCTGAGTGAAGCCCACTACCCAGGCTTGAGTGTACACATAGGTGTTAGAGTGGATAGTCATGAGGCTTGCGTGGCATGTTGCTATGATAAGTCGTTCATGAGACCCACATTCCAGACGAGGTTTCTGTTGGATATATTTTGTCCTATGGGTGTTCCATAACGACAGATATTCCTTTAGAAATTGTCGACTCTGGTGACCATTTCCCGAGAACTCAGTCGAGGCCTCTCCTCCGAGACGTGATTATGTTAGCTCTGGTGGGCGCATTCTTGCTGCTCAATCCGAGGACCCCGAGACTGGGAACTTGCTTTAGGATATCCTGTTGAGGGGAGTCAGCAGAGGTCTTTCATCCCGTAATAATGCCAAACCTTCAGTGGTAAACGTATTATTCTCGACTGAAGGGCTGAAGCTGACAAACTCTTGTTCTTAGAACCTACCAGTGAGGGGAGGGTTTGATCTCTACAGGTACAGTTTCTGCCAGTGATGCTGTGTTGATGATCTTGAGTCGGATTTATGGATCGTTATTTCTGGACGCCGGAGGTTTGATCCTGGTTGATCGGAGGGTTCCGTTTATTTCGGATCCCTGGGCTGAATTTGAGGGTACCTGCTCATATGTTGATCTGGTTCAGTTGACCTGGTTTAGATGACTTTGGGTTTCAGATGAAGTTGTGACGCCAGAGTTCAAGCCGAAGCTTTGATCCTGTGTCGTGTGATACTCAGCCGACCAATCATGGCTCCATCATTTGCATCATAGCATGTTTTTTTTCCAAAAATAATGCATAAAAAAAAAAAAAAAAAGAGAAAAGTTAACCTGCATACGCATCACACGCATCATATTCATGTCATTTTTGCATTACAGGTGTTCTAGTGCCCGACTTCTCACTCTGGTTCCTGTGTCAGGCAGGATAGCTGATTAAAGACCGCACCGCTACTCAACGAGACTCAACCATCAAAGGAATATGGATCAAGTACAAGCCGAGTTAGCAGAGATGAGGGCTAACATGGCCCAATTTATTCACATGATGCAAGGGGTTGCGCAAGGACAAGAAGAACTCCGAGCTCTGGTTCAGAGGCAAGAAGCTACATTGCCACCAGTCAATCCACCTCTGCAAGAAGGAAACCCAGTCCATGACACTCCTGCTGCTGCTGTGCCCGTCAACAACTATGCTGTACGTGAAGAGTTGAGGGGTATCCGAGTTGACGGTCAACCAATTGCTCCAGATGTTGCTAATGCCAGGGTAATCCATGCTCCGACCCGTAACCGAATTCCGATTGTTGACAGACAAGAGGATATGTTTACTTTGCTCAGCGAAGATGAAGATATTTTGGGAAGAAATGATGCGAGAGATCGTAAAGTTGAGGCCCTTGCTGAGAAGATCCGGGCTATGGAATGTCAAAACTCCCTCGGTTTTGATGTTACTAATATGGGATTGGTTGAAGGCTTGAGAATCCCGCACAAATTTAAAGCACCGTCCTTTGACAAATACAACGGTACCTCCTGTCCTCGCACTCATGTGCAAGCGTACTATCGAAAGATCTCGGCGTATACTGACGACGAGAAGATGTGGATGTATTTTTTCCAAGACAACCTATCTGGGGCGTCTTTGGACTGGTACATGGAGTTGAAGAGGGACTCGATCAGATGCTGGAGGGACTTGGGTGAAGCATTCCTCAGACAGTATAAACATAACATGGATATGGCACCAACCCGGACTCAGCTGCAGAGTCTATGTCAGAAAAACAATGAGAGCTTTAAAGAGTACGCCCAGAGATGGCGCGAGCTTGCTGCAAGAGTTCAACCCCCTATGCTGGAAAGGGAGTTGACAGATATGTTTATCAGCACTCTCCAAGGTGTGTATATGGACCGGATGGGAAGCTGCCCATTCGGAAGTTTTTCTGATGTCGTCATCTGTGGCGAGAGAACAGAAAGTTTAATCAAGGCTGGCAGAATTCATGATGTGAGTTCTTCTTCGTCATCGAAGAAACCTTTCTCTGGGGCACCTCGCCGTAGAGAAGGAGAGACCAATGTTGTTCACCGAGGGAATGTGTATAGAGGGGTTGTGAATAGAGAACAGTATCGTCCAGTTGCTGCAGTGACCATTCCTGCACCACAGCCTCGTCAACAACAACAACAAAGGGTTCAACAACCGCAACAACAACAACAACAACAGCAGCAACGTCCTTATCAGCCGAGGCAGAGGTTGCAGCCTGATAGAAGATTTGACCCGTTGCCCATGACGTATGCTGAGCTTCTGCCTGAGTTGCTCAGATTAGGTTTTGTGGAGTTGCGTACCATGGCTCCACCAACAGTATTGCCGCCTGGGTATGATGCGAACGTCCGCTGTGACTTTCATTCTGGGGCACCAGGCCATCATACTGAGAGATGCCGGGCTTTGCAGCACAAGGTTCAAGACTTGATCGATGCCAAGGCGATCAACTTTGCTCCGGTACCCAATGTAGTGAACAATCCTATGCCACAACATGGTGGGCATAGGGTGAACAATATTGAAGAAGGAGAAGCTGAAGACCTAGTGGATAATGTTGATGATGTTCAGACTTCTCTACTAGTGGTAAAGGGCCGTTTGCTGAAGGGGGGTGTCTACCCGGGCTGTAATGAGGATTGTTTGGGCTGTGTTGAAGCTGCTAATGGTTGTGACCAGTTGAGGGCTGGTATTCAAAAGATGATTGATGAAGGCTGTGTTCAGTTCAGTCGGGTCGCCAAAGATAATGGGTCGGTTTCTACTGTCACCATCTACTTCAAGCCGGCTGAAGGACGAGGACAAGGGTTTGTAAGTGCACCTGCAGCAAGTGGTACTCCAGTCACCATTTCCGCTCCGGTGACCATCCGTGCTCCAACTACTATCGTTGCGTCTGAAAGAAGACCAGTTGAGAATAGTAGGGTTGTTCCTTGGAGGTATGATAACGCTTACCGCAGCAATCGGAGGGCTGATAATCAGACGAGGCCAGCAAGTCAGGTGCCTGTGACGATCAGTGCACCAGTGAAAACTCCTGTGGTTATGAGTCCCGTTGTGGACAATGTTGGTGGACCAGGAGGTTTCACTCGGAGTGGACGACTGTTTGCTCCTCAGCCGTTGAGAGATGCCAATGCTGAGGCATCTGCTAGGGCTAAGGGCAAACAGGTTGTGGTTGACGAAGAACCAGCTCAGAAGGAGGTGCCTGAGGGTTCATTTGAAAAGGACGTTGAAGAATTTATGAAGATAATCAAGAAGAGTGACTACAAGATAGTAGATCAGCTCAACCAGACTCCGTCTAAGATTTCAATACTCTCTTTGCTGTTGTGCTCAGAGGCACATCGTGATGCCTTGCTGAAGATGTTAAACATGGCATACGTACCGCAAGAGATCTCCGTCAACCAACTGGAGGGTGTGCTAGCCAACGTGAGCACCAGGCATGGTGTAGGTTTCACTGACCTGGACTTGACGCCTGAGGGTCGTAATCATAACAAAGCCTTGCACATCACTATGGAGTGCAAGGGCGCTGTTCTGTCTCACGTATTGGTAGACACTGGGTCGTCCTTGAATGTCCTGCCAAAGCAGATTTTGAAGAAGATTGATGTTGAGGGAGTTGTGCTCACTCCCAGTGACCTTATTGTGTGTGCATTTGACGGATCCAAACGGTCTGTGTTTGGTGAAGTTACCTTGCCGGTGAAGATAGGTCCGGAGGTATTTGATATAATCTTCTATGTTATGGACATTCAGCCCGCCTATAGCTGTTTGTTGGGGCGTCCGTGGATGCACGCAGCAGGGGCAGTCTCGTCAACTCTCCACCAAAAGCTCAAGTATGTCTGGAACGGTTAGATTGTGATCGTATGTGGCGAAGAAGAGATTCTGGTGAGTCATCTCTCCTCGTTCAAGTATGTCGAGGTAGATGGCGAGATCCATGAAACCTTGTGCCAGGCATTTGAGACCGTGGCGCTTGAGAAGGTAGCTTATGCTGATCAGAGGAAGTCGGGTGCTTCGATTGCTTCGTACAAGCAAGCCAAAGAGGTGGTTGACTCCGGTAAAGTTGAGGGTTGGGGCAAGATGGTAGACTTGGCGGTTAAGGAAGACAAGTTCGGTATCGGATATGAGCCTCTTCAAGCAGAGCAGAGTGTGCAAGCGGGTCCGAGTACCTTTACCAGCGCCGGGCTGATGAATCATGGGGACGTCTTTGCAACCGGTAGTGAAGACTGTGACAGTGACTGTGATTTGGACATCTGGGTCCGCCCTTGTACACCAGGGGAGTCTATCAACAATTGGACGGCTGAAGAAGTGGTTCAAGTTACTCTTCAGACAGAGTAATTTTCCTTTGTTTTTATCATTTTGCATGAAAACCCTGCGCCCTGCCCAAGGCGTAGTGGTTCATTGTAGGGCCTCATCATGTTTTAATGATTATCATAAATAAAGGACGTTTTGCAATCAAATTTTGAGATCTTTGTCTTTCTATTTTTGTTTTCACTTTTTCAAAATAATAAAACTGGCAATGTTTTTGTTTTTTTTGTGACTTTTTTTAAACTCTTTTTCTAAAATAAGGCATTAACATGCAGAAGTGATCTTTTGGCATCCACTATGAACAATTCTGTTATGGCTCAGTATGATTTTGATAATCCCATCTACCAAGCTGAAGAGGAGAGTGAGGAAGACTGTGAACTCCCCGCAGAATTGGTCAGATTGCTGAAGCAAGAGGAGAGGGTCATCCAACCTCATCAGGAGGAGTTGGAGATTGTTAATCTGGGTACTGAGGACGACAGAAGAGAGATCAAGATTGGGGTTGCTTTAGAGGAATCTGTCAAGAGGAGGCTGATTGAGATGCTGAAAGAATATGTGGAAATATTCGCCTGGTCATATCAAGATATGCCTGGTTTGGATACAGACATTGTGGTGCATCGATTACCCCTCAGAGAAGAGTGTCCGTCGGTCAAGCAGAAGCTTCGCAGAACAAGTCCTGATATGGCTGTCAAGATCAAAGAAGAGGTTCAGAAGCAGTGGGATGCAGGTTTTCTGGCTGTTACCAGTTATCCACCGTGGGTGGCCAACATTGTTCCCGTGCCGAAGAAGGATGGCAAAGTCAGAATGTGTGTCGACTACCGGGATCTGAATAGAGCGAGTCCGAAAGATGATTTCCCATTACCTCACATTGATGTATTGGTGGATAATACGGCTCAATCCTCGGTGTTCTCTTTCATGGACGGGTTCTCGGGCTATAATCAGATCAAGATGGCGCCAGAGGACATGGAAAAGACGACATTCATTACACCTTGGGGCACGTTCTGCTACAAAGTGATGCCATTTGGGCTGAAGAATGCTGGTGCTACCTATCAGAGGGCAATGACGACTCTCTTTCATGACATGATGCACAAAGAGATCGAAGTGTACGTGGATGATATGATTGCAAAGTCGCAGACAGAAGAGGAACACCTGGCTAATCTACAGAAGTTGTTTGACAGATTGGTCAAGTTCAAACTGAGGCTGAATCCGAACAAGTGTACGTTTGGGGTGAGATCTGGGAAGCTGTTAGGCTTCATTATCAGTGAAAAAGGGATTGAGGTTGATCCAGCTAAAGTCAAGGCTATTCAAGAGATGCCTGAACCAAAAACGGAAAAGCAAGTCCGTGGGTTTTTAGGGAGGTTGAACTACATTGCAAGGTTCATATCTCATCTAACGGCCACGTGTGAACCAATTTTCAAATTGCTCAGAAAGAATCAGGCGATCAAGTGGAATGACGATTGTCAGAAGGCTTTTGATAAGATTAAAGAATATTTACAGAAACCTCCAATCCTGATTCCTCCAGTTCCAGGGAGACCATTGATAATGTACCTATCAGTCACCGAGAACTCGATGGGGTGTGTATTGGGACAGCATGACGAGTCTGGTCGAAAAGAGCATGCCATATACTACCTGAGCAAAAAGTTTACCGACTGTGAAACAAGATATTCACTGCTCGAGAAAACTTGCTGTGCTTTGGCCTGGGCTGCTCGCCGAATAAGGCAGTATATGTTGAACCATACTACTCTGTTGATTTCTAAGATGGATCCAGTAAAGTACATCTTTGAGAAGCCGGCTCTCACCGGGCGCGTTGCTCGATGGCAGATGATCTTAACAAAGTAAGACATTCAGTATACGTCGCAGAAGGCCATCAAAGGTAGTATTCTGTCAGACTACCTTGCCGAGAAACCAATTGATGATTATCAGCCGATGATGTTTGAATTCCCTGATGAAGACATCATGTATCTGAAGATGAAAGATTGTGAAGAACCTCTTGTCGAGGAAGGACCGGATCCTGATGACAAGTGGACACTGATGTTTGATGGGGCTGTGAGTATGAACGGTAATGGTGTTGGTGCAGTGCTGATCAATCCTAAAGGTGCTCATATGCCTTTTTCTGCCAGATTGACTTTTGATGTCACCAACAACGAAGCTGAGTATGAGGCTTGTATCATGGGGATAGAAGAAGCCATTGATCTGAGGATCAAAACACTTGACATATTTGGAGATTCAACTCTAGTGATCAATCAGGTCAATGGAGATTGGAATACGAACCAGCCGCATTTGATTCCGTATAGAGATTACACCAGAAGAATACTGACGTTCTTTAAAAAGGTGAAGTTGTACCATGTCCCCCGGGATGAGAATCAAATGGCTGATGCTTTGGCTACTTTATCCTCGATGATCAAAGTTCATTGGTGGAATCATGTGCCACATGTTGCGGTAAATCGACTCGAGAGGCCTGCGTATGTGTTTGCAGCCGAGTCTATTGCGATTGATGAGAAGCCGTGGTATTATGATATCAAGAACTTCCTCAAGACTCAAGAGTATCCTGAAGGTGCGTCAAAGAATGACAAGAAGACCCTGAGAAGGCTAGCTGGAAGCTTTTACTTGAATCAGGATAATGTGTTGTACAAAAGGAACTTTGACATGGTCTTGCTCAGATGCGTGGATAGACACGAAGCAGACATGTTGATGCAAGAAGTGCACGAAGGTTCGTTTGGTACCCATGCCGGTGGTCATGCAATGTCGAAGAAACTGTTGAGAGCCGGTTATTACTGGATGACTATGGAATCCGATTGCTTCAAATACGCTCGGAAGTGCCATAAATGCCAGATCTATGCTGATAAGGTGCATGTACCACCAAGCCCGTTGGATGTCATGAACTCGCCTTGGCCGTTTGCCATGTGGGGCATTGACATGATTGGGAAGATTGAGCCTACTGCTTCTAATGGACATCGCTTCATCCTGGTTGCGATTGATTACTTCACCAAATGGGTGGAAGCAGCTTCCTATGCCAACGTCACCAAACAAGTGGTTGCCCGGTTCATTAAGAAAGAAATTATTTGTCGTTATGGAGTCCCTGAGAGAATCATCACTGACAATGGCTCAAATCTCAATAACAAGATGATGAAAGAGCTGTGCAAAGATTTCAAGATCGAACATCACAACTCTTCTCCTTACAGACCGAAGATGAATGGTGCTGTAGAGGCAGCTAATAAGAATATCATGAAGATTGTGCAGAAAATGGTCGTTACGTACAAGGATTGGCATGAGATGCTGCCTTTCGCTTTACATGGGTACCGTACTTTAGTGCGTACGTCGACCGGGGCAACCCCGTACTCCCTTGTGTATGGTATGGAAGCAGTCCTACCAGTTGAAATGGAGATCCCTTCTTTGAGGGTATTGTTGGATGTCAAGCTGGACGAAGCCGAGTGGATTCGTACAAGGTTTAATGAGTTAAGCCTTATCGAAGAAAGACAGTTAGCAGCTGTGTGCCATGGGCAGTTATATCAGAGAATGATGAAGCGAGCCTTTGATCAGAAAGTGCGTCCTCGGACATTTCAGATTGGTGATCTGGTTTTAAAGAGAATCCTTCCTCCCGGTACAGATAACAGGGGCAAATGGACTCCTAATTATGAAGGTCCATATATTGTGAAGAAGGTCTTCTCCGGTGGAGCCTTGATGCTTACAACAATGGATGGTGAAGATTTCCCGTCCCTGGTTAACTCAGATGTAGTCAAAAAATACTTCGCATAAATTGACCCGCTGGACAAAAAGAATAAAAGAGTCCAGGCAAAAAAGGGCATCCCGGCGAACCAAAAAACAGAAAGAAAAGGTTCGGGCAAAATTTAGGGATAAAAAAGAAAAGAATTTGTACACCCGGTAAGTCGAAAACCTGCAAGGGCGTCTTAGGCAAAAATGGGTATCCCGGTGGATTGAAAACCCGAAAGGGCGATCCAGCCAAAAGAGGGATTAGAGAGAAAACTACAGTCTGAGTTATCTGTACTTCATCGCGCTTCGTCAGCTGCCATCTCGAAAGATATGATCGGTCCAGTCAGTGTTCTCAGAAAGCAAGGAGTTGGGAGAAAAACTGATGATCTATGAGTTATAACAGAGTTGGGAAACAGTGGATGCCGTGTTCACATTGCCATTAGGATAGTTTATTTTCCTTCTGTGCGCAATTACCTCTTCCTAGGAATTGCTTCCCAATGTATTTGCCTTTTCAGGCACATTTTCAATCAATAAAAGTCGTTATTCAGATAAATTGCTCCCTTGTTTTTACTTTTACTGTTTTGTTTGCAAAAACGTCCGAATTTTTGATAAACATTGCATATAAAAACATGAAGGCTAAAACAATAACGTGCAAAAGATTAAAACATTTGAAAATCATTTTGAATGTTGAGGACACTTGAGCGTATCTTGTCCATGTATCCCCTGGGGGCATCTGTTGCTCCGTTTTGCAGGTCGTCACCTGTGAGCATTCCCCAGCAGTTATTTCCCAGAACAAAGCTATTCTCCTAGCTGTAGATTGGTTAAGTCTTCCCCAGCGGAGCATTTATTTCTCCAGCAGAGTTCATCCTACCGGTGGGATGGACGGGTTTCAGTATCAGAGTGATATGTGCATCCCCAGCTTGAATCTATTCTACCTATGGATTGCGCGGGTCGTCCCCGGCGGAGTAACAAATATTCCCCAAAGCAGAGTTTGTCCTACTTGAGGCTTGCTTGAGTCTTTCCCAGTGAAGCCGCTTTATCACTCCCCGGTAAAGTCGTCTTGTTACTCCCATCAAGTATTATCCCCAAAGAGTTGCCTGGTTTATCTTCCCCAGCGGAGCAGTTATTTCCCCAAGCGGAGTTTATCCTACTTGTGGTTTGGTTGGGCCGTCCCCAGCAAAGTTGTCGGTTTTGTCAGTAGCAAGTTGCTTTATTACTCCCCAGCGAGTTGCCTTGTCTCCCCCTAGCGGAGTTGTAATTGATGGTTCCCCGGCAGCTGCCTTGTTTTTCTCCCCAGCGGATTGGTATCGATGATTTCTCAGCACAGTCGTCCTGTGTAGTCCCCGGCGGAATTTTCATCATTTTGCATTTTGCATGTAGTGATCATTGCATCCTCAAACTGCGTAGCATTTCCATTCCATATGGAGCATTACGCCATAGAAAAATTCAAACATATGCATTCATGTGTTAACCCAACCAGACTGTATCTCCGGCAGAGGCGGATCCTGTTGTTCAACATCAGCACAGCACGTCTGCTACAGTTGCTCCTGACAATATTCAGGATTGATATCCCCACAGAGGTTTATTTCCTCACCCGTTGGTGACAGAAGGCTTGTTTCTCCTCAGTGAGACCCCCAGCAAGTGATCAGCCTTGCCTTGACATATCTAAGATGTCGTTCTTGTGATACCAGTAAGTGTCGTGTCAGCACCCGCGTGTGTTTCTTTTTTAGTGTCGGTAAACACCATTGTTTCGGTGTCGGTAAACATCGAGTCTCACCCTAGTCATCAGTAAATGTCTGGTCATTTTTGGTGTCAGTAAACACCATTGTTTCGGTGTCGGTAAACATCGAGTCTCACCCCAGTCATCAGTAAATGTCTGGTCATTTTTGGTGTCAGTAAACACCGTTGTTTCGGTGTCGGTAAACATCGAGTCTCACTCCCAGTCATCGGTAAAAGTCTGGTCATCTTTTTTTGGATGTCGGTAAATATCATCTTTCGATGTCGGTAAACATCGAGTCTTTCCCTCAGTCATCGGTAAATGTCTGATAAATCCCCAGCTAGAGATCCCCAGTAGAGTCATCGGTAAATGTCCTATCTGGTTTCCAGTTGCGAATATTTGTTTGTCTCTCCCCAATAAAATTTTCCCCAGTCATCGGTAAATGTCTGGTCATTTCTTTGGATGTCGGTAAACATCATCTTTTGATGTCGGTAAACATCGAGTCTCATCCCAGTCATCGGTAAATGTCTGGCCATGCTTTGTTTCCTGGTTGATAAAATCAAGATCTCCAAGAATCGTCGGTAAACATCTTGTCTGATTCCACAAAGATTATTTTGTTCCTCTCCAAGCAGAGATGCCATCGGTAAATGGCCCCGTTCTCTTCGATATCGGTAAATATCGAATTCCAAGTTGCAGCAACCATCGGTAAATGGTTTTGTTGAAGTTGATATCGGTAAATATCAAAATTGCTTTGAAGCCACCATCGGTAAATGGTCTTGCTTCCTTTTTACATCAAAGTTGTTTCCCAGCAGCCATCGGTAAGTGGTCTCGCTGAAGTTGATATCGGTAAATATCAAGTTTCCAGTCTTTTAACCATCGGTAAATGGTTTCGCTTTTCTGAAGTTGTTTCCCAGCAGCCATCGGTAAATGGTCTCGCTGAAGTTGATATCGGTAAATATCAAGTTTCCAGTTTCCAGCCATCGGTAAATGGTCTTGTTGAAGTTGATATCGGTAAATATCAAGTTGCTTTGAAGCCACCATCGGTAAATGGTCTTGCTTCCTTTTTTACATCAAAGTTGTTTCCCAGCAGCCATCGGTAAATGGTCTCGCTGAAGTTGATATCGGTAAATATCAAGTTCCCAGTTTTTAACCATCGGTAAATGGTTTCGCTTTTCTGAAGTTGTTTCCCAGCAGCCATCGATAAATGGTCTCGCTGAAGTTGATATCGGTAAATATCAAGTTCCTAGTTCCTAACCATCGGTAAATGGTTTCGCTTTTTCTGAAGTTGTCATGCAGTCGTCATCGGTAAATGACGTGGTTCTTCTTGTATTATATCCAGTTGGTGCAAATTTCTACGGTTCTTTGGTATTCAATCCCTGTTTACCCTGAAAGTCTGACAGCGGTTGCTATCATCCGTTCGGGTTCCCAGCTGATTGAATAGGGGCAACTGTAGCACCTCAAATTTGCACCTACCCTTTGTACATACATTCTCATATTAGTTCATAACATTAACATAGTCCACTGCATAACATTGCATTGTCCCTTTTGCCCAAGTGCAAGCCATTCAGAAGAATTAGGTCAAACTGGTCAGGAGATCAGTCAATCAAGCAAGCGAGTACAATTTCCAAGGAGGCAAGGCCCTAGGGTTTGTCCAACATGTTCACATGACCTAGGGGTCCTTTGGAAGTGTTTTGGTCAAGGATTGGATGTTCAGAAGTCATCAGTCAATGCACAGTCTACCAGAAACCCTAAAAAGTCAACCTTGGTCAACTGGGCTTGATTCTATGGATTTCAAGGTGGGATTTGGTTTGAGAGGGCTCATTCATGTCCATATAGTCCTCATATAACATGTCAAACATCATCATGGAAAAATTTGAAGCCAGACAAGAAATTTCCAAAAATAGAAAGTTGACCTATAATTGGAATTTGCCAAAAATGGAAACTTCTTGATCCTAAACTTACATCATGATACAAGCTTCAAATGAATTTTTGCCCAACATGAAAGTTGAAGATCTTGTTCTCCCATTTCCAAAAAGTCCAAGAACACTCAATTCCCATGTATGGTTGGCAAGTTATGATCAATTCATTCTCAAAAAATTTTGAACTTCAAAAGGCCATATCTCTCAAACCATTTGGCCAAATTGGGTGGGGTTTTTTGCAACAAGTCACATTTGATCCCCTCTTTCCAAATATGTCATCATCATTCACCAAAACGTCATAGATCAAAATGGCATTTTTGGAATGGCATGATTTAATTTCAAGTGAGGTTGAAAAATGAACTTTTGAATTAAACATTTCTAACCATTTCTACCAATTGGAATAGTTCAGATATGATATTTGAAACATGTTTGAAGCCCATTTTCGAGCAGCCACTTACACCCCATGCAAAATGTTTGGATTTTTAGCAAAATTGGTAAACTTGTCATTTAACCAAAATTTGGATTACCACCAACTTAATCTTGCTTACCAATCATAAACAGCACATAAAAGGATCATTTTCTCTCGGAGCAGAAGCCTAGCAGCCATTCTACACAAACAGAAATTGCCATTTCTCTCATTTCACCATTTCCTTCATTTTGGATTTTCGACCAAAAATTGCAAAGACCTTGAGCTGGCTTTGGTTGCTTCATCATCTACCATCATCTTTGAGTCCATTTCAAGCCTGATTCCTCAGCTGTAACATCATCTTCACAACTGTTGCATCAAGAACTCATCAATGGCAGTTCAAGTTTGAGGTCATTTCAAGGATAGCTGAGCCAAAGTCTTCCTTCCATCCATTATTTAAAGCATTGCTGGACATCTGCTTCGAGCCAAAAGAACCAAACAGCACTTGAATCCTCATTGCACTTCAATCTGGTAAGGTTTTCGACTCTCACCATTTTCAAAACTATAACATGCTTATGATAGGTCTCCTTGCCATGGTTATAATGAACTTTGAATTAGTGAAAATTGTTGCCTGTGCTGAAAGAAATCTAGTTTTAAAGTTTGATGTTCACTTTTGTTTTTGCTCGATTCATGATATTTGGCTTGATTTAATGGAAATAGAGTTTAGATTATGCATGAGTGTTGTTTGCTGGTCACGATGATGTGCTCAATTTGATTTTCTGGTCACATAATTTTTTTCGATTTCTTGAGGATGAAGATGATGATATTGTTGCTACAAACCCTAATGTTCATTTGCTGCCCAGAAAATTTTTCACGTTTGCATGACACTGTTCCATTGCCCAGCCAATCACGTTATTTCATTTGCCTTGCCCTGTACGCACCGTTTCATTAAAATTCCCAGCTAATTACCAAACTGCCACGGCCTTGTCTTATTTGGTTATTTAATTCATTTCTTTTCAATAATTATTTCATTTACATGGCCAAACTTGCAAACTCATAGCTCCTTCAATTTAAATCCAAAATTCATGAGACTTTTTGCAATGTGTTCATATGGATCTCTAGTATTTAATCGTGTTTTTTCCAGAATTTTTGGATGAATGAATTTTAAATGATGCTAGGGTTTGTGACATGTACTCATATTTTGTACACTTTGCCAAAACATTTATGAAATGATGATGCTTTGTCCAATGGCCTTGAAATTTTTTGTGCTTAAACTAGACACATTCATGGTGATTTTGGTTTAGAGTTTATGAATTTATCACTTCTGGTTTGAGAGTTATGATTTTTTGAAGTAGGGTGTGACAATTTGTGTCACACCATTGATGTGCAACTTGATGATTTTCTATACCATGCCTCTTGACCTCAAATTGCTTTGAATCTTTGCATAATTGAGCTTATGAATGTCTAGTTTACATGTGATTTTTTGTGGAATTGTTTGTGGCATTTCCTATTTGTTTGAGATTTGTCTCCCCTGTTTGGTCTTATGTTGACGTTTTGTGACACATGCTCCCATTTCATCTGTGAAATTCTCATACCTTATTAGATGGACATGAAATTTGATATGTGATTAGTAGACATCTTAAGCTTTGCCATGGTTTTGATCACATTCATTTCTCATATGTTATCACTGATTTATGATTTTTTGAAGTTGATACATATTTGGTTGACTTCTTTGAGCATGTTTGGAATTGCCTTGCCTTTCTGATTTTCATTGACCACCTTCTACTTGTCCAAATGAGTTGAAATTTGACATGCTTACCATGTTGTGGATTATGTTTGACCATGATTTATTTGATGATTTTTGGAATTGTTTATGATTGGTTTTGAATTGAGTCTTGCTGTTGACTTCTATGAGCTTCCATATGCCATACTTTGACTTCTTTTGCTTATAAAATGATGATGATGATTGATATGAATGTGAAACCAATTGAGTTTGTTTCTTGATTGTTTGAATATGATTTTGATTGGATTTCATTTGCTGTTTTGACTTTCTCATCCCCTTTTGACCCTAGGCTTGTCCTAGTGGTCCTGTTACTCATGTTTGAGCTCATTTTTTCAGGTTAAGCAACAATTACCCAATGAGACCAATACAAATTGATTGAGTGTGCTTGTTTATCATGACAAATCTATTTGTTTTGTAGGTTGCTTGGCTCACATGCCTTGAACCTTGTGCATTGCACATTTGTCTGTTTGTGTTGACTATTGACTTATGCTGTTTTGTTTTAACTTTGTGTCTGGTATACTAACTGTGCTTGACTGATTTCAGGTACTTTAGTTGCTTATAGTTCCTTGTGAACTTTGCTTTGCTTTGCTTTATAGCAATTTGCATTGAGGTATAATCCCTTTTCTTCATGTAGTCTGGAAGACCTGGCCTGTTACTTGGCCAGGCAACTGTCTGAAGTCCTCCTTAAGAGGCAATGTTTGTGACTGTTTACATTTGTCCTTGTATAGAGTCAAAGACCTCCTAAGTGAAGAGGAAATTGGCAGAACCCAAGGGATATGCAACCTATCCCCTGCTATTTTGTGTGTCATCTGCTTTGCTCACACCACTGTGTTGATGCATTGCAGATACCAACCCAAGATCTTGTACAATTGTACAGTTGAGTCAGTATCAAATGTGTAGAAGGGTTTCCCCTTTCTGAACCCACACATTCTTGTCTTAAGCTCTCCCAGGCCAGGGATAAGAGCTGTGAAGTCTTATCTTCACTCACCTTTCATCTGCTTCACCTTAGCCCCTCAATGGCAAGGTTAAGAGCTAACACTACCCAGTTCCAGTGGTTTGTTTGTTGAGGTTGATATGACCCCTCGACTAAAACCTAACCTTGATTGAGCCCATTGCTTGCATATAGTGTGTGCTACTTGTGCTTGTGTGTTTGTTTGACTTGCTTCCTGTGCAAGTTAGGTTTAGTTTGACTTGCTTCCTGTGCAAGTTAGGTTTAGTGTCGCTTGCTTCCTGTGCAAGTCATGTTTAGGATAGGCTTACTTCCTGTGCAAGTTAGCTAGAAACCTTAACTTAGGGATGATTTTGCATGACAACATCTAGGCTCGAGTCGTAGTCTCCCTAGTGTTGTGTCTCCCTCTGTTATCTGGTTAGGCTAGTCCTTTTTCCCTGCGTAGAGGAACTACGTCGCCCTGATTCTCATACCAGATGAGATACGTAGGCAGGAGATGAGCAGATCTCTCCGGGCGCCTTTTTTCTTTTTTTTGTGTGTGTTTGGCAACTATTAGGCTCGAGCTCTGGTCTCCCTATTAGTTTGTCCTTTCAACCTTTGTGTTCCTTCTGACGTCTCAGCGTCTCTTTTTGTTTGCGTGGCAACTATTAGGCTCGAGCTCTAGTCTCCCTTTTAGTTTGTTTGTTAGTCCTTTTTCCCTGCGTAGGAGAACTACGTCGCCCTGATCCTCATACCAGATGAGGTACGTAGGCAGGAGATGAGCTGATCTCTCCGGGCGCCCTTTTTCTTTTGTCTTTGTGTGAGTAGGAGATGGATGTAAGACCAGCGATTGGCATTCCGTATCCTGTGCGTTGTTGTCTGGTTGGAGTCCGACGTAAGTCCAGCGATTGGCAGTTGGTTTCCTGTGTGGTTTTGTTTGGTTCGGATGCTGATATAAGTCCAGTGATTGGCATTCGGGCTCCATGTTTGCCTTTGCTAGTGTTTGTTTGTGTGCGTGTCAGCCGAGCTACGGATGCTCTGATTCTTCTTCGTCCAAGAAGATACGTATGCATGGGATGCGATATCCTAGCGAGCATGTGTCGTTTCCCCAGTCCGAACTACTTCGACTCTGATGTCTATGCCTGATAGACTAAGTAGGCCCAGGATACGATGTCCTGCCGAGTCGGTCTTGTTTGTTTTCTTGTGTCTCTTTCAGCCAGTGTGTGTGTGTGTGAGCAGTGTTTTAGCAACCATTTTCCTTCCTATTGTGCGTGGATCCCGTCGAGTACGACGGATGCGTAGGGGTGCTAATACCTTCCCTTCGCATAACCGACTCCCGATCCCATTCTCTTTGGTCGCGAGACCATGTCTTTTCCAGGTTTACTTCGAGCGTTTCCTTTCCCTATTTTGGGATAAATAACGCACGGTGGCGGCTCTGTTGTTCTTGTTTTCCCGCCGGTTTTTCGCGTAATGCGACAATTATATTTACAATTTTGTTGTTTGAATGGATGAGCCCATTGCCTACGTACCATCACAAAGGTAGGATCAAAACCTCATAGTTTGGGGTAAAAATCTCAAAGATTGGTGAATTGATTTGATCAAAAGCCTTAAGGTTTTTTTTGTTATCAAAGGGAGAAAACTCAAACTAAACCAACAATCCACCGTGTGAGGAGAGCTTCAACATACTAGTGAGGGGGTAACCCTATAATAAGTATGGAAGACTTATAGTCCAATCACTAAGGATAAGGTGAGGTTTACATCAACCACTATGATAACTCAAACCTATGAGTAATGTTTATGAAAAGGTTTTAACAAAGATGGCCATTGGAACCACAAAATCAACTTGAATTGAGTTATATTTACAAGTTAGATTTATTTACAAAATGAAGTCAAAGTTGAATTAATGTTTATTCATAATGAGTATTAATGAAAAGATTTTGAAAAATCAAAGGCATAAGGCCTAGGTTTCTAATTTGAAACAAAGTCAAAGTTTGCATATAAATGAGTTTGGCTTGGGTTAGAGTGGAGGGAAGAAGAGAAGGGCTAGTACTAAAGAATACAAAGATAAGAGAAGAGATAAAACCCTTGGAGTTCCTTTTCTTGAAATCATAAAGATGATTCAAGATGCTCCTTTCATTTGGACTTATCAATCACTCAAGCAATCAAACAAATATTATATTCAAGCTCCCAGGATCTCCATTTGGCTTGTCTCTCTTGACTTGGCTACTCATGACAATGGTCCTTCTTACTATCTCAAGATGGAATCCCTATCACACAAGAACAAACATCAAAAGGTTCACAACACAATAAGAGGAATGGATAAATAATGTGTTTAGATTAGGAAGTCCTTTGAAGTAAACTTTAAGATTTAACATTCTAAAGGCATGAGGCCTAGTTGCTGTTGAACTCCTTTAAGCATAGGTAAGGTCCTAATTCTAAGTCCTTTCTCCTTTTTTGCATTGGGTTCACACAAACAAAAGCAAAACCAACACAAGACAACAATATGTTTATATACAATAATGAGCTCAAATGAGCAAAAGGAAAATGACATAAACATAAAATATGTGCTCAAGTGAGCAAAAGGGAAAAGCAATATGAATAAATGAGCTAGAAGTAAATTGCATTAAAGTAAATTGCATTAAAGTAAATTGCATTAAAGAAAATATTTTTGGGATTTTCAGATATCAAAAACTATTTAAAATGAATTAAAAACTATTAAAAACCAAATAATTCACAAAAAATATTAAATGAAGTCACAAAAATAATTAAAAATCAAAATATCAAACTAGATTTTTCAAGAAAATTTTTGGTGTTGGTCTCATATTTTTGTGACTTCAAATAAAATATTTATGAATTTTTGAAAAATAAAAGGAATTAATGAAATTAAAACAGAAAATAAAAAATAGCAAAAATTAGCGCCCATTGGATCTGTTTCATTAATTGACGTGGCATCATCACATGGTCCAGAGGCGCGGTCATACCATATGCATTGGTCAAGCGCGTTACACAATCAATTAAAAGAAGTCAACAAAAGCAAAGGCCATGATTAGATCGTTTGAGCATCATCCAAGGGCTCAGAGGTTCCCACGTGGGGATGGTGGTGGAAACCACCATCTTCTCCGGCCAACCAACTGGTTCCAGCCACCACGCGCAGGTTTTTCAACCTCAATGAAAATGAAAAACAATGGTATCAAAATGAAGTTGGGGTGATGTACATCACCCCTGTAACCTTGGATCTTCCTCAATGTTTCTATGTAATGAGAAATTTGAGCTTGAAAATCATGGTATACAACTGAAATGGCACGATTCATGAAATTCAGACCACCACTAGCCTGCCTCTTGCTCGAGGACTTCAGAAAACAGTTCAAACTCAAGCAATTCACATTGTATTTAAAGATCCAGATCAAACAAGTTTAGTGATATACCTATGAAATGCAGCTTTGAACAACACGATTTTCTCAAGTTCTTGACCCAATTTTGACTTGGAGATGTGATGATGATGCAAGGCTAAGGAATTAAGACTTGAAGGTCAACTAAGGATGTTGAAATTCAAGCTTGAAATTGATAAATGAAAACTGAAATTCCTTTGAGTGAGGGTGAGATTTCAATCCAGCAGAGTTTCAGATCACCTTGAGGTTCCATTTTGAATGAGGAAGAGCTTCTATTTATAGCTGAGCTTGAGGCAATGAGGTGCAATGCTCGTGTGCATGAATTTTGGATCCTCCATGCATGGGCCTGTACAGGCGCATGTGAGGCCCAAAAGTGGATGTAAATGCAAGCTGAGCTCAAGTGCAAATGGTTTGGACGTGTAATTGGAGCTGCATTGGCTTGTGCATGAAGTTATGATGTGAATTGCATAATTGAACCTAAACATTGAGCTCTTCAAAAGTCCCACATGAAAAATCCAAACATGGTGGTGTGAGTAATGGTTAGAAAGATCTTGACTTAAGCAACAAAAGTCATGTTGGACAAAAATCCATTTGGAGTTTGGAAATTTATGAAAACTAACTTTGAAGTTTAGGGTACAAAACATGTCTAGGTTCCCTTTGAATTTTTTTGTCAAAAGTGAGCAACTTCAAGCCCTTCTCTCTCATTGATGCAAGCCTCAAATGGACAAACCTCCAACCTAAAAGTTGTATATATTTTCAATATGATCAATTTAGACTCAAATTTTGCATCATTTAGATTTTTGATGAGAAAGTTATGGACACTTGAAGTTGGACATTTTTCGAATTCAATGGTTTTGGTCCAAAGTGACCTATAATGTTTTGTATTATCACATGTGCTTATTTTAGGATTATGAAATTATGTCCAACATAAAATTTGAATTAGACATCTTAAGCTTTCCAATGCAATTGCTATCACCTCAAAATCATAAAAAATAAGGAAGTTAGGTCCTTGGAAAGTTGACCTAAAATTAGGGTTTCAGTCAAAATGACCTATAATGTTTTGAAATGAATGATGCCTTCCATGTTTCAAATGGATTTTTGATGAACATGAAAGTTATTCATATGTTTCTTAAGAACATGTTTTCTCTCGGGGTCATCTTCATTTGACAAACACATCACAAGTTATGTCTCAGTGATCCTCAGTTTAGTTAGATGACTTGACTGATCAACTTCTCAAGGCCAAACTTCAAATCTTGATGAATGAATGATTTGAGGATACTCACATAAGCTCATATATGCATAAAATAATGAATTAAATAACTTCCCTTGATTTAATTTGATCATAGGTTGAGGTTGCTTCATGAGCAAGGCATAGTCAATGCAGAGTTGAATTAGGGTTTCCTTGGGAAACAATCCACAAGCCCTTTGGGTTATCTTGATCAAATTGGAAAATTGAGATACTTGGGAGACATATATGATGATTATGATCTTTGTGGACCATTTTAATGCCTTTTCTCATCTTCATCAAGCCACTTCATTGAGCTTAGGAGCCTCCTAGGAGCAAGGGCACACATGATCACTTCAGCTTCAAAACAAAAAGAGTTAGTGACATATTTTTGTGCTTTTGGTTAGTAAACAAAATAAGAAAAGCAATAATATACAATTCAAGCATTCTTGGTGATCTCAAACTACTCACACAAATCCCACCCTTAGAGTAAAGGAGCCACACATGCTATGATCCTTGAGGCAATGCATTGAGCAAATGATATGATGCCATGAGGGATCTTAGGGTAAAAATTAGGGTCTTACACCTCTTGATAGAAAAGACCTTCTAACTGAGTGATATTAGGTTTGTCTCTCAAGGGCAAGCCAAGTTGACGAAGAGCCAAAGCAGGGTTGTAGTTGATTCCTCCTTGTGTACCAATGAGGGGTACATTAGAGAATTCACCACAACTATCAATAATATCCACACTACTCAATGTAGAGTCATACCAAACTATATCATCATTAGTGAGAGACATAAGTCTTTGAGACCACCGTAGACATTGTTTGTTTTCCATAAAAGTAGGCGTATGAGGCAAGTGCGAAATAAACCACTTGTACAAAAGAGGAACATAGCACACAATAGTTCCACCACCTTTAGAATTCCTCAAATGCAAAGATACGTACACATCACCCAACAGAGTAGGCACATGATTCCCAATCAAGAAGGTTATAATGGCGTTAACATCAACAAAACCGTCAATGTTAGGGAACAAAGTCAAACCATAGATGAGCAACACAAAGATAGCTTCAAAAGCATCCACACTACCGACTTGAGCAAAGGCAGTAGATTTCCCTATGAGAAACTCATAAGTCAACCCAAACATTCCTCCTTTCTTCACCCAATGAGCCTATATCTCAGACTTTTTCAAGTGAAGAGCTTTAGCTATAATATGAGATCTGGGAATCTCCTCCAATCCACTAAAAGGCACCTTGCTAGAAACAGGTATTCCCAAGAGATGTGCATACTCCTCTAACGTAGGTGTAAGCTGATAATCAGGAAAAGTGAAGCAATGGTAGACATGGTCATAAAACTGAACCAACACACTCAAGAGTCCTTCAACCACATCAATAGATAATACAGATATAAGCTTCCCATGACGTTGCTTGAAATCCAAGGGATCTAATACCAAAGATGATAGCTTCCTTATCTCTTTTCAAGTCGGGACATCTGAAACTATACTTCTTAGTGTTCCTTCGTCCATAATCCATGGTCTGAAAATATTTGCAAATAAAAGTTCAGTTCCTTGAAGTTATTTTTCGTGTGATGAATGTTATGATGCGCATGAATGCATGAATGCAACAATCACAAATAAGGGATCACACACAAGGAAAACAAACAAAGGTCAAGGGATAAATCAAGTGATTGTCAAGATCAATCATCAATTTTGATGGATTATGGTTTTCACCTTATCAACACCCAAGTTCCATTGATATTGACAAGACTTGATTGGATCAACAAGGAATCAAGGGTTTGTTGTGAGTCACGAGCATGGACTCAGGTTAAGAACCATCCCAAAGGAGTGTAGTAAGGATAAAAAACCTGTAGATCATGTTCTAAAAAGTTCTCAGAGTCTTAATTCCATCTATCGGATATTATAGGTTAGGATGACTGACTCATCAACCCATAATATTCTCAAAAGAAACTCGTCTGAGTGTAGTATCGTGTAACAACTATTATCAAGTCTACACCTGAACAGTCTCCGCATTACATCCTAAATAGGCCAAGTTGGGTTAAATGTTCTACGGTCCTCAGCTTCACGGACCCCAAATCAGAGAAAGTAATGTCTAACCACAAATAACTTGTGTGACATCAATAGCTCCAAAAGGGTCTCCACTGAGTAGATGGGTCTCAAGCCAACTTGTTAAGGACTACTCCACACAATTCGAACATGACTATTCCATCCTCCTATCTTAATTGTACTCAAGTTCGGGTTAGAACTTATCTCACCACCCAGGGATCACCAAGCATAACAAGCAGATTATATCACACAAACAAGTATACAAACATCAAATATACAAATATATACACATAAAAAAGTAGGCTAAGCCTACTGGAGACTACTCCCCAGCAGAGTCGCCACTTAATTTCTATAGCGGTAAATTCATGATCATTAAGCTATGGATAAACTTAACGTCAGTAAAACCAGAGTCTCCACCGCGCTTTTATTGTTTCCAAAGGAAAAGGGAAAAGTATGAACAAAACCCAAAGATAAAAAGTTTTCAAATCAAAACTAATAAAATGCCAGAGATTACAGGTAAGGGGGTTGGTTACACAGAAGGAAGGTGTTAGCACCCAAAGCGTCCTAGGTACTCCTAGGGAGCCCTTTTTCATGTGTGTATGTGTTTTTGGTATAAAATGATGTTTGAGAAAAATAGAGTGTGGGGATGAGAAAAGAATTCATTAATTATATTTTTATGTTTGACAAGACCTTCAGACTTGTCTCTACGTACCAACATAAAAAGGAGGGATCAAAACCTCGTAGTTCGTGGTAACAATTTCAAAATGAGTGGATTGCTTTTAAAAATTTTAATTTAAAAGAGGCACAAAGTGCCTAAAAGTGTTTGAATGAGTGTTAGTTTTTTTTTTGTTTTTTTCAAATTTTAAGTCAAGTATGGTTAAATTCATTTACATGTTTGATTTAAGAAAAGAGTTTAAAAATGCAATGGCCTAAGGCCAAAGTTTCTAATTTGCAATAAAGTCTAAGTTTAGAAATCACAAGCAAAGAAGATTTTGAAAGGGGGGGAAAGATTTTAAATTTAAGAAAATGGGAGGAGATGAAGAGACTAATCCTAAGCAAAAATTAAAAATTAAGGGTTGAAAAGATCTGACCAGTGGGATGCAATCTAATAGACAAGAGTGTCATATAGAAACCCACTTTTCCTTTGGACTTTTGAATCAAGCAAAATCAATAAGCAAGTAGCAAAGTGAAGAGCAAGGCATCAAATAAAGATAGCCACATCCAAGCTAGAAACTTCATAGTCTTCTTCTTAATCTTCCCAAGTATCAAATGACATACTCCTTGAATGGCTCAGAATAAGGCATCAAACACAGATTCAAAGTAACATTTGCATAAAGACCATGTAGCAGATGAACTCATATGGATCTCAATACTTGCATCAGATGAAAGCTCAAATCATAATAACTTGGTTTCAGAAATGTTGGCATTCGCCAAGTCCTTTTGCTTAGGGAATGTTGCCTAATTCTAAGTCCAAAGCTCAGGTTACATCCAACTGTCCATACAAACAGCTTTTAGGGTTTTTGTTGTTTATAAGTTATTTTAAGGTCCTAGAACCACAAACACAAACAAGATACTCAAACAAATATATACAATCACAATATATGGCTCAAGTGAGCAAAGCGAAAATGGCATAAACATAAACAAGTTAAATGATATATAAATGGTAAATGAAATGGTAAATAACTTGAAAATAAATGGCATAAAGTAAATGACTTGAAATTAAAATCAATAATAATAAAAGTTAGTCAAATATTAGCTGATTAGAAGTTAGTGCAGTTTTTCCTTTCAATTGATTAAGTCATTCTTTGGAGAACACTCAACCCTCTATTCACAAGCATGGATCCTTGAACCAAGACATCTTCCAAAGGAAGAAAAAAAGGCCATGTTTCCACACAATACCATGAAAGGGGGGAGATTTACAATCTCACTTACTAGAATGCTATGCCTTTTGGGTCAAAATTTAGCTCTTTGTTAAGCAATCGTAATTGGACTTATGTAGAAGTCACAACTATCTGTGGTCGGGCAATAGAAATTTAGGTGCTAATGCATGTTAGAGATATCGTATAGTGAACCATACTCCTAAAACATACCACACTCAAAGAGAAAATGAATAAAGGGTGGACCTAATCTCTTTCATACTTGTATTGGTTCATCTAACATAAGTTATTGATGAACCAATTAGCCTTAGGAAATTGAGATGTCATTGGGCAATGGAAAGGATGTGATAGAATGGGATTGAAGATGAAGAGGGAGGGGAGATGAGACAAACACAAATTGGTCATGGGAGGAATTTTATCAAATTAAAATCATTCATTCATTTTGGGAGATGAAATGTACATTTCATCAATCCCCTAAATCCAATGATTTTAATCCAACAATAGTTAAATCAACCTTGACCAAGGCCCAAACACATAGTCAAACTTCACAAGTCAATAAAAATGGCTCAACATAATTTCTATACAATTAATCAATTAAAAATCAAATTAAAATGCATTTAAATTAAATTATGTTTGATCAAAAACCTAAAACCTCTTCAAAACACCAAATAAATGGCCAAGAGATTTATCATAGGTTAAACAAGGTCAAAGGACCTTGGATAAAAAACTTCATTATTTTTGAAAAGTCATAAGTTTTTTTAGACAATAAAAAATATGCACAAAAACAATTAAATCCTAAAAAATATCAATATTAATCCAAAACATAATGTTAATTCAGAAAATGAAAAAGAAAAATATTTGAAATTTTTTGGTGAAAGTCCCATATTTTTTGGATTAAAAATGAAATTAATATGAATTAATTAAAAATAATGGATTAAATGAAATATTTAGAAACTCAAAAAAATGAGAGCCATCTGATCTCCCTCATTAATTGAGGTGGCAGATCAGATGGTGATAAGCGGGCATTCCATGATGCACTGCAGTCAACGCGGCATAGGCTTGGTAATCAAAAGCAACGCATGAGATTAAAACATTTAAAATGAATCCTATGGTTGAGATGCATGACAATACATCACCGGAGCCAGAGCTCCAGTCTTCTTCTCCGATGGACCTCACCAGAGTGGTCCACGATCAACCATCACCAAAATGAAAAAGCAAGACATGGATTTAAAGAAAAAATGCTCAGGAGCTCGAATCTGGCCTTAATTTTGTCCAATTCCAAGTATATAAAAAGATACAGGGATTTGAATTTTGAGGATCATGAACAGAGTTGCTTCGATTTGACCTTAAGGCAACTCAATCTTGTTGCCTACATTGATAGGACTTTAGACAACCAAAAATCACAAAGAATGGTGAAGAATTGAGGGAGAATCGAAGAGAAGAAGTTTCTGAAAAATCACCTTCGAGTTGATCTAATTCCACTTGATCTTGATCTGGATTTGATTGCTTTCTCTTCCTCTTGCTTGCAGAAGTCAATTGAGATGAAAAGGGAAGTGAGTTTCTGGATTTTGAACTTCCAAATAGAAGATAAAGTTCAAGCTCGATTTCAAGAGAAATCTTCAGAAATTCTATGGCAATGAGGGTTTGAATAGAAATAGAAAAGCTTGGGCAAGGTGTTGATGATGAATCTGAAGCCTTAGGCTTGTTTAAATAGGCAATGCACTTGATGTTTGCACCACTTGAAATTTGGCCAATTTTAGAAACTTCCTTGCATGGATGCATGGGAAATAATTTAGGCCTTAGTAATGATCCAATCCACTTCCAATTCGTGTGAAAAGTGTATTGAATCCATCATGTGGAAGCATGCAAAATAATTTGATCATTTGAAATCCAATAATGCCAAAACACTTCCCATGATGAAGCCATGCGCAAGTCCCTCAATTTTGATCCAAATAAGATGATTTTAAACTTTTTGGAAAGGTGAGATCAAGGGGAACAACTTTCATGTTTAATACCTTTTAATTTGATTCTTGTATCATGATGAATTTTGAGGTGAAAGTTTGGGAAATCAAACATATTTGAAAATCTTCTAAGTCCTAAGTCAAATGTTCACTTCTTCCACCTTGAATAACTTTTTCTATGGACTTCAAATGTGAAAATTTCCTTCATCAAAGTTGTATCTCTTTCAAACCTATTCAATTTGGTCACACATTTGACCTAATTTGGATTTGGCATGAAGGCGTTATGCATTTTAGAAGTTGAGGAAAATCACTTGTTTAATGGTAATGGTCCAAAATGAGCTATAATGTTTCCTCTTGCTACATGCATTTGCAAGTTTAATTTACACTTCCTCCAAAAATCAAAGTTGAATTAGACATCTTGAATTTGATTATGGAATTTTAATTTCTTTCATCTCATAAGAATTGAGCAAGTTATGGTCTTGTGAAGTTGACCTACAAACTAGGGTTCAGACAAAATGACCTATAATTTTGCACCATCAAAAATGACTTTCCAAGCGAAACTAGATCTTGACCTCAACATGAAAGTTGTTTGGAATGTCATTTAGAGTAACTTTTATCTTGTAATCATTTTCATATGAAAAAAATTGTAGTAGATAGGGTCTAGGAAACCCCAGTTTTGACTAGTTGACTTTCTCTAGTCAACCACCGTGAACCAACTTGCTAACTTGATATTCTCTTAACTTTTGGGGATCATGGAGCATCATATATTCATAATATGATGTAATATGAAGTATCCTTTGATATATTTGATCAATTGTTAAAGAAACTTGTTGAAGAAGTCACATAAGATACCTAGATGAATTAGGGTTTCCAAGGCAAACAAATTCCAAACTCTTGATGATTTCTTGATCAAAATAACATGTGAAGATCATGGGGATCTGTAAGACCCTAATTTTTACCCTAAGATCGCTCATGGCATCATATCATTGCTCATTTGTATTTTGCCTCAAGGATCATATCATCTTGGCTCCTTAACCCCTAGGTTGCGACTTGTGTGAGTTGGTTTGAGACCACCAAGCATGCTTGAATTGTATATTATTGCTTTTAATATCTTGTTTACTAACCAAAAGCACAAAAATATGTCACTAACTTTGTTTTTTTGTAGCTTAAGCAATCATGTGATCCAAAGCTCCTAGGAGGCCCCTATGCTCATTGAAGTGGCCAAATGAAGTTGAAAGCAAGCATGACAATGGTTCCCAAAGCTATAAATCATCATATATGCCCCCCAAGTGCCTCAATTTGTCAATTTGATCAAGATAGACCAAAGGGCTTGAAGATTGTTTCCCAAGGAAACCCCATTTCAACTGTGCATTGACTGTGCCTTGCTCATGAAGCAACCTCAACCTATGATCAAACAAAATCATAGGAAGTTCTTTCATTCATCATTTTATGCATATATTATCTTGTGTGAGTGTATTCAATCATTAATTCATTAAGAATTGAAGTTTGGACTTGAGAAGTTGATCAGTCAATTCATCTGACTATTTTGAAAACCATTAAGACCTAACTTTTGATATGTTTGTCAAATGAAGATGACCCCAAGAGAAAACAATTTATTATGAACCATATGAACAATTCTCATATTCATAAAAAATTTATTTAAGGATTGTAAGGTCATCATTCATTTCAAAACATTATAGGTCATTTTGACTGAAACCCTAATTTTGGGTCAACTTCCCAAGGACCTAACTCCTTCATTTTTTATGATTTTGAGGTGGGATCAAATGAATTGGAAATTTTAAGATGTCTACTTAAATTGTTATGTTGTACAAAATTTCATAATCCTAAAATAAATACATGTGATAATACAAAACATTATAGGTCACTTCGGAGCAAAGTCATTGAAATGTGAAAAAGTCCAACTTCAAGTGCCCATAACTTCCTCATACAAAATCTAAATGATGCAAAATTTAAGTCCATATTTAATGTATTAATATGATCTACAAATTTAATGTTGAAGGTTTTGTCATTTGAGGCTTGCATAATTGAAACAGAAGGGCTTGAAGTTGCTCCATTTTGGCAAAATTTCCATATACAGGTTTTGCACCTTGAACTTCATGATCAGTTTTCAATATTTTCCCAACTCCAAATGGATTTTTGTTCAACATAACATTTGTTCCTCATTTCAAGACCTTTGCAACCATTACCTACATGGCTATGTTTCTATTTGGAAAATGGCATTTTCGAAGAGGAGAAGATTTGTGTTCAATTATGCATAACATATCAAAACTCCATGCACAAGCTTACACATTCAAATCTGCATGTCCAATTTCATTTGGCTGATGTTTAGCTTGCATTTGCAATTTTATTTGGGCCTCTCATGCGCCTGTACAGGCCCATGCATGGAGGACCCAAGCTCATGCACACACGAATTTCTCATTGCTTGTATCATGCTTGGCTATAAATAGAAGCTCCATTCCACTTCAAAATCCAACCTCAAGGTGCCTGAATTGCTGCACAATTGAATCCCTAACCTTCACTCAAAGGAATTTTGAATTTTCTCTCAAATTTTCAAGCCTAGATTTCAACTTCATTGGTTGATCTCTGAACTTCAATTCCTTAGCCTAGCTTCTTTGCCATCTCAAGAACACTCTGCATTAAAGAATTGGAGTGGATCAAGTCTTGTAAAGTTGCACTTCAAAGGTTGTTGTTCAAAATGTTTTCATTCGAAACTCCTTGGATATTGATCATTTCTAGTGTTTGTTGGTACCTCTGAAGTCCTCATGTGAGAGGCAATATATCTGTGCATTTAATTTCATGAATTGAGCAAACTCAGATTGAACACCATAAATTTCTATCTCAGATTTCTCTCTCCATAGAGATCTTGAGTGGAAACCAAGGTCGTAGGGGTGATGTACATGACCCCAGCTTTCTAAAGATGTAAGGATCGTGCAAAATGATGAAGGTTTAAAAACCTTCAAATTCTGGCCGGACGGTGAGTCTCACCGGAGAAGATGGTGGTTTCCACCACCGTCCCCATGCGGACGAGTCCATGGCCATTGGATCTTGTTGCTCTGATCTAATCTGGACGCTTGGTTGTTATGACTTTCATTTAATCAACGTGTTTCGTGTTTGACCAAGCCTCACCATGAGCGCGCATCTCCAAGCCTTGTGATCAGCCACATCAATTAATGAGTGCTGATCCAAGCGCTGAGGATTTTTGTGATTTTTAATTTCTGACTTTATTTTCTCTTATTTCAATTATTTTTAAAAACTCATAACTTCTTCATTTTTAATCCAAAAAAATATGGGACTAATTGCATCATTTCCCTTTTAAATTCTAGTTTCTGAAAATGATTTTTAATATTTTTTATGATTCCATTTAATATTTTTTGTGAATTTTCTCTTTTCTGGTTATTTTTAATTCATTTAAAATAGTTTCCAATATTCAAAAATGCCAAAAATATTTTCTCAACATCTTTGAATGATGATGAATCTATGAAAAATATTCTCATCAATTTCTTAATTGATTTGAGATTTATTTGAGATTTTAGTTCAATTATGTTATTTTTCTTCATTTTTAATTGTTTAAAATTAGTTTCTGTTTTCAAAAAATGATGAAAATTTTTGTCAAACCTTGTTTGACCATGTTGAACTTATGATGATCCAATTGGACTTTTCCAAGTTGATTTGAATTGGATTTTTAAGTTTGACCTTTATTTGTTTCTTTTAATTCAAGTATTATTTTAATTTCAAAAATACCAAAAATATTTTTATTGTTTCTTGACTTCTAAGCTTCATCTCACTTCTGTTTACCATTGATTGATGTTGATTCCATTCATATTTGGTCAATGTGTTTTGCTTATGTCATTTAAATTTCAATTATGTACATTCCATTTCTTCTTCTTCTTCTTCTTCTTTTTCTTTCTGATCAATGAGTTAATGATTGGTGGTTAGCTCTGACATTTGAGGGGCTTAACCTTCTTTGATTCAAATCAAATTCATTTTGATCAAAGATCAAGTGAATTACTTTGCATTAGAGATAGGTTGCTTCTTGGTCAAGCAAAAAACCTAAATCCATACGAGATCATTCTTCTTTTCTTTTGGCATGGCAAGTTGTAGGAGCTTGGCTTACTAGTCATGGTCTCTAACTTGTGCTTGTTTCCTATAGTTTTATTGACCGGCCTAAGATAGGTGTGACTACTACATTCGTCCACTTACGATTGCTTAACATAGCGCTAAATTGCCTCATGGCACACTAACACTAACCACTAATCACTAACTTTTAATTCAAGCATTTAATTCTTGCAATTTACTTTAATGCAATTTAATTTCTTGCACATTAATTCATTTGTCTTTTCCCTTTGCTCACTTGAGCTCATGTTTATGTTAATGCAATTTGCCTTTTGTTCACTTGAGCACATTATTGTGCATATATTATTGTGCTTGTTTTGTTTGTGTGAACCCAATGCAAATGGAGAAAGGACTTAGATTTAGGACCTTACCTATGCTAATGGAGTTTGAAGAGCAACTAGGCCTCATGCCTTTAGAATGCTAAAATTGTCAAAGAGCAACTAGGCCTCGTTCCTTTAGAATGCTTAATCTTGAAGATGAATTGAAAGGATCCTAATTCTAAACTCTCTCTTGTCCATTCTTTTATTTGCACTATGGAACTTTTTGATTTGTGTGTTTTTGTGTGCTAGGGATCCCAAACTTGAGCCAATTAGAAGAACCTTTGTCATGGACCATTCAAGATAAGAGATACAAAAGCCAATTGGAAGATTCCTAGGAGCTTGATTGGTTGTTTGCTTGATTGCTTGAGTTATTTGCTTAATGGTTGCTAATTCCAAAGGAAAGGGAGCAACTTGGATCATCTTTATGATCTCAAGAAGGGAACTCCAAGTGGTTTTATTTCTCTTTTCTCATCTTTGCATGTTTAGGATCTAGCCCTTCTCTTCTTCTCTCCATTCTAACCCAAGCCAAACTTTTGTGCAAACATTACATTACTTTCAAAATTAGAAACCTAGGCACTATGCCTTTGATTTTTCAAACTCTTTTCATAACACTTATTTTGAATTGAATCCTAAGTCAATTTTGACCTTATTTTGTGAATACTTTTCATTTGTAAATAAAACTCACTCAATTGTTTTTGTGGTTCCAATGACCATTTGTGTTAAAGCTTTTCATAAACATTAGCTATTAGGTTTGAGTTATCCCAGAGGTTAATATAATACTCACTTGTATCCTTAGTGATGGGCTATAAGTCTTACATGCTTATTATAGGGTTAACCCCTCACTAGCATGTTGAAGCTCTCCTCACATGGTGGATTTGTGGTTTTAGGTTGAGTTTTCTCCCTTTGATAACAAAAGACCTTAAGGCTTTTGACCAATCAATTCACCAACTTCTTTTGAGATTTTTACCCCAAACTACGAGGTTTTGATCCTATTCGTTTTTAAGATGGTACGTAGACAATGGGTTTATCCATTCGAACACAAAATTATAAATAACTTGTATATTCTTTTCTCATCTCCCCAATCATGTTTGAACAAATATTTCGATAAATACCAACCTACCTTACAACATTGGTGAAAAGGGCTCCCTTAGAGTACTAAGAATGTTTTGGGTGCTTAAAACCTTCCCATTGCATAACCAACCCCCTTACCCAGATCTCTGACATTTTTATTAGTTATTGATTTGATAAAACTTCTCGGTTTTTGTTCGCTTTCTAACCTTTCCTTTGGATAAATAGAAGTGTGGTGGCGACTCGAATTGTATGATTTACTTTTGATTTAGTCAATAAATCTAAAGGTAACGAATACCCTGCTACAGAAAAGTGGCGACTCTGCTGGGGAACGCCATGTGGATTTTGCCTACTTTTCACCTTTGTTGTATTGTATGTTTATATTTATTTGGGACATATTTTTGTGCAAATTTGGGATTACTATATTGATTGTAATGTATGAATTTCTTGATATACTAATCGCTTGTGTGCTTGGTGGTATCTTGTGAGATGCGTTCTATACCCGAACTAGAGTGAACTCAAGGAGAATGGCATAGTCTTTTTGACTTGTGTGGAGTTATTCCTTAGCAAGTTGACTTGCAAGCCCATTCGCTTGGTGGAGGTTATGTTGGGATCAATAATGTCACACGAGTAGTAGTGGTTAGGCATTACTCTTTCCAATATATGCCTTAGAAGCCAAGGACCTTAGATTACCTAGCCCATCTTGGCCTATTTTAGGACGTAGTGCGAAGGTCGTTCAAGTGTAAGATTTGATACGATTGTTACGCGATACTACACTCATAAGAGTCTCTCTTGAATATTTTGGGAATAGGAGTATTCGTTTATCCGATAATATCCGAAAGATGGGATGATGACTATGGGAACCTCTTGTAGAACATGATTGTCAGGTTTTAACCATAGTACACTCCCTTTGGATGGTTCTTAACCAAGACTCCATGCTCGTGACTTGCAACAAACCCTTGATTCACGGTTGATCCGTTCTAGTATATCCTTAATATCAATGGAACTTGGGTGTTGATAAGGTGTAAACAATAATCCACCAAAATGGATGATTGATATTGAGGATGACTTGATACATCCCGTGACCTTTGTGTGGTGTGATTTGCTTGATCCTTGAGTGTGATTGTTGCATCCATGCATTCATGTATTCATACACATCAATATCATCAACAATGAGAAAAATTTCAAGGAAGTTAAGAGATTTATTTGCAAATTTTCAGACATGGATAGCAAAGAAGGAATACGAAGAAGTACAGTTTCAGACAACCCGACTTGAAAGAGTTAAGGAGTTTGACATCCTTTGTATTAGATCCCTTGGAGTTCAAGGCTCGTCATGGGAAGCTTCTGTCTATTCTTGCTACTCAGGTGGATGAAGGTCTGATGAGTGTGTTGGTGTAGTTCTATGATCCTCTGTACCGTTGCTTCACATTTCTGGATTTCTAGCTTTTGCCGACGCTTGAGGAGGTTGCCTATCTTGTGGGTATACCTATTCTAGATCAGTTACCGTTCAGTGGATTGGAGAGAGTTCCTTCTTCTCAAGAGATAGCTGATTTGTTGCACATAGATGAATCTGTTATTGGTGCTCATATGACTACCAAAGGTGGAATTCAAGGTCTCCCATCTAATTTCCTCATTGCTCAAGCTACTTTGTTTGGGAAGGCCATGAGCGAGGACGCCTTTGAGGCCATATTTGTACTTCTCATCTATGGGCTAGTGTTATTCCCCAACATCGACAATTTTGTAGATGTGAACGCTATTAGGATTTTATATACTCTTAATCCCGTTCCTACTCTGTTGGGTGACACTTATTTCCCTTTGCATATGAGGAATGCAAAGGGTGGTGGTACCATTGTGTGTTGTTTGCCTCTGTTGTACAAGTGGTTTATTTCGCACTTGCCATAAACGCTCGCCTTCAAGGAGAACAAAGGATGTCTACGGTGGTCCACGAGGCTTATGTCTCTCATTAATGATGATATCTTTTGGTACAACCGTGTATATGATGGTGTGCAGATTATCGACTCTTGTGGTGAATTCTCCAATGTGCCTCTTCTTGGTACATGTGGTGGAATTAACTACAACCCTGTTTTGGCACGTCGTCAGCTTGGGTTCCCCTTAAAGGATAAACCTAATAACATTTTGTTAGAAGGTGTGTTATTTCAACAGGGTAAAGATCCCCAAAACATGAAGGGCAAGATGGTTCACGCTTGGCGCATGATTCATAGGAAGGGAAGGAAAGAGCTTGGTCCAAAGAATTGTATTGCTTTGGAACCCTATACCTCGTGGGTTAGGAGAAGAGCTTCTGAATACCGCATGCCCTATGACTACACGAGACCTACACCTATGGTTATGGTTGGGCCTTCAACCCTCCCTAACCGAGGATTAGAGGAATTGAGAGATGAAGACCATTCACGTGCTTGGGTCCGTGAGCGAGAGGAGCTACTTCAGCAGCTTAGAGATAAGGATGCATTGATAGATTTTTTGGAGCATCAGGTTATCGACGAGCCTGATGATGTGGTTACTTCTCTTCTTCCTCAGTCATCCAGGTTTCAGAAGAGGAAGTATGATCAGCTCGCCAAGGAGAAGGCAGATATGGAGGCAGCCTATGAGAGAGAGGTGAAGAGGCTTCGTGCAACTTATCTTCCGGTCTCGAGAGCTTTGGACGATTGTTTCTAGGGTTCCATAGGATGTTCATTTTCCTTCTCTCTTGTATTGTATTTTGGTTACCAAGACTGTATTTCTTTGGTGTAAAACTTTTTCCAAATATTATTGATATGATTATTTCATATATGTCTAAATGATTAATATTTTCAAACGTTTGCAAATAGAACTCTAAAGGTTCCTCTAATTAAAAATAAATCATATGCACAAACATTGCATGCATCATGTGCATAAGCAGATTTTGTTCCAGGGCTTCTTGTTCAGTGGTCTAACTCTGTGTTCTTCATTTATTTTGAAGACAAGGTGACGCACCGGTACTACACCAGAGCCAACTCATCAAAGCTAATGGATCACCTCGAGCAAGAAAACAGAGAACTCAAGGAGGAAGTGGCAAGATTGACTGCCCTGATGGAGTCATTCTTGGCTGCCTATAAGACCCTAATTTTGACCCTAAGATCCTTCATGGCATCATACCATTGCACATTGCATTAGCCTCAAGGATCATAGCATCTTGGCTTCTTACCCTAGGGTTGGGACTTGTGTGACATGGTTTGAGACCACCAAGCATGCTTGAATTGTATATTATTGCTTTTCTTATTTTGTTTACTAACCAAAAGCACAAAAATATGTCACTTACATCTTTTGTTTTGTACCTTGAGCAATCACAATATCCAAGGCTCCTAGGAGGCCCCTATGCTCAAAGAATGGCCAGATGAAGTTGATAGCACACATAACAATGGTTCACAAAGCTCCCAATCATCATATATGCCTCCCAAGTATCTCAATTTATAAATTTGATCAAAGCAAACCAAAGGGCTTGAGGATTGTTTCCCAAGGAAACCCTAATTCATATGTGCACCAATTGTGCCTTGCTCATGAAGCAACCTCGACCATTAATCGAATACAATCAAGGTAAGTTCTTTAATTCATCATTTCATACATATATGAGCTTATGTGAGTGTCCTCAATCATCAATTCATTAATATTTGAAGTTTGGACTTGAGAAGTTGATCAGTCAATTCATCTGACTATTTTGAAATCCACTGAGACCTAACTTTTGATGTGTTTGTCAAGTGGAGATGACCCCAAGAGAAAATATGTTCTTAAAAACCATATGAACAACTTTCATGTTCATCAAAAATTTATTTAAATCTTGGAAAGTCATCATCCATTTCAAAACATTATAGGTCATTTTGACTGAAACCCTAATTTTGGGTCAACTTCCCAAGGACATAACTCATTCATTTTTTATGATTTTGAGGTGGAATCAAATGCATTGGAAATTTTAAGATGTCTAATTCATTTGTTATGTTGAACAAATTTTCATAATCCTAAAATAAATACATGTGATAATGCAAAACATTATAGGTCACTTTGGACCAAAGGCATTGAAATGTGAAAAAGTCCAACTTCAAGTGCCCATAACTTTCTCACCAAAAATCTAAATATGCAAAATTTAAGTTAAAATTGATTGTCTTGAAAAGATCTACAACTTTGATGTTGAAGGTTTTGTCATTTGGAGCTTCCATCATTGAAATAGAAGGGCTTGAAGTTGGTCCATTTTGGAAATTTTCCCATGCACATCTTTTGCACCTTGAACTTTATGACCAATTTTCACTAATTTCCCAATTCCAAATGAAGTTTTATTCAACATAACAATTTATCCTCATGTCAAGGCCTTTCCAACGATTACCCACAAGGCCATGTTTCATTTTGGGAAGAGGCATTTTCAAAAAGATGAAGAATTATGTGCAATTTTAGAAACCATTTGAAAACTCCATGCGCAAGCCAAATCAATTACATTTGCATGTCCATTTCAGATTAATATGACTTAAGATTGCAATTCCAATTGGATTTGAGCCCTCCATGCGCCTGTACAGGCCCATGCGTGGAGGCCCTCATCATTCATGCACATGATTTTCCCATGCTTTCATCAGCATTTGCTATATATAGAGCAGCTTGGCTTCATTCTCATTCAACCTGAAGGCGCCTTAGATGCTGCAGAATTGAAACTAAAACCTCACCTAAAGGAATTTCTCTCTTTCATTTCTAAATTTCAGATCCAATTTTTAACTTCGTTGGTTGATTATTGGACTTAAAATTCCTTGGCCTTGCTTCATCTTCACCTCAAGAACACACTGCAATCAAGAGTGGTGAAGGATCGTGCTCCATAGATCTGCATTTTCAAGGTTGATGCTCAAACTTTTTTCAATCGAAACTCACTGATTCTTGCTTGTTTCTTGTGTTTATTGGCTTGGCTGAAGTCCTCTCATAAGAGGCATTTGAATTATGTTCTTAATTTTGCAAATCCATGAAGTTCAGATTGAACACCATGATTTTCTCTCTCTGATTTCTCTTCTTATGAGAGTCTAGAGGAGAAACCAATTGTACAGGGGTGATGTACATCACCCCAGCTTTCCAATGATATAAGGATCGCCTATTTTCATTGAGATTTTTGAACCTGCAACTTCCACCGACGCTGGTGAACTCGCCGGAGAAGACGGTGGTGTACACCACCGTCTCTTTGCCAGATCAAATGTGATCCGTGTGATCATGCTTCTAGATCTAATCAGGTCCATTGGATGTTATGACTTTCAATAATGCCTCGTGTGTCTCAGTTGACTAAGGCTTATGGTGAGCGCGCGCGTGTGGATCATTTGATGTGCCAGCTTAATTAATGAGATTGGATCTAACGCACCAGCTTTTTTCTATTTTCTGATTTAATCCATTTTATTTCAAAAAATCATAACTCTTTCATTTTAATTCCAAAAAATATGGGACTAATTGCATTATTTTCCTTTTAATTTCTAGTTTCTAAAAATGATTTTTAATATTTTTTTATTTTGTCATTTGCTATTTTTTTGAATTTTCTATTTTCTGGTTATTTTTAATTTATTTTAAATAGTTTCTGATATTCAAAAAATACAAAAATATTTTCTTAACCTCTTTGAATGATGATGGATCTATTAAAAATATTCTCATCAATTTATTAATTGATTTGAGATTTTAGTTCAATTAGGTTATTTTTTATTCATTTTTAATTGATTAAAAATAGTTTCTGGTTTCTAAAAATGCTAAAAAAAATTGTCAAACTTTGTTTGACCTTGTTGAACTTAGGATGATCCATTTGGACTTTTCAAAGTTGATTTGAAATTGATTTGAAGTTTGACCTTTAATTGTTTATTTTAATTCAAGTATTATTTTAATTTTGAAAAATACCAAAAATATTTTATTTGTTTCTTGACTACTAAGTTTCATTTTGCTTCTATTTACTATTGTTTGACCTTGATTCCATTTGTCTTTGGTCAATACACTTGGCTTATTTCATTTAAATTTCATTAATGTACATTCTTATTCATCTTCTTCTTCATCTTTTTCTTTTTGATCAATGAGTTAAAGATTGGTGGTTAGCCTTGATGTATAGGAGGTTTAACCTTCCTTGATTCAAATCTAGTTCATCTTGATCAAAGATCAAGTGAATGGCTTTGCATTAAGGATAGGTTTCTTCTTGATCAAGCAAAAAACCTAAATCAATACAAGATCATTCTCATTTTCTTTTGGCATGGCAAGTTGTAGGAGCTTGGCTCACTAGTCAAGGTCTTTAACTTGTGTTTGTTGCCTATATTTTTATTGACCGACCTCAGATAGGTGTGACTACTACATTAGTCCACTTACGACTGCTTAACATAGCGCTAAATTTCCTTATGGCACACTAACACTAACTATTGACCATTAACTTTTAATTCAAGTCATTTAATTCTTGCAATTTACTTTATGCAATTTAATATCTTGTACATATAATTCATTTTCTTTTGCCCTTTGCTCACTTGAGCTCATGTTTATGTTAATGCAATTTGCCTTTTGCTCACTTGAGCACATAATTGTGTATATACTATTGTGCTTGTTTTGTTTTGATTATTGTGAACCAAATGCAAATGGACAAAGGACTTAGACTTTAGGGCCTTACCTAAGCTATTGGAGCTTGAAGAGCAACTAGGCCTCATGCCTTTAGAGTGCTTAAAATGTCAAAGAGCAAGTAGGCCTCATGCCTTTAGAATGCTTAAAGCTTGAAGATGAACATTGAAAGGACCAAATTCTAAACTCCCTCTTGTCCATTCATTATTTGTTTTGTGGAACTTTTTGATTTGTGTGTTCTTGTGCTAGGGATCCCAAACATTTGAGCCAAGTAAAAGAACCATTGTCATGAGCATCCAAAGTGAGAGATACAAAAGCCATTGGAAGATTCCTAGGAGCTTGATTTGTGTGCTAGATTGCTTGAGTTATTTGATATTTGCTTGCTATTCCAAAGGATGGGAGCTACTTGGATCATTACTATGATATCAAGAAGGGAACTCCATTTGTGGTTTTATTTCTCTTCCTTCATCTTTGTATGTCTAGGACTTAGCCATTGTTCTTCTTCCCTCCACTCTAACCCAAGCCAAAATTTTGTGCAAACATTAACATTTGTTTTCAAAATTAGAAACCTAAGCATTATGCTTTTGATTTTCCAAACTTATTTTCATAACACTTATTTTGAATTGAATCCTTAAGTCAACTTTGACCATACTTTGTAAATACTTTTCATTTGTGAATACAACTCACTCAATTGTTTTGTGGTTTCAATGGCCACTTTTGCCAAAGCTTTTCATAATCATTAGCTATTAGGTTTGAGTTATCCTTAAGGTTGATATAATACTCACCTATATCCTTAGTGAGTGACTATAAGACTGCCATGCTTATTATAGAGTTAACCCCTCACTAGCATGTTGAAGCTCTCCTCACATGGTGGATTTGTGGTTTTAGGTTGAGTTTTCTCCCTTTGATAACAAAATACCTTAAGGTTTTTGACCAATAAATTCACCAACTTATTTTGAGGTTTTTTTACCCCGAACTACGAGGTTTTGATCCTATTCTTTTTTAAGATGGTACGTAGGCAATGGGTTTATTTATTCAAACACAAAAATTGTAAATAATTTATACATTCTTCTCTCATCTCCCCAATCATGTTTGCACAAATAATTTTTCACAAATACCAACCTACCTTACAACAATTGTGAAAAGGGCTCCCTAGGAGTACATAGGATGTTTTGGGTGCTTAAAACCTTCCCATTGCATAACCAACCCCCTTACCCAGATCTCTGACATTTTTATTAGTTTTTGATTTGATAAAAACTTCTCGGTTTTTGTTTGCTTTCTAACCTTTCCTTTGGATAAATAGAAGTGTGGTGGCGACTCGAATTGTATGATTTACTTTTGATTTAGTCAATAAATCTAAAGGTAACGAATACCCCGCTACACCGCCCAAAGCCAGTCTTCTCCAACACCTTCAACTCCTCCCTAAAAGATGATCATTTATGAGGTTGCTTCCTCAACCGTGCCTGCTGCCAGTGCCCACTTTGCGTCGTCTGCTATGCCAGCCGGGTTTCCTTGGGGGATGCCTGCTAAGTTTGTTCCAGAGGGTCTCGCCCCTACTTTTGCTTCTCTGCCAGCATCTAGCCCGGTCCTTGCTGTGCCACCTCCAGTCGTGCATACTTTGCCGAGAGTTGATAACACCATTTATCACTCTGAGCCATCTGAGGGCCCAGATGTCTATGAGAAAATGGATGCTATGAATGATCAATTCCTTAAGCTGTGCAAGGAACTTAAAACTCTCAAAGGGAAGGACCTCTTCGGCAAATCTGCTGCTGAACTATGTCTCGTGCCTAATGTCAAGATTCTTGTGAAATTCAAGGTGCCTGACTTTGAAAAGTACAAAGGAAACACTTGCCCGCTCATCAATCTTGTGATGTATGCACGCAAGATGTTGACTCAGACCGACAACGATCAACTCCTAATCCATTACTTCCAGGACAGCCTGTCCAGTGCCGCTTTGAGATGGTACATGGGCCTGGATAGTGCGAACATCCGCTCCTTCGACGACCTTGGCGAAGCCTTCGTCAAGCAATACAAGTATAATGTTAATATGGCTCCCGATAGGGACCAACTGAGGGCCATGTCCTAGAAGGAGAAAGAAACATTCAAGGAGTATGCCCAGAGGTGGCGAGAATTGGCTGCACAGATTGTGCCCCCGCTCGAAGAGAAGGAAATGACGAAGATCTTTCTCAAAACTTTAAGCTCTTTCTACTACGAGCGGATGATTGCTAGCGCTCCTTCTGATTTCACCAAGATGGTGAACATGGGGATGCGTCTAGAAGAGGGAGTCAGGGAAGGGCGCCTGACCAGAGAAGAAGGTTTTTCTGCCAAACGTTATGGGGCGTTTGCCAAGAAGAAAGATGGAGAGGCACATGTTGTAACACCCCAAATAAAGAAAAAAAGAATTATTTAATTAAGTTGATAATATAATTATTAATTTAATTAAATAAATTGGATTATTGGATTATTATTATTATTATTATTATTATTATTATTATTTTGGAATAATAATAATTGGAATATATATATAAGTGGGAATAAAGAAAAGGGTTTCATTCTTAACAAAGAAATTTCACGTGAAACTCAGAGAAGCTGCAGAGAAGAGGAAAAAGGGCAAAGAGCCGAAAAGCACGGTTGAAGAACGGAAAAGCTAAAGCTTAGAGAATTGCCGGATTATCTCAGGTAAGGGGGGTTTATCGTCGTTTAATGGGTATTATAGAATAACATGTCATGGGTAGTGAGAAGCCGTTGATTTTAACCCTAATTGGAACTGTATATGCTGAAATTGACGTTGAATAAACCGTGTTAAAAACTGTAAATTGAATTGATAGTTGTGTGAGTCGAAAATGTTAGACCAGGGTACGAATCCCAATTAAAAACTTGAATCGGCGCTACCAATTTACCGGACGAATGGTTCTGTTTAGAGATGGTTGTAGTTGAGGAAACGGCCGGAAAACCTGTGAAACGTAAGCTAACGGAACCCTGGAAAACTCAGAAAAATCTGAGTCTGCGCGCGAGCGGTCGACCATAGGGTCGGCGTGCGCTGACCCGTGAGGCCTGCGCTGACTGCATGCGTCGACGCATGGTAGTTTTGCGCCGACCAGTGAGCTAAGCGTCGACTGTATGCGTCGACGCATAAGGCTTTTGCGCCGACTCCCTCCAGTTGAGCAGAGTCTTTGCAGAATGGAAAATAGTTGATTTTATGTTGTGAGTGCAAGTGGTAGCTGGCCTATCATAGTTAATTGTGAGGAATGAATTTATTAGGTTTATGGTTGTGAAATGTTGATGCAATAATGTTGAAAAGTTGATTTTTTTAGTTGCCTTGTTGAAATTATTAAGTTGTAGGCCGATGAGCCAACGTTGATTCTAAGTTGATTTGTTGAGCATTACTGAGTTGTAGGCTGAAGAGCCAAAGTTGATTATGAGTTGTTCTGTTGAAAAGCTGTTATGTGGCTGTTGTTATTATGTTGTTGAGCTTTCAAGTCGTACATGACATATACATTCATATGCATTAAGTCGGGGCTTTTGCTCACACCACGTTGGCCTGGATTGGCAAAAATATGGGGCTTTTGCTCACACCACGTTGGCCTGGATTGGCAAAAAAAAATATGGGGCTTTTGCTCACACCACGTTGGCCTGGATTGGCAAATTTTTAAGTTGAAAGTTGAAGGCTTATGCCTTGATGCCCACTAAACTGGCAATGATTTTAAGTTGGGAGTTTTACTCCAAATGGTACCACATGCATGAAGAGTCGAGTCTCATTGAGTTGCATTTTATGTTGTTATTGAGTTGCCTTTACGTTGTGTTTGAATATGATAATTGAGTTGACTGTGCCGTTGCCTAATGCATGATATAATTAGGGTGATTAACGTGTAGAATTACTTAACATAACATGATAAATTATAATATTTGTTATATCGATTGAGGAACTCACCCTTACAGCTATATTTTTCAGGTAACGAGCAGTGAGTCGAATAGAAGCTAGTGCTTGAAGTCTAGTGTGGTTAGAGGGTCATGCTCTGATAGATGTAACATCGGGACGGGATGTTTGAATTGTTGAATAAATGTTAATTTTGATGAATTACAGATGTTGAAATATTTTATCCGCTGCGTATTGTTAAAGAAGTTTTATGTTGAATAAAATTGAGCATGACTGATTTTATATTGACTTTTGTGAAGAAGTTGTTATGTGACACCCTTGAGATGCATGATTACTCTGATATGTATGATTTAATTGTTGTTGTTTTATTATTAAACATTTGGGGTATTTTAGAAGGGTGTTACATTAGTGGTATCAGAGCAGGTCGGTCCGTCCGGCCAGTTGTCGTGTCGTTTTGTCTAACAATTGTGTATTGTTACCAATCTAACTTTAAGTTGTGTTGTATTGATAAGTTGAAATGGCTGGAAGGAATGACGCTGCAATGGCTGCCGCAATGCAAGCAATGGCACAAGCTGTGCAGAACTTGCCAAATGCTGGTGGAGATGCTGGATCACGTAGCTTGGCGACCTTTCAGAGAGAGAATCCGCCGGTGTTTAAAGGAAAGCATGATCCAGATGCAGCCTTGGGATGGTTGAAAGAGATTGAGAGAATATTCCGTGTTATGGATTGTACTCCAGCTCAGAAGGTTCGGTATGGTACTCACATGCTAGCAGTCGAAGCTGATGACTGGTGGCTAGAGACTCACGAGAGGTTGACCGCGGCAGGTGAAGTCGTTACTTGGGATGTATTCCGTAGGGAATTTCTGAGGAAGTATTATCCAGAGGATGTCCGTGGTAAGAAGGAGATTGAATTCCTTGAGCTGAAGCAAGGAAACATGTCTGTCACGGATTATGCTGCGAAATTTGTGGAGTTGTCCAAATTTTATCCTCATTACACTGGTGCTGGTGCTGAATTTTCAAAGTGCATCAAGTTTGAAAACGGACTGCGCTCTGAAATTAAGAAGGCTGTTGGGTATCAGAAGATACGCATTTTTACTGAGTTGGTTGATAGCTGCAGGATATTTGAAGAGGACAATAATGCTCATTACAAGATTGTCAGTGATCGCAGAGGCAAGCAACATCAAAACCGTGGCAAGCCGTATGATGTTCCAGCTGGAAAAGGGAAACAAGTAGCTGCTCCGGCTCAGAGGACTAGTAGGGGAGGTGCTCCTACTGGTATAGTTTGCTTCAAGTGTGGTCAGGCTGGTCATAAGAGTAATGTATGCACTGCTGAAGTAAAGAGGTGTTTTCGCTGTGGTAAGATTGGCCATGCAATAGCTGATTGCAAGCACAAGGAAGTGATTTGTTTTAATTGCGGAGAAGAAGGGCATATTGGAAGTCAGTGTCAGAAGCCGAAGAAAGGGAATCAGTCAGGAGGCAAGGTCTTTGCTTTATCGGGTTCTGAGACTTCTGCAGATGATCGTTTGATCCGAGGTACGTGTTATATTAATGGCTTTCCTCTTGTAGCTATTATTGACACAGGTGCGACTCATTCCTTTATCTCTTTGGATTGTGCTGTGAAACTTAAGTTAGAGGTATCTGAGATGTTTGGAAGTATGGTAATTGATACTCCTGCGAAGGGTTCAGTGACTACTACTTCGGTTTGTTTAAATTGTCCTTTGAGTATTTTTGGTAGAGACTTTGGGATGGACCTAGTGTGCCTTCCACTAGTGCAGATTGATGTTATTCTGGGTATGAACTGGTTGGTGTTTAACCGAGTTTCTATCAATTGTTTTGATAAGACTGTGATATTTCCTGAGAGTGAGGAAGGAAAGAGTTTGTTTCTATCAGCGAGACAAGTGGATGAGGAAGTAGCTGATGGGGCAGAGTTGTTTATGCTGTTAGCGACTTTGGAGGCTAAAGATAAACTGATGATTTGCGATCTAGCTGTGGTGTGTGATTTTCCTGATGTGTTTCCGGAAGAAGTGAATGAATTGCCGCCAGAGCGTGAAGTGGAGTTCTCTATTGACTTGGTACCTGGTACTAGGCCGATATCGATGGCTCCGTACCGTATGTCTGCTGTTGAGTTAACTGAATTGAAGAGTCAGTTGGAAGATCTATTGGATAAGAAATTTATTCGTCCGAGTGTGTCACCGTGGGGTGCACCAGTGCTATTGGTTAAGAAGAAATAAGGTACTATGAGGTTGTGTGTGGACTACAGGCAACTGAATAAAGTGACGATCAAGAATCGGTATCCTTTGCCGAGGATTGATGATTTGATGGATCAGTTGGTTGGTGCAAGTGTGTTCAGCAAGATAGATTTGAGGTCTGGGTATCATCAGATACGTGTGAAGACTGAGGATATTCAGAAGACTGCTTTCAGGACAAGGTATGGACATTATGAGTATTCTGTAATGCCTTTTGGTGTAACTAATGCACCTGGAGTATTTATGGAGTATATGAATAGGATTTTCCATCCATACCTAGACAAGTTTGTCGTGGTATTTATTGATGATATTTTGGTGTATTCGAAATCGGAAGAAAGGCATGCTGAGCATTTGAGAGTGGTTTTGGAAGTTCTACGAGAAAAGAAATTATTTGCTAAATTGTCCAAGTGTGAGTTTTGGTTAGAAGAGGTAAGTTTTCTTGGTCATGTGATTTCAAGAGGTGGTGTTGCTGTTGATCCTTCTAAGATAGAAGCGGTATCTAAGTGGGAAGCCCCGAAGTCTGTTGCTGAGATTCGAAGTTTTCTTGGTTTGGCTGGTTATTATAGGAAGTTCATTGAGGGATTTTCTAAGTTGGCGTTACCGTTGACGATGTTGACTAGAAAGGGGCAAGCGTTTGTTTGGGACTCAAAATGTGAAGAAGGTTTCCAAGAGCTAAAGAGAAGGTTGACTACTGCTCCTATTCTGATATTACCGAGTTCGTCGGAATCATTTGAAGTTTATTGCGATGCTTCATTGTTGGGTTTGGGTGGCGTGTTGATGCAGAATAAGCAGGTTATAGCTTATGCTTCAAGACAGCTGAGGGTTCATGAGAGGAACTATCCGACGCACGATTTAGAGTTGGCGGCTGTAGTGTTTGTTCTGAAGTTGTGGAGGCATTACTTGTATGGGTCAAGATTTGAAGTTTTCAGTGACCATAAAAGTTTAAAGTATTTGTTTGATCAGAAAGAGCTGAATATGAGGCAGAGAAGATGGTTAGAGTTTCTGAAGGATTATGACTTTGGGTTGAATTACCATCCGGGTAAAGCAAACGTAGTGGCTGATGCATTGAGTCGGAAATCATTACATATGTCTATGTTAATGGTTAAGGAATTGGATTTAATTGAACAGTTTAGAGACTTGAGTTTGGTGTGTGAGAGTACTCACAATAGTGTTAAATTGGGAATGTTGAAATTAACAAGTGGTATTCTGGATGAGATCAGAGAGGGTCAGAAATCTGATGTGCTTTTGGTTGATAAGTTGACTCTAGTGAGTCAAGGTCAAGGTGGCGAATTCAGAATTGATGAGACTGGTATTTTGAAATTTGGTAGTCGGGTGTGTATTCCGGATGTTACAGAACTTAAGAAGAGTATTCTTGAAGAAGGACATCGTAGTGGGTTGAGTATTCATCCTGGAGCTACGAAGATGTATCATGATTTGAAGAAGTTATTTTGGTGGCCGGGAATGAAAAGAGATATCGCGAGTTTCGTTTATTCTTGTTTGACGTGTCAGAAGTCAAAGATTGAGCATCAGAAGCCGTCTGGGCTAATGCAACCGTTGGCGATTCCAGAGTGGAAATGGGATAGTATCAGTATGGATTTTGTTTCTGGTTTACCGAGGACAAGTAAGAATTTTGAGGCTATTTGGGTGATTGTGGATAGATTGACGAAGTCGGCTCATTTCATTCCGATCAGAATGGATTATCCGTTAGAAAAATTGGCTGAGTTGTATATTGAGAAGATTGTAAGCTTGCATGGTATTCCGTCGAGTATTGTTTCGGACAGAGATCCTAGATTTACATCGAAGTTCTGGGAAGGTTTGCAGAAGGCTTTGGGAACTAAGCTGAGATTGAGTTCTGCATATCATCCGCAGACTGATGGTCAGACTGAGAGGACGATTCAGTCATTAGAGGATCTTTTGAGAGCTTGTGTTTTGGAAAAAGGAGGTGCTTGGGATTGTTATTTACCTTTGATTGAGTTTACCTACAACAATAGTTTTCATTCGAGCATTGGTATGGCGCCGTTTGAAGCTTTGTATGGTAGGAGATGTCGGACACCGTTATGTTGGTATGAGTCCGGTGAGAGTGCTGTGGTTGGACCGGAGATTGTTCAATAGACTACAGAAAAGATTAAGATGATTCAGGAGAAGATGAGAATTGCTCAGAGTCGTCAGAAGAGTTATCATGATAAGAGGAGGAAGTCACTTGAGTTCCAAGAGGGGGATCATGTGTTTCTTCGTGTCACTCCGATAACTGGTGTTGGTCGAGCTTTGAAGTCGAAGAAGTTGACACCGCGATTTATTGGTCCTTATCAGATTTTGGAGAGGATAGGAGAAGTAGCCTATCGTATCGCTTTACCGCCGTCACTTGCGAATTTGCATGAGGTTTTTCATGTGTCTCAGTTGAGGAGGTATATTCATGATCCGTCGCATGTGATCCAAGTAGATGATGTACAGGTGAGAGATAACCTGACTGTTGAAATATCACCTATGAGGATTGAGGATCGAGAGTTGAAGCAGTTGCGGGGTAAAGAGATTGCCTTAGTGAAGGTAGCTTGGGGAGGACCAGCAGGTGGCAATGTGACTTGGGAGCTGGAGAGTCAGATGAGAGAGTCCTATCCAGAGTTATTTGCTTGAGGTATGTTTTCGAGGACGAAAACTCTTTTAGTGGGGGAGAGTTGTAACACCCCAAATAAAGAAAAAAAGAATTATTTAATTAAGTTGATAATATAATTATTAATTTAATTAAATAAATTGGATTATTGGATTATTATTATTATTATTATTATTATTATTATTTTGGAATAATAATAATTGGAATATATATATAAGTGGGAATAAAGAAAAGGGTTTCATTCTTAACAAAGAAATTTCACGTGAAACTCAGAGAAGCTGCAGAGAAGAGGAAAAAGGGCAAAGAGCCGAAAAGCACGGTTGAAGAACGGAAAAGCTAAAGCTTAGAGAATTGCCGGATTATCTCAGGTAAGGGGGGTTTATCGTCGTTTAATGGGTATTATAGAATAACATGTCATGGGTAGTGAGAAGCCGTTGATTTTAACCCTAATTGGAACTGTATATGCTGAAATTGACGTTGAATAAACCGTGTTAAAAACTGTAAATTGAATTGATAGTTGTGTGAGTCGAAAATGTTAGACCAGGGTACGAATCCCAATTAAAAACTTGAATCGGCGCTACCAATTTACCGGACGAATGGTTCTGTTTAGAGATGGTTGTAGTTGAGGAAACGGCCGGAAAACCTGTGAAACGTAAGCTAACGGAACCCTGGAAAACTCAGAAAAATCTGAGTCTGCGCGCGAGCGGTCGACCATAGGGTCGGCGTGCGCTGACCCGTGAGGCCTGCGCTGACTGCATGCGTCGACGCATGGTAGTTTTGCGCCGACCAGTGAGCTAAGCGTCGACTGTATGCGTCGACGCATAAGGCTTTTGCGCCGACTCCCTCCAGTTGAGCAGAGTCTTTGCAGAATGGAAAATAGTTGATTTTATGTTGTGAGTGCAAGTGGTAGCTGGCCTATCATAGTTAATTGTGAGGAATGAATTTATTAGGTTTATGGTTGTGAAATGTTGATGCAATAATGTTGAAAAGTTGATTTTTTTAGTTGCCTTGTTGAAATTATTAAGTTGTAGGCCGATGAGCCAACGTTGATTCTAAGTTGATTTGTTGAGCATTACTGAGTTGTAGGCTGAAGAGCCAAAGGTGATTATGAGTTGTTCTGTTGAAAAGCTGTTATGTGGCTGTTGTTATTATGTTGTTGAGCTTTCAAGTCGTACATGACATATACATTCATATGCATTAAGTCGGGGCTTTTGCTCACACCACGTTGGCCTGGATTGGCAAAAATATGGGGCTTTTGCTCACACCACGTTGGCCTGGATTGGCAAAAAAAAATATGGGGCTTTTGCTCACACCACGTTGGCCTGGATTGGCAAATTTTTAAGTTGAAAGTTGAAGGCTTATGCCTTGATGCCCACTAAACTGGCAATGATTTTAAGTTGGGAGTTTTACTCCAAATGGTACCACATGCATGAAGAGTCGAGTCTCATTGAGTTGCATTTTATGTTGTTATTGAGTTGCCTTTACGTTGTGTTTGAATATGATAATTGAGTTGACTGTGCCGTTGCCTAATGCATGATATAATTAGGGTGATTAACGTGTAGAATTACTTAACATAACATGATAAATTATAATATTTGTTATATCGATTGAGGAACTCACCCTTACAGCTATATTTTTCAGGTAACGAGCAGTGAGTCGAATAGAAGCTAGTGCTTGAAGTCTAGTGTGGTTAGAGGGTCATGCTCTGATAGATGTAACATCGGGACGGGATGTTTGAATTGTTGAATAAATGTTAATTTTGATGAATTACAGATGTTGAAATATTTTATCCGCTGCGTATTGTTAAAGAAGTTTTATGTTGAATAAAATTGAGCATGACTGATTTTATATTGACTTTTGTGAAGAAGTTGTTATGTGACACCCTTGAGATGCATGATTACTCTGATATGTATGATTTAATTGTTGTTGTTTTATTATTAAACATTTGGGGTATTTTAGAAGGGTGTTACATTAGTGGTATCAGAGCAGGTCGGTCCGTCCGGCCAGTTGTCGTGTCGTTTTGTCTAACAATTGTGTATTGTTACCAATCTAACTTTAAGTTGTGTTGTATTGATAAGTTGAAATGGCTGGAAGGAATGACGCTGCAATGGCTGCCGCAATGCAAGCAATGGCACAAGCTGTGCAGAACTTGCCAAATGCTGGTGGAGATGCTGGATCACGTAGCTTGGCGACCTTTCAGAGAGAGAATCCGCCGGTGTTTAAAGGAAAGCATGATCCAGATGCAGCCTTGGGATGGTTGAAAGAGATTGAGAGAATATTCCGTGTTATGGATTGTACTCCAGCTCAGAAGGTTCGGTATGGTACTCACATGCTAGCAGTCGAAGCTGATGACTGGTGGCTAGAGACTCACGAGAGGTTGACCGCGGCAGGTGAAGTCGTTACTTGGGATGTATTCCGTAGGGAATTTCTGAGGAAGTATTATCCAGAGGATGTCCGTGGTAAGAAGGAGATTGAATTCCTTGAGCTGAAGCAAGGAAACATGTCTGTCACGGATTATGCTGCGAAATTTGTGGAGTTGTCCAAATTTTATCCTCATTACACTGGTGCTGGTGCTGAATTTTCAAAGTGCATCAAGTTTGAAAACGGACTGCGCTCTGAAATTAAGAAGGCTGTTGGGTATCAGAAGATACGCATTTTTACTGAGTTGGTTGATAGCTGCAGGATATTTGAAGAGGACAATAATGCTCATTACAAGATTGTCAGTGATCGCAGAGGCAAGCAACATCAAAACCGTGGCAAGCCGTATGATGTTCCAGCTGGAAAAGGGAAACAAGTAGCTGCTCCGGCTCAGAGGACTAGTAGGGGAGGTGCTCCTACTGGTATAGTTTGCTTCAAGTGTGGTCAGGCTGGTCATAAGAGTAATGTATGCACTGCTGAAGTAAAGAGGTGTTTTCGCTGTGGTAAGATTGGCCATGCAATAGCTGATTGCAAGCACAAGGAAGTGATTTGTTTTAATTGCGGAGAAGAAGGGCATATTGGAAGTCAGTGTCAGAAGCCGAAGAAAGGGAATCAGTCAGGAGGCAAGGTCTTTGCTTTATCGGGTTCTGAGACTTCTGCAGATGATCGTTTGATCCGAGGTACGTGTTATATTAATGGCTTTCCTCTTGTAGCTATTATTGACACAGGTGCGACTCATTCCTTTATCTCTTTGGATTGTGCTGTGAAACTTAAGTTAGAGGTATCTGAGATGTTTGGAAGTATGGTAATTGATACTCCTGCGAAGGGTTCAGTGACTACTACTTCGGTTTGTTTAAATTGTCCTTTGAGTATTTTTGGTAGAGACTTTGGGATGGACCTAGTGTGCCTTCCACTAGTGCAGATTGATGTTATTCTGGGTATGAACTGGTTGGTGTTTAACCGAGTTTCTATCAATTGTTTTGATAAGACTGTGATATTTCCTGAGAGTGAGGAAGGAAAGAGTTTGTTTCTATCAGCGAGACAAGTGGATGAGGAAGTAGCTGATGGGGCAGAGTTGTTTATGCTGTTAGCGACTTTGGAGGCTAAAGATAAACTGATGATTTGCGATCTAGCTGTGGTGTGTGATTTTCCTGATGTGTTTCCGGAAGAAGTGAATGAATTGCCGCCAGAGCGTGAAGTGGAGTTCTCTATTGACTTGGTACCTGGTACTAGGCCGATATCGATGGCTCCGTACCGTATGTCTGCTGTTGAGTTAACTGAATTGAAGAGTCAGTTGGAAGATCTATTGGATAAGAAATTTATTCGTCCGAGTGTGTCACCGTGGGGTGCACCAGTGCTATTGGTTAAGAAGAAATAAGGTACTATGAGGTTGTGTGTGGACTACAGGCAACTGAATAAAGTGACGATCAAGAATCGGTATCCTTTGCCGAGGATTGATGATTTGATGGATCAGTTGGTTGGTGCAAGTGTGTTCAGCAAGATAGATTTGAGGTCTGGGTATCATCAGATACGTGTGAAGACTGAGGATATTCAGAAGACTGCTTTCAGGACAAGGTATGGACATTATGAGTATTCTGTAATGCCTTTTGGTGTAACTAATGCACCTGGAGTATTTATGGAGTATATGAATAGGATTTTCCATCCATACCTAGACAAGTTTGTCGTGGTATTTATTGATGATATTTTGGTGTATTCGAAATCGGAAGAAAGGCATGCTGAGCATTTGAGAGTGGTTTTGGAAGTTCTACGAGAAAAGAAATTATTTGCTAAATTGTCCAAGTGTGAGTTTTGGTTAGAAGAGGTAAGTTTTCTTGGTCATGTGATTTCAAGAGGTGGTGTTGCTGTTGATCCTTCTAAGATAGAAGCGGTATCTAAGTGGGAAGCCCCGAAGTCTGTTGCTGAGATTCGAAGTTTTCTTGGTTTGGCTGGTTATTATAGGAAGTTCATTGAGGGATTTTCTAAGTTGGCGTTACCGTTGACGATGTTGACTAGAAAGGGGCAAGCGTTTGTTTGGGACTCAAAATGTGAAGAAGGTTTCCAAGAGCTAAAGAGAAGGTTGACTACTGCTCCTATTCTGATATTACCGAGTTCGTCGGAATCATTTGAAGTTTATTGCGATGCTTCATTGTTGGGTTTGGGTGGCGTGTTGATGCAGAATAAGCAGGTTATAGCTTATGCTTCAAGACAGCTGAGGGTTCATGAGAGGAACTATCCGACGCACGATTTAGAGTTGGCGGCTGTAGTGTTTGTTCTGAAGTTGTGGAGGCATTACTTGTATGGGTCAAGATTTGAAGTTTTCAGTGACCATAAAAGTTTAAAGTATTTGTTTGATCAGAAAGAGCTGAATATGAGGCAGAGAAGATGGTTAGAGTTTCTGAAGGATTATGACTTTGGGTTGAATTACCATCCGGGTAAAGCAAACGTAGTGGCTGATGCATTGAGTCGGAAATCATTACATATGTCTATGTTAATGGTTAAGGAATTGGATTTAATTGAACAGTTTAGAGACTTGAGTTTGGTGTGTGAGAGTACTCACAATAGTGTTAAATTGGGAATGTTGAAATTAACAAGTGGTATTCTGGATGAGATCAGAGAGGGTCAGAAATCTGATGTGCTTTTGGTTGATAAGTTGACTCTAGTGAGTCAAGGTCAAGGTGGCGAATTCAGAATTGATGAGACTGGTATTTTGAAATTTGGTAGTCGGGTGTGTATTCCGGATGTTACAGAACTTAAGAAGAGTATTCTTGAAGAAGGACATCGTAGTGGGTTGAGTATTCATCCTGGAGCTACGAAGATGTATCATGATTTGAAGAAGTTATTTTGGTGGCCGGGAATGAAAAGAGATATCGCGAGTTTCGTTTATTCTTGTTTGACGTGTCAGAAGTCAAAGATTGAGCATCAGAAGCCGTCTGGGCTAATGCAACCGTTGGCGATTCCAGAGTGGAAATGGGATAGTATCAGTATGGATTTTGTTTCTGGTTTACCGAGGACAAGTAAGAATTTTGAGGCTATTTGGGTGATTGTGGATAGATTGACGAAGTCGGCTCATTTCATTCCGATCAGAATGGATTATCCGTTAGAAAAATTGGCTGAGTTGTATATTGAGAAGATTGTAAGCTTGCATGGTATTCCGTCGAGTATTGTTTCGGACAGAGATCCTAGATTTACATCGAAGTTCTGGGAAGGTTTGCAGAAGGCTTTGGGAACTAAGCTGAGATTGAGTTCTGCATATCATCCGCAGACTGATGGTCAGACTGAGAGGACGATTCAGTCATTAGAGGATCTTTTGAGAGCTTGTGTTTTGGAAAAAGGAGGTGCTTGGGATTGTTATTTACCTTTGATTGAGTTTACCTACAACAATAGTTTTCATTCGAGCATTGGTATGGCGCCGTTTGAAGCTTTGTATGGTAGGAGATGTCGGACACCGTTATGTTGGTATGAGTCCGGTGAGAGTGCTGTGGTTGGACCGGAGATTGTTCAACAGACTACAGAAAAGATTAAGATGATTCAGGAGAAGATGAGAATTGCTCAGAGTCGTCAGAAGAGTTATCATGATAAGAGGAGGAAGTCACTTGAGTTCCAAGAGGGGGATCATGTGTTTCTTCGTGTCACTCCGATAACTGGTGTTGGTCGAGCTTTGAAGTCGAAGAAGTTGACACCGCGATTTATTGGTCCTTATCAGATTTTGGAGAGGATAGGAGAAGTAGCCTATCGTATCGCTTTACCGCCGTCACTTGCGAATTTGCATGAGGTTTTTCATGTGTCTCAGTTGAGGAGGTATATTCATGATCCGTCGCATGTGATCCAAGTAGATGATGTACAGGTGAGAGATAACCTGACTGTTGAAATATCACCTATGAGGATTGAGGATCGAGAGTTGAAGCAGTTGCGGGGTAAAGAGATTGCCTTAGTGAAGGTAGCTTGGGGAGGACCAGCAGGTGGCAATGTGACTTGGGAGCTGGAGACTCAGATGAGAGAGTCCTATCCAGAGTTATTTGCTTGAGGTATGTTTTCGAGGACGAAAACTCTTTTAGTGGGGGAGAGTTGTAACACCCCAAATAAAGAAAAAAGAATTATTTAATTAAGTTGATAATATAATTATTAATTTAATTAAATAAATTGGATTATTGGATTATTATTATTATTATTATTATTATTATTATTATTTTGGAATAATAATAATTGGAATATATATATAAGTGGGAATAAAGAAAAGGGTTTCATTCTTAACAAAGAAATTTCACGTGAAACTCAGAGAAGCTGCAGAGAAGAGGAAAAAGGGCAAAGAGCCGAAAAGCACGGTTGAAGAACGGAAAAGCTAAAGCTTAGAGAATTGCCGGATTATCTCAGGTAAGGGGGGTTTATCGTCGTTTAATGGGTATTATAGAATAACATGTCATGGGTAGTGAGAAGCCGTTGATTTTAACCCTAATTGGAACTGTATATGCTGAAATTGACGTTGAATAAACCGTGTTAAAAACTGTAAATTGAATTGATAGTTGTGTGAGTCGAAAATGTTAGACCAGGGTACGAATCCCAATTAAAAACTTGAATCGGCGCTACCAATTTACCGGACGAATGGTTCTGTTTAGAGATGGTTGTAGTTGAGGAAACGGCCGGAAAACCTGTGAAACGTAAGCTAACGGAACCCTGGAAAACTCAGAAAAATCTGAGTCTGCGCGCGAGCGGTCGACCATAGGGTCGGCGTGCGCTGACCCGTGAGGCCTGCGCTGACTGCATGCGTCGACGCATGGTAGTTTTGCGCCGACCAGTGAGCTAAGCGTCGACTGTATGCGTCGACGCATAAGGCTTTTGCGCCGACTCCCTCCAGTTGAGCAGAGTCTTTGCAGAATGGAAAATAGTTGATTTTATGTTGTGAGTGCAAGTGGTAGCTGGCCTATCATAGTTAATTGTGAGGAATGAATTTATTAGGTTTATGGTTGTGAAATGTTGATGCAATAATGTTGAAAAGTTGATTTTTTTAGTTGCCTTGTTGAAATTATTAAGTTGTAGGCCGATGAGCCAACGTTGATTCTAAGTTGATTTGTTGAGCATTACTGAGTTGTAGGCTGAAGAGCCAAAGTTGATTATGAGTTGTTCTGTTGAAAAGCTGTTATGTGGCTGTTGTTATTATGTTGTTGAGCTTTCAAGTCGTACATGACATATACATTCATATGCATTAAGTCGGGGCTTTTGCTCACACCACGTTGGCCTGGATTGGCAAAAATATGGGGCTTTTGCTCACACCACGTTGGCCTGGATTGGCAAAAAAAAATATGGGGCTTTTGCTCACACCACGTTGGCCTGGATTGGCAAATTTTTAAGTTGAAAGTTGAAGGCTTATGCCTTGATGCCCACTAAACTGGCAATGATTTTAAGTTGGGAGTTTTACTCCAAATGGTACCACATGCATGAAGAGTCGAGTCTCATTGAGTTGCATTTTATGTTGTTATTGAGTTGCCTTTACGTTGTGTTTGAATATGATAATTGAGTTGACTGTGCCGTTGCCTAATGCATGATATAATTAGGGTGATTAACGTGTAGAATTACTTAACATAACATGATAAATTATAATATTTGTTATATCGATTGAGGAACTCACCCTTACAGCTATATTTTTCAGGTAACGAGCAGTGAGTCGAATAGAAGCTAGTGCTTGAAGTCTAGTGTGGTTAGAGGGTCATGCTCTGATAGATGTAACATCGGGACGGGATGTTTGAATTGTTGAATAAATGTTAATTTTGATGAATTACAGATGTTGAAATATTTTATCCGCTGCGTATTGTTAAAGAAGTTTTATGTTGAATAAAATTGAGCATGACTGATTTTATATTGACTTTTGTGAAGAAGTTGTTATGTGACACCCTTGAGATGCATGATTACTCTGATATGTATGATTTAATTGTTGTTGTTTTATTATTAAACATTTGGGGTATTTTAGAAGGGTGTTACACATGTCGTGTCCTCCCATGTTAAATCAAGAAGACCCTCTGTGAAGAGGAAGGTTGTGCGTCCCACCAGTAACCAGCACCAGGTGGCTCATATAACACCTGCATTCAGAGAAAACCAACATTATCAGCATCGTCCGCAACAGCAGGCCTACCAGCCTCGAAACAACAACCAAACCAGCACTAACTATGATAGGAAGTGGGTCACTTTTGATCTTATTCTGATGACCTACGCAGAGCTATATCATTCATTGATTGAAAGGAATTTGATTACTCCACGTGACCCACCTGCTATACCGACCAACCCTCAGTGGTGGTATAAGCCCGAGCTTCATTATGTTTATCATTCTGGTGCTCCCGAACATGATGTGGAGAACTGTTACCCTCTCAAGACCAAGGTTCAAGACCATGTTAAAAGTGGTATTTTGTTTTTCGAGGACGTAGGTCCTAATGTGAAGAAGAACCCATTGCCCCGGGCATGGGAAATCTACTATTAATATGGTTCAGGGTTGCCCTGGAAAATACAAGGTCAGATATGTCAGCCATATCCGACAATCTTTGGTCGAGATGCATAGACTGTTATGTGGATATAGTCACTATGAGCATGACCATGACAACTGTCGTGTATGCACTATCAATGAGAGAGGATGTCGCCAAGTCAGGAAAGACATCCAAGAAATGATGGATCAGGGTGTAATTGAGATACTTCAGAATCGTGATGAGGATGAAGTTAATGTTATATCCCCCGTATTCAGATTACCTGAGTTTGTTATCGTCAGATATGATGGCAGCAAGCAGAAGGCTTCTCCTACTCTCATTATTAAGCCAGCTGGCCCTGTTCCGTACTCTTCCGACAAGGCTGTGATGAGATGTTGAGGCTCATCAAGAGGAGTGAGTATAATGTTGTAGATCAGCTGCTACAAACTCCTTCAAAGATATATGTACTGTCTTTGTTGATGAACTCTGAGCCACACCGTGAAGCTTTGCAAAAGGTGTTGGACGTGGATCATGACGTCACCATAGAGCAGTTTGATAGCATTGTAGCAAACATTACTCCTTGTGACAACCTGAGCTTCTGTGATGCTGATCTTCCCGAGGAGGGAAAGGACCATAATTTGGAACTTCACATTTCAATGAACTGCAAGGATGATGCCTTATCTAATGTGTTGGTAGACATAGGATCATCGTTGAATGTGCTGCCAAAATCCACTCTGGCAAAACTTTCATACCAGGGGCCTCCCATGAGGCAGAGTGGAGTGGTTGTTAAAGCTTTTGATGGATCGCGTAAGATTGTGATTGGCGAGGTTGAGCTCCCAATCAAGATAGGACCTAGTGATTTCCAGATCACCTTCCAAGTCATGGATATTCACCTATCATATAGCTGTTTGTTGGGCAGACCATGGATTCACGAGGCAGGCGCCGTGACATCCACCCTACACCAAAAGTTGAAGTTCGTCAAGAACAAGAAGTTGGTGGAGGTATGGGGAGAAGGCTTTCTTGGTAATCCATTTGTCTTCCTTTTCTTATATTAATGTTGAGGATAAGGTTGGGACGTTGTTCCAAGCCTTGTCTATTGTTGAGCCTTCTAAGAAAGGAACTTCTTCATTTGCATCCTACAATGATGCGAAGTTGGCCATTGAGCATGGTATAACTACTGGTTTAGGACAAATGATCAAGATGGAAGACAATAAATCCCGGGCTGGCATAGGGTACTCTTCGGGCACTTTCAACAAGCATGGGCTGTTTCAGAGTGGTGGTTTCATCCACACGGTCGAAGACCAGGAAGCAGCTGCTGTAGTGGAAGATAATGCAGAGGAAGATTATTGCAATTTTGTCATCCCTAGAGGAGTCTACAATAATTGGGTCGCTGTTGATGTTCCAACAGTTGTCCATAAGTCCACGTAATGTTCATTTCTGTTTAAAAACCCTTCTCCCATGCCAAAAGGAGAAGTGATGACATTGTTGGCACATAAATACAATGATATTCATTCAATAAATTCATGTTAAATATTTGTTTTTCCAAATTATTTTCACTTTTTGCTTTTTGCATGAAATTGGAGATCACGAAAAACCCTAAAAAGAGAATAAAATCAATCTTTTCATCTGCATAATGATTTACTTTGTTTGGATTCTAAAATCTCTTTTATATCCAAAATCATTATGCAGGTTGATCAAACATGTAAGAGCCTAATTTTGCCCCTAAGATCCCTCATGGCATCATAACATTGCATTGCATAGCCTCAAGGATCATTGAGCATCTTGGTTCCCTTTGCTTTTGGTTGGGACTCCTTGTGAGTGGTTTGAGATCACCAAGCATGCTTGAATTGTATATCATTGTTTTTCTCATTTTGTTTACTAACCAAAGCCCAAAAATATGTCACTAACATCTTTTGGTTGTAGCTTGAGCAATCACAAGATCAAAAGCTTCAAGGAGGTCATTGGTCAAGAGTAGGTGGAAGCAAGCATGGTAATGGTTCCCAAATCTCTAAATCATCATATATGCCTCCCAAGTATCTCAATTTGTCAATTTGATCAAGATAAACCAAAGGGCTTGAGGTTGTTCCCCAGAGAAGCCATAATTCATCTATGCATCACAATGCCTTGCTCATGAAGCAACCTCAGCCCATGGTCAAATATAATCAAGGGAAGTTATTTAATTCATCATTTCATGCATATTTGAACTTATTTGAGTATCCTCAATCATCAATTCATCAAGATATGGGTTGTGGATTTGAGAAGTTGATCAGTCAATTCATCTGACTATTTTGAAATGCACTAAGACCTAACTTTTTATGTGTTAGTCAAATGGAGATGGTTACAAAATAAAAAATGTTCTTAAGGACAATTTGGACAACTTTCATGTTCATCAAAAATTAATTTGAAGCTTGTAAGACCATCTGCCACTCCAATACATTATAGGTCATTTTGACTGAAACCCTAATTTTTGGTCAACTTCCCAAGAACATAACTGACTCATTTTTTATGATTTTTAGGTGAGGTCAAATGCATTGGAAAGCTTAAGATGTCTACTTCAAATGTTATGTTGAACAAAATTTCAAAATCTCAATGAAAATACATGTGATAATGCAAGACATTATAGGTCCTTTTTGACCAAATGCATTAAAAGTCAAAAAAGTCCAACTTCAAGTGCCCATAACTCTTTCATAAAAAATCCAAATGATGCAAAATCTAAGTTCATTTTGATTATCTTGAAAAGATATACAATTTTTATGTTTGAGGTTTTTCCATTTGGAGCTTGCATCATCAAAACAGAAGGGCTTGAAAGTTGGCCAATTTTAGAAACCTTGCCTTGACATGTTTGCACATCTCCCTTCAAGCTCAAATTTCACTAATTTCCAAGGCCCGAATGAAATTTTGATCAACATGACATTTGTTCCTTATGCAATAAGCTTTCCAACCATTACTCATAAGCTTGCATTTTGATTTTGGACATGACATTTTCGAAGGCTTCAATGAAATAGTGCATTTTGTGAAAATCATTTCAATTACCATGCATGATCCATTAATACACAATCTGCACGTCCAATTTGTACATGATGATGATCGGCTGCCAAAACCAAGTGGAATTGGGCTCTCCATGCGCCTGTACAGGCCCATGCATGGAGGCCCTTTCCATTCATGCAAAGTTGAAATCATGCATTCAGCATTACCTTGCCTATAAATACATTGCATATGAGCTTCATTTCACTAACCTGAAGGCGCCTGAACCTCTGCTGAATTGAATCCTCAACCACACTCAAAGGAACTCTCTCTTTTCTCTAAAAATTTCAGATTTAGAATTCAGTTTCCTCGACTGTTTTCTTTGATCTAAAAGTTCCTAGACCTCTTCACCTTGATCCATTGGACTACTGTTTTGATAAAGCAAGCAAGGTTTCATGCTCAATTCACCATAACTCAAGCTTGCACTCCAACTGGTAATTTCCTCGATTCTCTTCATCCATGGACTTTTTTGCTTGGATCTAATGTTGGCTGAAGTCCTCTCAATAGAGGCATTTGATTTGTGCTTTCAATTTTGCAAAAACATGAAGTTCATGATGAACACCATCATACTTCCAGCTCTGATTTCTCCATTTATAGGGATCTAGAGTGGAAGTGCATGGCATAGGAGTGATGTACATCACTTCCTCTTTCGATTGATATATAGATCGCTCGTTTTGGTTACCTTTTTATTTTCTGCAACTTGGCCGGAATCTGGGAAGCTCGCCGGAGAAGATGAAGGCTCCGGTGGCTTCATCATGTCCAGCTTGAATCTGGACCGTTGGATGTGATCTCCTGATTCAATCATAGCCATTGCTTGTTATGATCTTTTATTCTTTCCCATGTGGTGGCATTGAATGTGGTGTTTCGTGAGCACGCGCCTCTGGATCCTTGGATCTGCCAGCTCAATTAATGAGTTCAGATCGAAGGGCTCTCGTTTTTTGCATTTTTCTAATTTCTGTTTTTATTTTGTTTATTTCCTTTTATTTCAAAAAATCATATCTCTCTCATTTTAATTCCAAAAAATATGGGACCAATTGCATTATTTCCCAAATAAATTCTAGTTTCTATTTCTGATTTTTTTTTTTGTCATTTGATATTTTTTGTGATTTTTCTCCTTTCTGGTTATTTTTAATTCATTTTAAATAGTTTTTGATATTCAAAAAATGCAAAAAATATTTTCCTAACCTATTTGAATGATGATGGATCTATGAAAAATATTCTAATCAATTTTTGAATTGATTTGAGATTTATTTGAGATTTTAGTTCAATTAGGTTATTTTTATTCATTTTTAATTGGTTAAAAATAGTTTCTGACTTTTAAAAATGCTGAAATTTTTTGTCAAACTTTGTTTGACCTTGTTGAACTTGGGATAAATCACTTGGACCTTTCAAGGTTGATTTGAAGTGATTTTGAAGTTTGACCTTTCCATTTTATTTTAATTCAAGTTTATTTTAATATTAAAAAATGCCAAAAATATTTTATTCTTTTCTTGACTTCCAATTCTCATCTCACTTCTGTTTTTGATTGTTTGACCTTGACTTTCAATGTTATTGGTCAACATATGAGGATTGGTACATTTTATTCCATTTAATGCATTTTATTTTGTCATTTCCATTTTCTCTTATCCATCTCCTTCTTCTTCTTCTTCTACTTATTTTCTTTTTGATCAATGAGTTGAAGGTTGATAAGTTAGCATTGATTAGGGAGATTTAACATTCCTTGATTCAAATATAATTCATCTTGATCAATTGATCAAGTGAATGGCTTTGCATTAAGGATATGTTGTCTTCTAAATCATGCAAATGGCTTAAACCAATACAAGATCAATTCTCTTCTCCTTTTTGGCATGGCAAGTTGTTGGGACTTGGTTTACTAATCAAGACTCCTAACTTGTGTTTGTTGCCTACATTATTATTGACCGGCCTCAGATAGTTGTGACTTCTACATAAGTCCAATTACGATTGCTTAACATAGTGCTAAATTTTGCCTTATGGCATACTAACTATTAACCACTAACAACTAACATTTACTTTTATGCAATTCACTTTTATGCAATTTACAATTCTTGCACATATTCTTCATTTGCTTTTTCCTTTGCTCATTGGAGCACATGTTTATGTTAATGCCATTTGCCTTTTGCCCACTTGGGTTTATAATTGTGAATATATCTTTTGTGCTTGTGTTTATCTGTTTGTTGTGACTAAATGCCAAGAATTGGACAATATGGACTTAGAATTTAGGACCCTACCTAAGAAAATGGAATTTGAAGAGCAACTAGGCCTCATGCCTTTAGAGTGCTTAAAGCTTAAAGGATGAACTTTGAAAGGACCATATTCTAAACTTCCTCTTGTCCATTCTTTGATTGTTTATAGAACTTTTTTATGTGTGTTTTCTTGTGCTAGGGGATTCCCACTTTCAGTCACTTTGAGGAACCATTTCCATTAGCATCCAAAGAGAAAGATACAAAAGCCATTAAAGGATTCCTAGAAGCATGACCTGTGTGTTGATTGCTTGAAATATTTGCTTGTGATTGCTTGTTCCAAAGGATGGGAGCTACTTGGATCATCAATATGATCTCAAGAGAGGAAATCCTAGTGTCGTTTTGATTTCTTATCCCTCACCTTTTATTTCATTTAGGACTTAGCCATTCTTCTTCTTCTCTCCACTCTAACCCAAGCCAAAACCTTTCGTGCAAACATTTCACTTGTTTTCAACATTAGAAACCTGAGCCTTATGCTTTTGATTTTCAAACTTTCTTTTCATAACACTTATTTTGAATTGAATATTTAAGTCCACTTTGACCATATTTTGTATATACTTCTAATTGGTAAATATAACCCATTCAATTTTCTTTTGTGGTTCCAATGGCCACTTCTTAATCAAATTTTTCCATAACCTTTAGCTATTAGGTTTGAGTTATCTTTGTGGTAGATGTAATACTCACCTTTGTCCTTAGTGATGGACAATGAGCCTTCCATGCTTATTATAGGGTTAACCCCTCACTAGCATGTTGAAGCTATCCTCACATGGTGGACTTGTGGTTTTAGGTTGAGTTTTCTCCCTTGGATAACAAAAGACCTTAAGGCTTTTGGACCAATCAATTCACCAACTTGTTTTGAGATTTTTACCCCGAACTACGAGGTTTTGATCCTAATCTTTTTAAGATGGTACGTAGGCAATGGGTTCATCCATTCAAACACAAAATGTAAATAAACTTGTACATTCTCTTCTCATCCCTTCAATCATGTTTGCACAAATAAATTTTCACAAAACAAACAACCTTTGCAACAAGTGTGAAAAGGGCTCCCTAGGAGTACCTAGGATGTTTTGGGTGCCTAACACCTTCCCATTACATAACCAACCCCCTTACCCAGATCTCTGTTTCTTTTACTAGTTTTTGTTCGCTTTCTAACCATTCCTTTGGATAAATAGAAGTGCGGTGGCGACTCGACTTGTATGGCTTACCTTGGATTTAATCAATATCTCTAATGGTAACGAATACCCCGCTACAAAACCCATTGAACATAATGACCCAACACCATCTCCCAACTTTGAGTTCCTTGTATTTGAGGCCGAAGAAGATGATGTTGAAGAGATTCCTGATGAGATCACTCGTTTGCTTGAGCACGAAGAGAAGATCATGCAGCTGCATCTTGAGAATCTGGAAACAGTCAACTTGGGGTCTGAGGAATGTGTTCGCGAAGTGAAGATTGGGGCACTCCTGGAAGAATCTGTTAAGAAAGGGTTGATTGAGTTGCTACGAGAATATGTCGACGTCTTTGCATGGTCATATGAAGACATGCCTGGTCTAGATACTGATATTGTGCAACATTTCTTACCATTGAAGCCTGAGTGTGTACCTGTAAAGCAGAAGCTCAGAAGAAAATTGATGCGGGGTTTCTGGTGACATCTACATATCGTCAATGGGTGGCCAATATTGTGCCCGTGCCTAAGAAAGATGGAAAAGTCCGAATGTGTGTGGACTATAGATACTTGAATAAAGCTAGTCCGAAAGATGATTTCCCTTTACCACATATTGATATGTTGGTAGATAATACAACTAAATTCAATGTCTTCTCATTTATGGACGGATTTTCCAGATATAATCAGATCAAAATGGCACCCGAGGATATGGAGAAGACAAAATTCATCACGCCTTGGGGAACATTTTGTTACCTAGTGATGCCCTTCGGTTTGAAGAACGCCGGAGCCACGTATCAATGAGCTATGACTACCTTGTTTCATGATATGATGCACAAGGAGATCGAGGTATATGTTGATGATATGATTGTGAAGTCGAGAACGTAAGTTGAACATGTATAGCACTTGTTGAAGCTTTTCCAGCGTTTCAGAAAGTACAAACTCCTCCTGAATCTGAACAAGTCACTACGCCAAAAACTGGAATAGACAGCGCACCTTAGAGGGCGCTTTCTTAAAGAAGCGCACTCTAAAGTGAAGAGAAAAATAAAGAGGAATAGACAACGCACTTTAGAGGGTGCTTTTGCAACAAAGCGCCCTCTAAAGTGAAACGAAAAAATAATGAGGAAATGGAGGGACACCAATAGAGGGCGTGTTTATGAAAGCGCCCTCTAAGGGTACCCTTAGAGGGCGCTTTTAAAAAAGCTCTCTCTAAGTCCATGTACATTTCAGTTTATAAGGCGCTCTTGGAAAGCCTTAGAGAGCGCTTTTTTAAATAAGCGCACTCTAAAGTGAAGAGAAAAATAAGGAGGAATAGACAGCGCACTTTAGAGGGTGCTTTTGTAACAAAGCGCCCTCTAAAGTGAAGCGAAAAAATAATGAGGAAATGGAGGGACACCAATAAAGGGCGCGTTTATGAAAGCGCCCTCTATGGGTACCCTTAGAGGGCGCTTTTAAAAAAGCGCTCTCTAAGTCCATGTACATTTCCAGTTTATAAAGCGCTTTTGGAAAGCCTTAGAGAGCGCTTTTGGAAGCGCCCTCTTAGGCCCCCTTTAGGGGGCGCTTTTTTTACACAAGCGCCCTCTAAGGTCCCCTTTATTAAACATTAAAATTATAACATATATACTGCATGTCTCTTTATTTTCCCTCTCTATATGCTATTTCATTTACGTAACTGGGTTTTCTCTCTACTGCGATTACTCTCGTCCTCCGTTCGTTCTCCCTCCCTCACCGTCGTCGTCGCCGTCGCCTGTTTCTGCTGTCGCGTTCACGTTCACTGAGTTATCTGCGTCCACCGTCGCTGTTCACTTTCTTCTCCATCGTTACCGTCACCTTGAAGGTATTTCTCTTCTCCATCGTTACCGTTCACTTTCTTCAGGTGTTTGATTAGGGAATTTTCTAAACTGAGTTTTACATTTTGTGCATTATGTTGATTAATGTTATTTAGGGCAAACGAGCACTATATGGTGTTCATGAGCACCTTGTTGTAAGGTTTTTTATTTCTGATTGAAAACTGATGTCATTTGGAGTGTGTTTGAGCTTGTGCTTGGAAGTTTGATGATTATGGATGCAAGTTTGTTCATGTTCCAAACACCATAAGTTTGCATTGGTCTTTTGTATGCAGTAGGTGTTTGTGAGTTTGTATTCAATAATGATGAAAAAAAGAGAGAGTTTAGATTGTTGTAACATGAGATAAATGGAAGGTATATGAATGTGTTTTTTGTGTAGCTTCACGAATATGGTCATTGTCTTACTTAAGTCTTATTGAATCATTTCTATATTACAGATAAAATGGCTAACCAAGACGATACCCATGACGCGAGTGGATCACGTAACAATGTTGAAAAAGAAATCAAACGAGGATTGACTGTTATGAAGTCAATCATTCGTGCAAGAGACAAGGGTGAAAAATTCGAAGTACATTGGAGTGCTGAAGACCAACTAATTGAGCCTAACGGTTCAATGTTGGCAAGTTACATTGGTTCCCTTGTTCGACAACATATTCCGATTACATGTGATAATTGGAGAAGTCCGGAATTGAAGGTTGGTTAAGAAAAAATATGGTCCGAGATACAGGTACTTACCATATATTATTATATGTTTTTTTTGTTGACTATTTGTTGACCATATATTGTTATAATATTACTTATAATAACACACTCCATTTGTATGTTTTTTAGAGATCCTTTCACATCGATGAAAGCCGGCAAAAATATTGTATTCAATTGGCCGGAAAAAGACTCTGAGGATTTCGATCCTTTTTGTCCAACAAATTTCTCAAGGATGAGGAAGGAAACTTTGTTGAAGCAGAACGGCCAATGAAGTATGCGGAGATTATTTCAGCCGAAGAATGGGATAACTTTGTCGCCAAACGAAGAAACGAAAAATTCCATGTAATGTCTATTAATTATGGTATTATACAATTGTTAATTTACTTGGTTCTAATATGCCTTAAACTTTTTTATCCAGGAAGTAAGCGACAAAAATCGGAAAAGGGCATCAAAACTCGCGTATCCGTACAAAAAACGGCGTACGGGATATGCACGGTTACAACAAAGAATTGTGAGTATATTCAAATGCTATGAGCTTATACATTGTCACAATATGTTATAATTGATGATCTTATAATCTGATTCAATTTTTAGCTAACCGAGGAGAAAAGTGACACAACATCTCTTCCGGAGCACGTATTGTGGAAGGCTGCTCGGGTTGGGAAGGATGGGGCTGTCGTTGAAGCGGTTCAAAATGTTTATGACGAATGTGTAAGTATATGAAACATTATTTCTTTAATTATATCGAAAATTTTGTTAGACATATAATTCATTTTTAATCTCCTCTAATAATATTTCAGGAGACTTTATCCCAAACCTTACCTTGAACCGAGGTCCAGGATTGCAGGAGCGTACTTAGTCGAGTACTAAATGTTCCTGAGTATTCCGGTCGTGTGAGGGGTAAGGGTTTTGGTGTGACTCCGTCGTCATTTTATAAAAAACCAAAAACAAAAAATCCTACCAACAAAGAGGTGATGGACACCTTGGCGGAGTTAAGGGCACAAGTACTCGAACTGTAAAAGGAGAATGCAAGGTATAGAGAGGAAAGGTGCGGCTCCGAGGCAAAAGATACTAGTGACCGAGCTAGTATCAATTGTCAACCGAAATTTCCCGAGGTAATTATATATGTTATTATGAAATTAAAATAGAACTTTTTTACTTGACACATATATACGTTAACAATAACATTTATTATTGGTTTAGGGCATTACACCTTGTCAGCTGTATCTATCGTCACCAACTTATCGTATGGTTGGCAAGGGAAAAGTGCACAAGACTTCGGGTGAATTACTTCACCATAATCCCCTCCCGGTGGGATATATGAAAGTTTCGGTTGACCTTGTATTAGATACTGACGCGCTTCTACCATTACCTGACGTTGTTTCAGAGACAACGTTGATGCGAGAAGCAATCGGATCCTTTGTTGGATGGCCGTCAGATCTAATTTTCCCAGATGCCGAGGTATATATGTTCTAAATGATTATGAATATTTAGTATTCACATTTCAATTCAGCTACAATTATGATATTTAATCAATCCTTATTACATGGTAATGTTAGACTCCTACAAGACCCACACATAAAGCTGGTAAAGGGATTTCAAGACGCATCGAGTCGGTTGCATCTCAAAAAGAGGTACAAATATATATACCCATTGAATTATATACGCAACGATTCTGTTGCATCACAAAAAGTCATGATTTAATTTATATGAATTTTTAGGTTCCCGGTCGAAAGTTGAAAAAAGCTGGTAACGATATTCCAACGACGTCCGGGACAAAATCTCAAATTATGATGCGTCTTGAGAAAATGGTGGAAGAGTCCGATATTATGCACGGCGCCATCCGTAGTGTAGATTTTGATGAAGGTGTTTTCGGATTTGCTCATTCCGAAATAATTGCAAAGGAGGACATGCAACAACTTTTTGAACACGAAGAATTGGGCATCGCTGTCATTCATACATACATATGGTACTCCGATCAATCTATTATTTACTTAGTTGAACAATTTATTTACACATTTCAATGAGTAGTCTAATGTTTATTATGTTTCTATTTAAGGTATATGTATGTAACATTGATGCGGGGAACTGAATTCTGTAACCGATTCAATTTTATTGTTGTTTCCCGTATCAACACAACGTTTATAACGAAAAATCCAACATCCATAAAGAATGAACTAGTCGATAGATTCATGGCGGCCGGCGATAATACTAGACCCAGTTTGTATTTTTTACCGTTTAATTCTGGCAACGGGTTAGACTTTCTTTCTAATAATTTCATTCTAATCTATGTATATCTTTTACGTAGAAAATTTTCATGCATCTAAATTTTTGTTTTATTTTACAGTGGTCACTGGGTGTTGGTTGCTATGGATCTTTCGAGACTAATGGTGTATTATCTCGATTCGTTATCGGGTGATTGGAGTAAATATCCGAGTATGAAGAAGACAGTTGACGCGTAAGTGAAATTCCCCTAAATATTCGTGTGTATTTGTATATTTAATTATGTCTGTCAGATTGATCTCAATATACGTTTTTATTTTGTTAGGGCAATACTAAAATTTAGATCGAAAAAGAATTACCGTAATAGGAAGGACATTACCTGGATCAGAGTTCAGGTATATATTAAGTATCTTATTTTTGCTTATAATAGTGTTTGTTTTTTTGCTTATAATAGTGTTTGTAAGAAATTAACTATATATATATATATTGTTTGTTTTTCTGTGTAGTGTCCTCAGCAAAACAATTCGGTCGATTGCGGATTTTTTATATTGAGATTTATGAGAGATATCATTGCGTTGAATCGTATAGACATCCCAAAAATGGTATGGAATAATAACTTAGGGTTTATTTTAATATTATCGGATATTTCATCTAATTTGTTACTAAATCATGAATATGTTTTATTCTCTTAATTGTAGTACTTTGAGGAATACAAATCTTACTCAAGAGCTCATTTGGATGAAATGAAGGATGAATTGTGTCAATTCATTGTTGATCAAAGAATCATATAGCTAGGTTGTATATTGTTGTACATATATGTATGGAATGTTGTTGTTGTATGTTGTTGTTGTATATATGTTGTATATTGTTGTTGTACTTTTACTAAATCATGAATATGTTGTTGTATATTGTTGATCAAAGAATCATATATTAATGTTGTATATATGGAGGATTAATGTTGTATATAAATGGATTCATGTTGTATATATCAATGGATTAATGGTGTATAACATTGGATTAAAGGATGAAATCAATATGAATTTTACACTTTTGCAGCATGCGAACAGGTTACCAATTAAATATCCACTGTTTTTCAAACAAATTTTTTTAAAATAACTAACACTTTAGAGGGCGCTTTCTGTAGGAAGCGCCCTCTCAACACTTTACATTGACAACTTTAGAGGGCGCTTTGTCCAGAAAGCGCCCTCTAAACACTTTACATTGACAACTTTAGAGGGCGCTTTTTCCAGAAAGCGCCTTCTAAGGTGTCCCTTTATGGACCACTCCAGAGGGCGTTTTTTTCTGAAAGCGCACTATAATGTGGCCCTTAAAGGGCCACTTTAGACAGCGCTTTCTCCAGGAAAACAAAGCGCTGTCTTTACCTATGCCAGCGCCACTTTAGAGGGCGCTTAAAAGCGCTGTTATAGGCCAAAATAAGAGCCCTCTTTTCCCTTATTTGGCGTAGTGAGTGTACATTTGGGGTCCGTTCCGGCAAGTTATTGGGCTTTATTGTCAGCGAGAGAGGTATTGAGGTTGATCCTGCCAAGGTCAAAGCAATACAAGAGATGCCTGCGCCCAAAACTGAGAAGCAAGTCCGAGGTTTTCTTGGCCGCTTGAATTATATTTCCAGATTTATATCCCACATGACTGCCACATGTGCGCCTATATTCAAGCTCCTTTGGAAAGATCAGCGTCATGATTGGACCAAGGATTACTAGAAGGCCTTTTACAGTATTAAAGAGTATCTGTCCGAGCCTGCGATTTTGTCTCCGCCTGTGGAAGGGAGACCCTTGATTATGTATCTGAATGTTCTTGAAGACTCCATGGGTTATCTATTGGGTCAGCAAGATGAATCAGGGAAGAAAAAGTATGTTATATACTATCTGAGTAAGAAGTTCACTGATTGTAAGTCTCGATACTCAATGCTTGAGAAAACATGTTGTGTTTTGGCTTGGGCTGCTAAGCGTCATACGACTTGGTTGATATCCAAAATGGATCCAATCAAGTATATCTTTGAGAAGCCTGCTTTAACTGGGAGGATTGCCCGTTGGAAGATGCTGTTGTCTGAGTATGATATTGAGTATCGAGCTCAGAAGGCTATTAAAGGTAGTATCTTGGCTGACCACTTGGCACATCAACCAATTGAGGGTTATCAGTCTGTTCAGTACGATTTCCCTGATGAGGAGATTCTGTATTTGAAAATGAAAGATTGTGATGAGCCTACGCTCGATGAAGGGCCAGAGCCTGGTTCCCGTTGGAGCATGGTATTTGATGGCGTTGTAAATCAATATGGAAATGGTATTGGGGTAGTGATTATTACTCCTTAGGGCACACATTTTCCTTTTACAGCAAGGTTAACTTTCAAATGCACGAATAATATGGCGGAGTATGAGGCCTGTATTATGGGTTTGGAAGAGTGTGTTGATCTTAGGATCAAACATCTTGAGGTTTATGGTGATTCGGCCCTTTTTGTTAATTAGATTAAGGGTGAATGGGAGACGAATCATCCTGGCCTCATCCCATATAGAGACTATGCGAGGAGGATTTCAACTTTCTTTACTGAGGTTGATTTCCATCATATTCCTCGAGATGAGAATCGGATGGCAGATGCTCTTGCTACACTTGCTTCGATGATTGTGGTGAAATTCTGGAATGAAGTTCCCAATATCACTGTGATGCGCTTGGATAGACCAGCTCATGTATTTGCAGTTGAAGAAGTAAAAGATGATAAGCCAAGGTATTATGATATCAAATGTTTTACCCGCCTGGGGCATCTGTTAAAGATAAGAAGACTTTGAGGAGATTATCTGGCAGTTTCTACCTCATGGCGATGTGCTTTATAAGAGGAATTTTGACATGGTTCTGCTCAGATGCGTGGATAGACACGAAGCAGACCTGTTGATGACTGAATTCCATGAGGGTTCATTTGGTACTTATTCCAATGGACATGCCATGGCAAAGAAGATGTTGAAAGCAGGCTACTATTGGCTGACAATGGAGTCTGACTGCTGCAAATATGTGAAGAAATGCCATAAGTGTCAGATTTATGCGGATAAGATTCATATTCCCCCGACACTTATGAATGTGATTTCATCACCATGGCATTTCTCTATATGGGGAATTGACATGATTGGCATGATAGAGCCAAAGGCGTCCAACGGTCACAGGTTTATTCTCGTAGCAATTGATTACTTCACCAAGTGGGTTGAAGCGAGGTCATATGCAAACGTGACCAGGCAGGTGGTTGTGAAGTTCATCAAGAATTAACTCATATGTCGTTATGGTGTGCCAGACAAGATCATTACTGATAATGGATCTAACTTGAACAACAAGATGATGAAAGAGTTGTGTAGCGAGTTCAAGATTGCACATCATAATTCTTCTCCTTATAGACCCAAGATGAATGGGATTGTTGAAGCTGATAATAAGAACATCAAGAATATTATCCAGAAGATGGTTGTTACGTACAAAGATTGGCATGAGATGCTGTCATTTGCTTTGCATGGTTATCGTACATCTGTCCGCACTTCAACAGGGGCAACCCCTTTCTCCCTTGTATATGGCATGGAGGTTGTGCTCCCCATGGAGGTTGAGATCCCATCAATGCGAGTCTTGATTAAGGCTAATTTGATTGAGGCTGAATGGGTTCAGAGTCGTTATGACCAGTTGAATTTAATAGAAGAGAAGAGATTAACTGTCATGTGCCATGGTCAGTTATATCAGCAAAGGATGAAGAAAGCCTTTGATAAAAAGGTCAAGCCTCATGTGTTCCGAGAAGGTGACCTTGTGCTCAAGAAAGTCTTGTCTTTCGCGCCCGATTCCAGGGGCAAGTGGACTCCAAACTATGAAGGCCCATATGTTGTTAAGAGAGCCTTTTTAGAGGGTGCTTTGATGCTTACAACTATGGATGGGGAGGATTTCACTCGTCCTATAAATTCAGATGTAGCCAAGAAATAGTTCGCCTAAAATAAAAATAGAATAGCTCGCTAAGTTGAAAACCCGAAAGGGCGGCTTAGGCAAAAATGAGGGTCTTATGGGAGTGAAAACCTGAAAGGGCCATCCAGGCAAAAGTTAGAGACATAAAAAAATGAATATATATCCCGCTAGATTGAGTACCTCATCTTGGGGAAATCTATGCAAAAATTAGGGATTTGGCAAGTAACTGCATCCTGACAAGACTTTGTTCTTCAGCCGTCATCTGTTAGAGAATTTCGCTCAGTCATCGTCAACTGAAGCTTCAAATACATTGGATTCAGAGTTGGTGGAGAAATGGTCATTATGTTCAATGTATTCCTTTTCCAATATATATCACCAATTTCAAATTTGTAAAGATCCATGGTGTCTTGCCATTTGCATACTACCATTCCCAAATAAATTTGAGCCTTTATCCAATTCTTTGCACTCTTATTTGTTTCTGTTCAACAAATGTTTGCATGTTTTAATTGATAAATATCATTGTTTTAAATAAATAAAGTTTTTATAAACTGTTTTAAACGAAGTGAACATTCACAAAAGACTGAAACGGATAATTGGGACATCTTCAGTGCTCTCCCAAGGATAGATTGATTTCCAAAAGGGTAAGGCATTTTTTCATATTCCTAGCATATCTGTATCCTCTTCATTATCTTTCAAGTTTGTCTCCTCAGTATGCACAAGGGGTAATGCACCCCCAGATCCCCTAAGAGTCTGAAGTTTGGTATCAGTTTATTTTAGCTCCCCAGTGAGTCTGGATCTAGCATCTGTGTTATCAATTATATGGTTGTCATCCCTTGTGTGGATTGACCTAAAATCCCGTATAGATTGATAAGTTGACATGCTATCGTGTAGCTTATCCTCAGCGGATTCACATACATTGATATCCAACAGGTTTACCTCCCGATCATCCTCAGCAGGGTTGTTCACATTAGACTTCCCCAGTTTGGTCCAGCAGGTTATCTCCAGTTGATCACCTACAAGTTATCCCCGGTTCAGTCATCAGCATTTTTCCCCAGTGGAGCTGCCTGATCGGAGCCTGATCGTTGTTACTTCCTCCTTCTCGGATGGTTTTACCTCCTAGCAGAGTGGGTGATGAAAATATTTATTTTCTATCCCCAACGCAGCGTTGTTTCTGTTTTCCTCGGCAGAATTTATTCTCCAGCAGTATGAGGAAAAGTGATGGTTTTTGAAACTTCTGTCTGGTGGTTATCCCCCACAGAGTTTCCTATCTTGTCCCGATAAGTTCCCCAGTAGAGTTTCTTCTACAATGGAATCTTATCCGTGTAGTTCCCCCAGCTAAGGCTCTGTCTGATCCTATTTTGGCTTTGGAACTTTGAAGAGGATGTGTTGTCTTCTTCCCTAGCGGATTGACTGGTTCTCCTTCTCCAGAGATGTTTCCTTCCATGGTTAGAAGAGAATGTTGTTTGATGTGCTTATATTTGGTGGTTGTTCCCCATAGAATTCTACATCACCCCCTCTGATAAGATCCCCCAGTAGAAATCTTCTCTGACCGATCTTATCCTTGACTCTGCGTACTGTTGGAAGATCCCCAGCTTTGGTGATTGTGACCCCTTGCTCATTCCCCAACAGCGGTCTCTATTCCCCGTTGATCCTCTGCTTGTTCCCCTGTAGAGATCGGTGTTTCCTGGTATCTGTTTCCCCCATCAGATTGGATGTTCTCCAGTGGGCTTGGCTTTCTCTTTTGAGACGTAGTACTGGATGTCCTATCCATTGATCCTTGGACCTGTTTGTGTTAGATATGTCTGTTTGTCAGCATTAATCATACATAAACCACGCATATACATGCATAATTATAACATTCGGATATTCATGGTGCATTCTTTGCCATATATCTTTGTTTGTTGTCTCCTACTATTTGGTGATACATATTTCCCCAAGCAGATGTTTGTGTCTGATCTCTCCATATAGAGTCAGCCCCATAGGCAGAAAGTGTCTACCCTTTTTTCATATTCCCCACTGAGTTAGGTCCTCGTGGATGATTATTATTTCAGTTTCCTCCCAAAATATGTACTGGGACGGAATTACTCCCCTGAGTTATATCCTCATTGGATTGAGTCTTGTTTCATTGTGTCTCTCTAGTTTGTTCCTAGATTGACTACTCTTGTTATTTCCCCTGCACTTCCCCATAGTTTAGATGAATGATTGCTCAGTAACCAGTAATTGTCCATCTTTTCCCCTGCGGAGTTTTGTGGACTTCTACCCAGTAACCGGTAGTTATAAGTCCTATTTCTGTGGTTTTCTACCCAGTAACCGGTAGTTGTAAACCCCATTTTGTTCCCTTGTAGAGCTAACCCTTGATTTTTGTTCATCTTAACCGATGACGATTACTCTCTTCTGCGGTTTTCTACCCAGTAGCAGGTAGATGTAATCCCTTCTTTGTCGGTTATCTTTATCCAATATTCGGTATTGATATTCCTTCACCTTATGAGTATACCACCCAGTAGCCGGTGATATATCTCCCGGATCATTGCTTTTGTCAATGTATCCCCCAGCGAGTTATCTTTCATTTACCCTCGTTTGGTAATGGTTGTTGCTCCCCTTTGATTGGTCATCATTTTATACCCAGTTTCCGGTATTCCGATGTCCTTTCTTTTTGGTCGATTTATCCTTTATTAACCCAGTAACCGGTTGTGGATAATCTTCCACGCGAGTATGTTATCTACGTTCTGACGGTAATAGATAATATATCTCATGCGCTCTTCAGTCGAAGTCTTTTTCTTCCCCAGTCGAATAAGATTCGTATTCCCTAGTGGAATCGAATATCCATCCTGTAATCGAGTTTGCTTTTTCAGCCCTCCTTTCGGATGATGAGTGTCTTGGAAATATTCCCCAATTCACGCCTGGTTGGTCACCTATTATATGCCCAGTAACCAGTATCCCTAGTGTTCCTCCCCTTCTTCTCCCTATTATGACTTTTGTCCCCTGTGGAGTCAGACTTCCCTGAGTTGAAATATTACCTCTTTAGGTCTTCCTTAGATTTTTTGGATGATTGATATCTCTCACCCTTATACCGGTCGTAGATATTCATTCTCCCCGAGCGTGTTATTCCATCACCCTTATACCGGTGTTTTGATCACATGTCTCCTTAAGCTTATTACCTAGTAACCGGTAATACCTCATTTGTTTCCTCCTCAGTTGAGTCCCTTTTGTGGACATTCCCCATCTGAGTCCGGATTTTTATACGAAGTATCCTTTGTGGATAGTTTTGCTGTATTGGCACATTCCCCAATACATGCATCTTTGCGTCAGCTCGAGTCTTTTCATTGATTTATTTTCATGGAATCCCTTCGTGTCTCTCAGCAAGTTTTAAGTCGTGACCTGCTCACGCATTCGTATCCTCTTTATTCTCCAATAAGGTCCCCCAGTGTCCCTGTTCCATTGATGAGTGTATTACTCATATGGATTTTCAGTTTCTCTTGATTTCTTTTTCCTTTATGGACATATACCCCCATAGAGTATTAACTTTTGCATACATACATTTGCATCATGAGGTCTCTTAGGGACCAAAATTCGTCTCTTTGTTATTATTTAAGCCCATTCTACCTCGTCGAGACGAAGATTTTAACTTTCATATCTCCGGCTAGAATGACCTTAAATAGGGGCATCTGTAAGACCCAAATTTTGACCCTAAGATCCCTCATGGCATCATATCATTGCTCATTTGCATTTTGCCTCAAGGATCATAGCATCTTGGCTCCTTAACCCCTGGGTTGGGACTTGTGTGAGTTGGTATGAGACCACCAAGCATGCTTGAATTGTATATTATTGCTTTTCTTATCTTGTTTACTAACCAAAAGCACAAAAATATGTCACTAACTTTGTTTGTTTTGTAACTTAAGCAATCATGTGATCCAAAGCTCCTAGGAGGCCCCTATGCTCATTGAAGTGGCCAAATGAAGTTGAAAGGAAGCATGACAATGGTTCCCAAAGCTCTCAATCATAATATATGCCACCCAAGTGCCTCAATTTGTCAATTTTATCAAGATAAACCAAAGGGCTTGAAGATTGTTTCCCAAGGAAACCCTAATTCAACTGTGCATTGACTGTGCCTTGCTCATGAAGTAACCTCAAACTATGATCAAATACAATCAAGGGAAGTTCTTTAATTCATCATTTTATGCATATATGAGCTTATGTGAGTGTCCTCAATCATCAATTCATTAAGATTTGAAGTTTGGACTTGAGAAGTTGATCAGTCAATTCATCTGACTATTTTGAAAACCACTGAGACCTAACTTTTGATGTGTTAGTCAAATGAAGATAACCCCAAGAGACAAAATGTTCTTAAGAACCATATGAACAACTATCATGTTCATCAAAAATTTATTTGAAGCTCGGAAGGTCATCATTCATTTCAAAACATTATAGGTCATTTTGACTGAAACCCTAATTTTGGGTCAACTTCCCAAGGACCTAGCTCCTTCATTTTTTATGATTTTGAGGTGGGAGAAAATGCATTGGAAACTTTAGGATGTCTAATTCAATTGTTATGTTGGAAAAAATTTCAAAATCCTAAAAGAAATACATGTGATAGTACAAAACATTATGGGTCACTTTGGACCAAAGTCATTGAAATGTGAAAAAGTCCAAATTCAAGTGCCCATAACTTCCTCATCAAAAATCCAAATGATGCAAAATTTAAGTCCAAATTTATTTTCTTGAAAAGATCTACAACTTTGATGTTTGAGGCTTTCATCATTGAAACATAAGGGCTTGAAGTTGGTCCATTTTGGCAAAATTTCCATATACATGTTTTGCACCTTGAACTTCATGGTCAATTTTCAATATTTTCCCAACTCCAAATGTATTTTTGTTCAACATAACATTTGTTCCTCATGTCAAGACCTTTCCAACCATTAGCCACATGGCTATGTTTCAATTTGGCAAATGGCATTTTCGAAGAGGAGAAGATTTGTGTTCAATTATGCATAACATATCAAAACTCCATGCACAAGCTTACATATTCAAATCTGCACATCCAATTTCATTTGGCTGATGCTTAGCTTGCATTTGCAATTGCATTTGGGCCTCCCATGCGCCTGCACAGGCCCATGTATGGAGGACCCAAGCTCATGCACACACGGATTTCTCATTGCTTGCATCATGCTTGGCTATAAATAGAAGCTCCATTCCACTTTAAAATCCAACCTCAAGACGCCTGAATTGCTGCACAATTGAATCCCTAACCTTCACTTAAAGGAATTTTGATTTTTCTCTCAAATTTTCAAGCTCAGATTTCAACTTCACTGGTTGGTCTCTGAACATCAATTCCTTAGCCTAGCTTCTTTGCCATCTCAAGAACACTCTGCATCAAAGAATTGGAGTGGATCAAGTCTTGTAAAGTTGCACTTCAAAGGTTATTGTTCAAAATGTTTTCATTCGAAACTCCTTGGATATTGATCATTTCTCGTGTTTGTTGGTACCTCTGAAGTCCTCATGTGAGAGGCAATATATCTGTGCATTTAATTTCATGAATTGAGCAAACTCAGATTGAACACCATAAATTTCTATCTCAGATTTCTCTCTCCATAGAGATCTTGAGTGGAAACCAAGGTCGCAGGGGTGATGTACATGACCCCAGCTTTCTAAAGATGTAAGGATCGTGCAAAATGATGAAGGTTTGAAAACCTTCAAATTTTGGCCGGACGGTGAGTCTCACCGGAGAAGATGGTGGTTTCCACCACCGTCCCCATGCGGACGAGTCCATGGACATTGGATCTTGTTGCTCTGATCTAATCTGGACGCTTGGTTGTTATGACTTTCATTTAATCAACGTGTTTCGTGTTTGACCAAGCCTCACCATGAGCGCGCATCTCCAAGCCTTGTGATCAGCCACATCAATTAATGAGTGCTGATCCAAGCGCTGAGGATTTTTGTGATTTTTAATTTCTGATTTTATTTTCTCTTATTTCAATTATTTTTAAAAACTCATAACTTCTTCAATTTTAATCCAAAAAAATATGGGACTAATTGCATTATTTCCCTTTTAAATTCTAGTTTCTGAAAATGATTTTTAATATTTTTTATGATTCCATTTAATATTTTTTGTGAATTTTCTCTTTTCTGGTTATTTTTAATTCATTTAAAATAGTTTCCAATATTCAAAAATGCCAAAAATATTTTCTCAACATCTTTGAATGATGATGAATCTATGAAAAATATTCTCATCAATTTCTTAATTGATTTGAGATTTATTTGAGATTTTAGTTCAATTATGTTATTTTTCTTCATTTTTAATTGTTTAAAATTAGTTTCTGTTTTCAAAAAATGATGAAATTTTTTGTCAAACCTTGTTTGACCATGTTGAACTTATGATGATCCAATTGGACTTTTCCAAGTTGATTTGAATTGGATTTTGAAGGTTGACCTTTATTTGTTTCTTTTAATTCAAGTATTATTTTAATTTCAAAAATACCAAAAATATTTTTCTTGTTTCTTGACTTCTAAGCTTCATCTCACTTCTGTTTACCATTGATTGATGTTGATTCCATTCATATTTGGTCAATGTATTTTGCTTATGTCATTTGAATTTCAATTATGTACATTCCATTCCTTCTTCTTCTTCTTTTTTTTCTTTCTGATCAATAAGTTAATGATTGGTGGTTAGCCTTGACATATGAGGGGCTTAACCTTCTTTGATTCAAATCAAATTCATCTTGATCAAAGATCAAGTGAATTGCTTTGCATTAGAGATAGGTTGCTTCTTGTTGCCTATAGTTTTATTGACCCGCCTCAGATAGGTGTGACTACTACATTGGTCCACTTACGATTGCTTAACATAGCGCTAAATTGCCTCATGGCACACTAACACTAACCACTAATCACTAACTTTTAATTCAAGCATTTAATTCTTGCAATTTACTTTAATGCAATTTAATTTCTTGCACATTAATTCATTTGTCTTTGCCCTTTGCTCACTTGAGCTCATGTTTATGTTAATGCAATTTGCCTTTTGTTCACTTGAGCACATTATTGTGTATATATTATTGTGCTTGTTTTGTTTGTGTGAACCCAATGCAAATGGAGAAAGGACTTAGATTTAGGACATTACCTATGCTAATGGAGTTTAAAGAGCAACTAGGCCTGATGCCTTTAGAATGCTAAAATTGTCAAAGAGCAACTAGGCCTCATGCCTTTAGAATGCTTAATCTTGAAGATGAATTGAAAGGATCCTAGGTCTAAACTCACTCTTGTCCATTCTTTTATTTGCACTATGGAACTTTTTGATTTGTGTGTTTTTGTGTGTTAGGGATCCCAAACTTAAGCCAATTAGAAGAACCTTTGTCATGGACCATTCAAGATAAGACATACAAAAGCCAATTGGAAGATTCCTAGGAGCTTGATTGGTTGTTTGCTTGATTGCTTGAGTTATTTGCTTATTGCTTGCTAATTCCAAAGGAAAGGGAGCAACTTGGATCATCTTTATGATCTCAAGAAGGGAACTCCAAGTGGTTTTATTTCTCTTCTCTCATCTTTGCATGTTTAGGATCTAGCCCTTCTCTTCTTCTCTCCACTCTAACCCAAGCCAAACTTTTGTGCAAATATTACATTACTTTCAAAATTAGAAACCTAGGCACTATGCCTTTGATTTTTCAAACTCTTTTCATAACACTTATTTTGAATTGAATCCTAAGTCAATTTTGACCTTATTTTGTGAATACTTTTCATTTGTAAATACAACTCACTCAATTGTTTTTGTGGTTCCATGACCATTTGTGTTAAAGATTTTCATAAACATTAGCTATTAGGTTTGAGTTATCCTAGAGGTTTATATAATACTCATTTGTATCCTTAGTGATGGACTATAAGTCTTCCATGCTTATTATAGGGTTAACCCCTCACTAGCATGTTGAAGCTCTCCTCACATGGTGGATTTGTGGTTTTAGGTTGAGTTTTCTCCCTTTGATAACAAAAGACCTTAAGGTTTTTGACCAATCAATTCACCAACTTCTTTTGATATTTTTACCCCGAACTACGAGGTTTTGATCCTATTCTTTTTTAAGATGGTACGTAGGCAATGGGTTTATCCATTCTATCACAAAATCATAAATAACTTATATATTCTTTTCTCATCTCCCCAATCATGTTTGCACAAATATTTCCATAAATACCAACCTACCTTACAACATTGGTGAAAAGGGATCCCTTAGAGTACTAAGGATGTTTTGGGTGCTTAAAACCTTCCCATTGCATAACCAACCCCCTTACCCAGATCTCTTACATTTTTATTAGTTTTTGATTTGATAAAACTTCTCGGTTTTTGTTCGCTTTCTAACCTTTCCTTTGGATAAATAGAACTGCGGTAGCGACTCGAATTGTATGATTTACTTTTGATTTAGTCAATAAATCTAAATGTAATGAATACCCTTCTACAAGATCCATATATGATACTTAGAGCCAATGTGGACCATTTCTTGATTGATCTCCTTGCATTGAGGGTCTTAAACCCTATATATGAGTTCGATAGGGCATAGGTGAGCATACACACTACCTACAAAAGAAACAAACTATACATTAACGTATTTTTGGTATTTTGGTTAGTAAATAAAGAAAACAAAGTATCATACAATCTAAAGTGCTTGGTTAGCTCTCCCAATGCAAACCCAATGAATGAAGGATAAGGAGAATCCCAAAGTGTGGTCCCAATGCCAATGCATATGATGAGATGGAATTAGGGATCTTAGGGTCAAAATTGGGGTCTTACACTTATTTTTTTTTATCCTCTGCTATGGTGAGTTTATTCTTCCTCATGCAGATTTGGTGTGTCTGTCCTCCCTCAATTGTAGAGTGTCAGCCCCTTAAGCAGAAAGAATTTAACCTTTCTCATTCCCGACTCAGTTATTTCCTCGTGGATAGTTATTATTTTAGCTTCCTCCCAAGTTGATTATCTGGATGGAACCACTCCCCGTTGAGTTATATCCTCACCGAGTCGAGTCCTTGTTTGACCATTTATTTCTATCTCTTACTTAGATAGATGCATTGGTCCCTTGAGAGCCTATTACCCAGTAGCTGGTAATATTCTTCTCAATTTGCGAGTACCTTACTCTTACCCAGTACCCGGTAAAAGTAATCTACTTCCTTTTTTCCCCAGCGGATTCGCTTTACGTTTCCCCAAGTAGTTTATCCTTGATATGTTCACCTTAACCGGTGATGGATATTCTCTCTTTGGTTTTATACCCAGTTAAAAGGTAGTTGTAATCCCTATTTCATTCTCCAGAGAGTTAATCGTTGATATGTTCATCCTAACCGATGACGGGTTTTCTCCTCTTTGCAGTCTTCTTCTAAGTAACCAATAGTTATAAATCCTGCTTTCCCTTGTTGAGTTTATCCTTGATATGTTCATCCTAATTGGTGACGGATATTCTCTTTTTGGTATTCTATCCAGTAACTGATAGATATAATTCCTACTTTTCCCCGATAGTCTATCCTTGATATGTTCATCCTAGCTGAAGACGGATATTCTTCCCCTTGAGTTTATCCTTAATATGTTCACTTTAACCAGTGACGGATATTCTCTCTTTGGTCTCTGCCCAATAACGGGGAGTTGTAAATCCTATTTGATATTTTCCCCGACAGGTTGTTCTTACCCAGTAACCGATAACGAATACACCTCTTTTTCCTCATCGAGTCATCCTTGATATGTTTACCCTAACGGGTAACGGATGTCCCTCTGTTAGATTATGTTATCTTCCTACCCAGTAACCGGTAATAGATAATATATTTCCGGTGCTCTTGTGTTGAAGATTATTCTTCCCCAGTTGAGTTTGGTTCAGGTATTTCAGTTTTGTTCTGACCTACCCGTTTCCCCTACAGATTCTACTTTATCCCCGACTGAGTCCTTCCATTGATTTATTTTCATGGAATCCCCTTGTGTCTCCAGCAGTTTTTAAGTCGTAGCTTGGCCTACGCATAACTTTTTATCCCCAGATTCTATGTCTCCCTAGTGAGTTTTCCTTATGGAGTGCATTATGCTCCTGTGGACTTTAAGTCTCTCCGGATTCTTTTCCTTTGTGGCAACATTTTTCCCACATAGATTATTTTTAACATTCATATCATATGCATCATGAGGTCTTTTAGGGACCAAAATTTGTCTCTATTGTTGTTATTTAAGTCCATTCTACTGAGTCGATACGAAGATTTTAACCTTCGCCTCCTCAGCTAGAATGTCCTTAAATAGGGGCAGCTGTAAGACCCCAATTTTGACCCTAAGATCCCTCATGATATCTCATTATATGCATTTGGCTTTGGGATCACACCTTGGCATCCTCCTTACCCCTCATTCATTAGGTTTGTATTGGGAGAGATCACCAAGCATGTTTGATTGTATCATACTTTGTTTTTCATTATTTACTAACCAAAATACCAAAAATATGTCAATGTATAGTTTAACTCTTTTGTAGGTAGTGTGTGTACTCACCTATGCTCCATCAAGCTCATATCTAGGGTTTGAGACCCTCAATGCAAGGAGTTCAATCTAGAAATGGTTCACATTAGTTCTAGGCATCATATATGGATCCCTATGATCTTCACATATCATTTTGATCAATAATTCATTAAGGGTTTGGAGATTGTTTTCCTTGAAAACCCTAATTCATATGGGTGTCTTGTGTGACTTCTTCAACAAGTTTCATCAAAATTTGATCAAATACTTCAAGGGATACTTCATATTACGTCTTCTTATTCATATATGATCCTCCATGAGTCCCAAAAGTCAAGATAATATCAAGCTAGCAAATTGGTTTATGGTGGTTGACTAGAGAAAGTCAACTGGTCAAAATTGGGGTTCCCTAGACCCTATCTCCTACACGTTTTGTCATATGAAAATGATTCTAAGAGAAATGTTACTCAAAATGACATTCCAAACAACTTTCATGTTTAAGTCAAGAGCTAGTTTTGCATGGAAAGTCATTTTTTATGGGGAAATATTATAGGTCATTTTGTCTGAACTCTAGTTTGGAGGTCAACTTCCCAAGACCATAATTTGCTCAATTATTATGATATGAAAGCCATTAAAATTCCATGATCAAATTAAAGATGTCTAAATAAACTTTTATGTTTGGAGGAAGTTCAAGTTCAACTTTCAAATGCATGTTCCAAGAGGAAACATTATAGGTCATTTTGGGCCAATACCATTGAACAAGTGATTTTCCTCAACTTCTAAAATGCATAACTTCTTCATACCAAATCCAAATGAGGTCAAATTTGTGACCAAATTGAATAGGTTTTAAAGAGATACAACTTTGATGCAGTAATGTTTTTCATTTGAAGTCCATAGAAAACGTTATTCAAGGTGGAAGAAGTGAACATTTGACTTGGGACTTAGAAAATTTTCAAATATGTTTTATTTCCTAAATTTCCACCTCAAAATTCATCATGATCCAAGCTTCAAATGAAAAAGTGTTCAACATGAAAGTTGTTCCCCTTGATATCACCTTTCGAAAAAGTCCAAAATCACCACATTTGACGAAAGAATGAAGGAGTTGCGCATGGGTGCAATGTGAGGTACCATTTGGATGATTTTCACTACCACATTTCATACACAAATGCATGGCCAGATGACATGATTTCAACATGATCCTCACTCATTTTTGGACCTGAATACATCACTTGATGGGCATATCACACGCCCATGCAAGCATGCAAAGAGAATTACTCAAATTGGCAATTTTTGGAAGTGTCAGGAAATGAATATCTTTTGCTATAAATACAACCCTCATTGCTCAGAATTAAGGACCTCATGCCTAAGCTTTGAACCTGCAATCCAAACCCTTTCCATTAAAGGATAATCTTGAAGGTTTTCATTTGAAAATCGAGCTTCAAATCTCCATTTGTTTTGAGATTGAAACTCCATGGGTCCAGGCCATTTCTTTATCCTAATCACTTCCAACAAGCTTCTGAAACAAAGCCAAGCACAATTTGAATCAAGATCAAGCAAGTTTGAATCTCCCTCGAAGGTAATTTTCCATAATTTTCATATCTTCGATTCTCCCTCAATTCTTCACTATTCTTTGTGATTTTTGGTTGGCTGAAGTCCTACCAATGTAGGCAAGAAGATTGAGTTGCTTTGAGGTCAAAGTGAAGCAACTCAGTTCATGATCCTCAAAATTCAACTCCCTGTATCTTTCTATATACCTGGAATTAGAGAAAATTGAGGCCAGATTCGTGCTTCTGACCATTTTTCCTTCAAATTAGTGTATCCACTTTTCATTTTCCATGAAGTTGAGCTTGAACCAGATCGGTGGTGATCACCGGAGAAGATGACCGGAGTTAGGGCTCTGGTGGTGCGTTGGCAAGGTCCAAGCCATCTGATCTCAAGCGTCCATTGTGATTACCAAGCCTGCAGCGCTTGACTAAGGACCATTGTGGATTATGCAAGCTTGGCCATCAGATCTGCCACCTCAATTAATGAGGGAGATCGGATGGCCCTTGTTTTTTTGATTTTTTGATTTTTATGTTTAATCCTTTTATTTTAATTAATTCATATCAATTTCATTTTTAATCCAAAAAATATGGGACTTTCACCAAAAATCTTTAAATATTTTCCTATTTCATTTTCTGAATTAAAATTATTTTTTGGATTAGTTTTGACAATTTTCATGAATTAATTGTTTTGTGCATATTTTTAATTACTTAAAAATACTTCTGACTTTTTAAAAATCATGAAATTTTTTGTCTAAGGTCCTTTGACCTTGTTTGGTGTTTATTTGGTGTTTTGAAGAGATTTTAGGTTTTGACCAAATTAAATTAAATTTAAATGCATTTTTAATATGATTTTTAATTGATTAATTATATATAAATTATGTTGAGCCATTTTTATTGACTTGTGGTGTTTGACTATGTGTTTGGGCCTTGGTCAAGGTTGATTTGACTTTTGTTGAGTTAAAATCATTGGATTTAGGGGATTGATGAAATGTACATATCATCTCCCAAAATGAATGAATGATTTTAATTTGATAAAATTCCTCCCACGACAAATTTGTGTTTCTCTCATTTCCCCTCCCATTACATCTTCATTGCCTTTCTTTCCCATCCCTTTTCAATGACCAATGAAATCTCAATATCCTAAGGCTAATTGGTTTATCAATTACCTTGTGTTAGATGAACCAATACAAGTACGGATGAGATAGGTCCATCCTTTTATCTTTTTCTTTTTGTTTGTGGTATATTTTAGGAGTTTGATTCATTATACCATATCTCTAACATGCATTAACACCAAAATTTCTATTGTCTGGCCTCAGATAGTTGTGACTTCTACATAAGTCTAATTACGATTGCTTAACATATAGCTAAATTTTAACCCTAAAGGCATAGCATTCTAGTAAGTGAGATTGTAAGTCTCCCCCTTTCATGGTATTTTATGGAAACTTGGCCTTTTTTCCTTCCTTTGGAAGATGTCTTGGTTCAAGGATTCATGTTTGTGAATAGAGGGTTGAGTATTCTCCAAAGAATGACTTAATCAGTTGAAAAGCAAAACATCACTAACATCTAATCAACTAACATTTGACTAACTTGTACTAATATTACTTTTATTCTTCAAGTCATTTACTTTATGCAATTTAAATTCAAGTCGTTTACCATTTCATTTGTCATTTACATATCATTTAACTTGTTTATGTTTATGCCATTTTCACTTTGCTCATTTGAGCTATATTGTGATTGTATATATTTGTTTGTATATTTGGTTTGTGTTTGTGGTCTTAGGACCTTAAAATAATTAATAAACAACAAAAACCCTAAAAAAATGTTTGTGGGGACTGTTGGATTTGATTTGAGCTTTTGGATTTAGAATTAGGCAGCATTCCATATGTAAAAGGGACTTGGCAAATGCCAACATTTCTGAGACTAAGTTATTGTGATACGAGTTTTCATATGATGCAAGTCTTGGGATTCATTCGATTTCATTTGCTACATCGTCTTGATGCAACTGTTACTTTGAACCTATGTTTAATGCCTCATTTTGATACATGAGAAGGCAAAGAAGATTGTCAGCTCTGAAGTTGCTTGTTTGTTTGTGTCCATCTTTATTTGATGCCTTGCTATTCATTTTTTCTAATGGCTTGTTGATTATAGCTTGATTCAAAATTCCAAAGGGAAAAGTGGGTTTTCTATATGACATTATTGTCTGTTGGATTGCATCACATTGGTCAGATCTTTTTAACTCTTAACTTTTAATTTTATGATTAGGATTAGTCTCTTCATCTCCTCCTACTTCTTAAATTACAAAATCTCTCCCTCTTTTCAAAAATCTTCTTTATTTGTGATTTCAAAACATAGACCTTATTTCAAATTAGAAACTTTGGCCTTATGCCATTGCATTTTTAAAATTCTTTTCCTAAATCAAACTTGTAAATGAATCTAATCATATTGACCTAAAATTTCAAAAGACAAAACGAACTAACACTCATTCAAACTTTTGGTTCTTTTGGGCCCCTTTTAAACTTAAATTTAATTAAAAGCAATTCACACGTCTTTGAAATTGATACCAAGAACTACGAGGTTTTGACCCCTCATTTTTATGTTAGTACGTAGGCACAAGTCTGAAGGTCTTGTCAAACACAAAAATATAATTAATGAATTCTTTTATCATCCCTACACTCTATTTATTGCAAATATCTTTTATACCAAAAACACATACACACATAAAAAAGGGCTCCCTAGGAGTACTTAGGACACTTTGGGTGCTAACACCCTCCCTCTATGTAACCAACCCCCATACCTATAATCTCTGGAATTTTATTAGTTTTGATTTGAAAACTTCTTATCTTTGGGTTTTGTTCGTACTTTTCCCTTTTCCTTTGGAAACAATAAAAGTGTGGTGGTGACTCTGGTTTTAGTGACATTAAGTTTACCCATAGCTTAATGGTCATGAATTTACCGCTACAGTTCGATAGTCATGTGAAGACCCTAATTTTGACCCTAATATCCCTCATGGCATTATATCATTGCTCATTGCATTGGCCTCAAGGATCATAGCATCTCGGCTCCTTAACTCTAGGGTTGGGACTTGTGTGAGTGGTTTGAGACTCCCAAGCATGCTTTGAATTGTGTATTATTGCTTTTCTTATTTTTTTTACTAACCAAAAGCACAAAAATATGTGACTAACTTGTTTTGTTTTGAAGCTTAAGCAGACATGTGATCCAAGGCTCTTATGAGGCTCTTATACTCAAGGAAATGGCCAGATGAAGATGAAAGTGTAAGACCCCAATTTTCTCCCTAAGATCCCTCATGGCATCATATCATACCATATCATTGCCTCAAGGATCTTTGTGCACCTTTGCTTCCCTCCTAGTGGATGGGCTATCTTGTGAGTGTGGTTCTTGATCACCAAGCATGTATTGAATTTGTGTATCATTGCTTTTCATCTGTCTATTAACCAAAAGTACAAAAATATTGTCATCTAACCATGTTACTTGCAGATGAAGCAAGCTAGGTCAAATCAGTCAAAACAGTCATTGAGTAATAGATGGTGGCCATTCTTGAAGAATTTGGGCACCATGATCATTCATCAAGAGTTCATATGAGTTGTGACATCATTTTGAATCAAGATCTCAAGTGGTAGGGGCTTGGAATTCATCAGAACATGGTTCAGTCAATCAAAACCCTAGCAAAGACAACTGTGGTCAACTATGCATTTAATCAGTGATTTGATGGTGGGAATTGGTTTGAGAGGTCTCATTCATGTCCATATAAGCCTCATATAACATGTCAAACATCCACAGTGAAGAATTTGAGGTCAGACAAAAAGTTTCCAAAAATAGTAAGTTGACCTGTAATTGGAATTTGCCAAAAATGGAAAGTTCTTCTCCTCAAAATTACTTCATCATACAAGCTTCAAATGAACTTTTGTCCAACATGAAAGTTGAAGATAGTGTTTTCCCATTTCCAAAAAGTCCAAGAACACTCATTTCTCATGTGTGGTTGGCCAGTTATGATCAAATCATTCTCAAGAATTTTTGAACTTCAAAGTGAGATAACTTTCAAACCATTTGGCCAAATTGAGTGAGGTTTTTTGCTACAAGTCACATTTGATATGCTCTATCCAAATCCTTCATCACATTTCACCAAAAATCTTCCAATCAAAATGGCCTTTTTCAAGTGCATTGAATTTAAAAAGAGAGGGGTGAAAAATGGACTTTCAAATTAAGCCTTGCCTACACTTTCTACCAATTACATCTGATCAAAAACCACATTTGGAGATTGTTTAGGCCCATTTTCGCACTGTAGCATGCCATGCACATGCAACATGAGTGGATTTCACCAATTGACCAAAACACTTCATTAAGCTAAATTCAATTACCATTCCACTAACCAAGCTTAGGCATTGTTAATCAAAGTATATATTGCACATTTTCAGACTGAAAAACCCTAGCCACAACTCACAAATCAAATATGAATTTCTTTTTCTCTCAAAAACTCTCATTCTTCACTTGGAACTTTTCTGAAAAATCTCCAAAGGATTCGTGCTTCTGTGTATTGGTCCATCATTTACCATCCTTTTTGAAGCTTTTGCAAGCATTATTTCATAACTGTAGAACAAAGAACAGCACTGTTGCTTTGGAGCTTCATTCATGGCAGCTACTTGTTTGAGCTAAATCGTGCATGCTGAGCTCCAAATCCTACTTCTATTCATCAATACAAACATCAAGGCGCAGCTGTTTCACACTTACACGGCCAAACAACCACGAAATCCACACTGTTCTTCAAATCTGGTAAAAATTCGAACCTTGCTATTCTTGAAATGTTGACATGCTTTGGATAGATCTTGCCTTGCTGGTTATACTGAACTTTAAATCGTGAAATTTCATCAAGTATTTTGAGAGTTATGTTATCATGAAGTTTCATATGTAAATATTATCTTGCTCGATTCTTCCATAATAGTTTGAATTAAGGTTAATGAATGTTGGAATGTTGATGTACTCGGTGAGATGAGTCGAATGGTGTGTCCATTTCCCAAATTTGGAACAAAAGTTCATCACGATGATGAACAGAGTGAACAGTGCTGTAAACCCTAATTTTTCTTCAACCCAGATCGTGTTTGATCTGCTGGGATTTTATTTTGCATGAATTCACTGTTTCATTGCCCATGCACCAGTAAGCATGCGACACGCCCTTAAGTGAAACACGGCGTTTCACTTAAGGGACCAGATATTTACCAATATGCCATTGCCGTGTTATTATTTAATTAAATCATTTCTTTTTTTAATATTTATTTCATTTTGTATGCCAATCTTCAAAAATTCATAAGTTCTTCAATATTTGTCCAAATTTGATGGGATTTTTTGTGAAATGCTCCTCATGATCTCTAGTTTATTATGGTGATTTTTCCAGATTTTTTGCATGTGTAGATTTTAAAAATGCCTAGGGTTTGTTCATGTGTGTCCATTTTGTGTATGCCATGCCATTTTGCTTATGAAATGCTGATACTTAATCCAATGAGGCTGAATTTTTATGTGCTTAAACTAGACATGTTCATGGTCATTTTGGTGTAGAGTTTGTGATTTTATCATTGCTGGTTGATGAGATATGATTTTTTGAATAGAGGTGTGACAATTTGTGTCACACCATTCATGTCCAACTTCATGATTTTAATTACCATGCTTATTGAACTCAAAATGGTCTGGATTTTTGCATGAAGATATTTAGAATGCATGTGAATTTTTCTGGAATTATTGATGGCATTTCCTATTTGATTGGAATTTTCTCCCCTGTTTGGTCATTTGTTGATTTTTTGTGATGCATGTTTGTATTTGATTTGTGAAATCCTCATGCATTATTGGATGGATCTAAAATTTGGCATGTGCATTATAGACGTCTTGAAGTTTATCATGGCTTTGGTCCCATTCATTTATCATATGTTGTTTCTGTTTTATGATTAATTGAAGTTGGTACATGTTTTGATGCTTTGTATGAGTTTGCTTGAATTTTCTTTGACTTTCTGATTTTCATTGACCTACTTCCCTTGATCCAAATGAGCTGAAATTTGGTATGCTTATCATGTTGTGGATGATGTTTGATCATGAATTATTTGAGGATTTATTGAAATGTTTGTGATTAGATTTGAGTGGAGTCTTTCTGTTGACTTCTTTGAGGTTCTATATGACATGCCTTGACCTAATTTGTTTGTGAAATGATAATGATGAATGATATGAATGTGAAACCACTTGGGTTTGTTTCTTAATTGTTTGAACTTGATTTGGGATAGCTTTCACTTGCTGTTTTGGATTTTTTATCTCCTTTTGACCCTAGGCTTGTCCTAGTGGTCTTGTTTCTCATGTTTGAGTTTGCTTTTCAGGTTAAGAAGCAAATGCTTTAAGGAAATTAATGCAAGTAAATTGAGATTGATGGATTGTCATGAACTAACTTGTTTGTTTTGTAGGATGCTTAGCTCATATGCTTTGAGCTTTGTGCTTTGCACATGGGATTACTTATGTTGACTGTTGATCCTTATCTTATATTGGTTTTGAATTTGAGTTGTATACTGATTTTATTTGATTGATTTCAGGTACCATTAGTTGCTAATAGTTCTTTGAGAACTTGCATTGCTTTGCTTGATAGCATTTGCATTGAGGTAGAATCTCTTGTCCTCATGTAGTCTGGAAGACCTGGCCTGTTACTTGGCCAGGCAACTGTCTGAAGTCCTCCTTAAGAGGCGATGTTTGTGCTTGTTTACTTTTGTCCCAAGCAGGAAAAGTCCTTTTGAATAAGGCAATTGGTAGAATCCAAGAGATATGTAACCTATCTCCTACTATTCTGTGTGTCACTCACCTTGCTCACACCACGTGTGTTGATGCATAGTGAGTAAAAACCCAAGATCTATCGAGTCTAACTTGTGGAGAGAGTTCCTACTTTCTGAACTCCCACACCTTCTGATATTCAAAGCTCTCCCTGACCAGGGATAAGAGCATGAGGCACACCCCCTCATATCCTTTCATCTGCTTCACCTTGGCTCTCAATGTCAAGGTTAAGAGCACCATTAACCCTATTCCAGTTGGCTTCAGTGCCTACCCTTTGTATGAGCCTCATTGTTTGGTTATAGAGTGTGCTGAATGACTTTGGTTGATTGATTACTTAGTTCATTTGTACATGTCTGCTTGCATGCTCTGTGCATTTATCATCATTAATTGCTCATTAGTGCATGATCATTTCATTTGTCTTTGTGACATATCTTTGTTGTTTGCCCATTGAGGACAATTGTAAGACCATTCATTGGCCATTGTTCCTATGATATGGAAGTGAGTATAAGACCATTTCATTGGCCACTCATCTTCTCTTTGCTTGATGCATTTGTTTGATTTATGTGAGGATGCAATTGTAAGTCCATGTAATTTGGCATTTGTTTTCCTCTGATCATATGTTGGAGGTTAGAGTAAGCCCAGATAGATTGGCATCTGACATCCAAGTTGTTTGCTTTGTTTTTGTTGGAGATTGGTATAAGCCCAGATAGATTTGCATCCGGTATCCACTTTTTATTCCTTTGTTGATGAGATTGGTATAAGTCCATAGAGTGGCCTCTGATATCCAGTTTTGTTTTAGGAGATTGGTATAAGTCCAGTGATTGGCATCCGGTATCCGCTTTCGTTGACTTTCTTCTTTTGCTTTGCTTGTTTGTTATTGCTCATTGCCTATTCCAAAGGACACACTTGAGCCATCTTCTATATGATTTCAAGAGGTGAACCTTCTAGGAAGTTTTACACTCCGTCTTCATCCATTCATCCCTTTTGTCCTGAACCTTTTCACACATTGCTTTCAAAACTTGAGATAAATATTGTGCAAACATCTTCATGCTCTCAAATTAGAAACCTGGACCCTAAGTCCTTGACTTTTTCAAACTCCATCTCATAATACTTATTTTGAATCAATTTTAATCATACTTTGACTCCCCTTTTGTGAATAATCATAATCAATTAACTTCACCCATTCAATTGTTTTGTGGCTCTGTCCATTCTTGTTAAGTTGTCATACACTAGCCATAGGTTTGATTTATCCTAGTTGGTTGATGTTAATCTCACCTATTCGTCCTTAGTTGATTGAATTGTAAGTCTTCCTTGCTTATTATAGGGTTAACCCCTCACTAGCAAGTTGAAGCTTTTCTCACATGGTGGACTCGTTGTTTGTATAAGGTTGAGTTTTCTCCCGTGGATAACGTAAGACCTTAAGGCTTGTGTTTAAAATTGAATCCACTAACTTTTGGAAATCTTTTAGCCGAACTACGGCGTTTTGATCCTTACCTTTGATGGAAGGTACGTAGGCAACGGGTTCATCCGTTCGAACACAAAAACAATAAAAATTGTATATTCTTTTCTCATCATCCCAATCATGTTTGCACAATAAATATTTCATAACAAATAACAATTTAGTACAACAAGTGTGAAAAGGGCTCCCTAGGAATACCTAGGACGTAGTGGGTGCCTAACACCTTCCCATTGCGTAATTTACCCCTTACCCAGACTCTCTGATCTTTTCATTGGTTTTCTATGTGTAAAACTTCTTAGGCTTTTGTTCGCTTTTTAGCCAGTCCTTTGGATAAATAAAAGTGCGGTGGTGACTCGATTCATTGTATGCTTTGCTTTTGATTTAATCAATAAATCATATAGCGACGAATACACCGCTACAGAAAAGTGGCGACTCTGCTGGGGAGAACGTTCCTTGGTGGTATTGCCTACTTTTCACCCTTGTTGTGCTATATTGTTATTTGTTATATGACATATTTTTGTACCATTTGGGATAACTGTATTGATTGTAATGTTTGAATTGCTTGATATACAATTGCTGTTTGCTTTGGTGATCTCAGTGAGATGAGTTCTATACCCGAACTCGAGTGCACTCTAGGATAGGAGAATGGCATAGTCTTGTTGACTGGTGTGGAGTATTCCTTAGCCAGTTGACTTGCGAGCCCATTCACTTGGTGGAGGTCATGTTGGATTAATAATGTCACACAAGTTATTTGTGGTTAGGCATTATTCTTTCAATCATGTGCCGCAGAAGCCAAGGACCGTAGTTTACCAAACCCATCTTGGCCTATTTTTAGGACGTAGTGCGGAGGTCGTTCAGATGTAAGTTCTGATGCGATTGTTACGCGATACTACACTCATAAGAGTTTCTCTTGAGAATATTTTTGGAATACGAGTATTCGTTCCTCCGATAATATTCGAAAGATGGAACGATGATTATGGGAACCTCTGATAGAACATGTCTGGCAGGTTTAAACCCTAGTACACTCCCTTTGGGTGGTTCTTAACCGAGACTCCATGCTCGTGACTCTCAGCAAACCCGTGATTCGTGGTTGAGTCGTTCAGACAACCTTAATATCAATGGAACCTGGGCGTTGATCAGGTATAAAACCTAAATCCCCCAAAATGGATGGTTGATATTAAGGATGTTCGAGCCGGTTCATGTACCGTTAATATCAATGGAACTTGGGTGTCGATAAGGTGAAAACCTAAATCCACCAAAATGGATGATTGATATTAGGGATACAATGAGCTTTCCCATGACCTTTGTTTGGTGTGACTTGTTTGATCCTTGAGTGTGATTGTTGCATTCATGCATTCATGCATTCATCTGCACTTCATGTCATCAGCAAAAAGAAAATTTTCAAGGAACTTAAAAGGGTTTATTTGCAAAATTTTCAGACATGGAAAGACCAAAAAGGCATACAAAGAAGTACAGCTTTAGACAGCCCGATGTAAAAGAGTTAAGGAATCTGACATCTTATGTATTAGATCCCTTGGGTTTCAAAGCTCGCTATGGGAAGCTTCTACCTCTGCTGACTACTCAGGTTGATGAAGGGTTGATGAGTACTCTGGCTCAGTTTTATGATCCTCTGTACCACTGCTTCTCTTTCCCGGACTTCCAGTTGCTGCCTACTTTGGAGGAGTATTCTCATCTCATTGGGATTCCGATTCTGGATCAAGTGTCGTTCAGTGGCCTAGAGAGTATTCCGACTGCTCGAGAGATTGCCAACTTGTTGCACATAGATGAAGATTTGATTAGGGCTAATCTGACTACCAAAGGCGGAATTCAGGGTTTTCCTTCCGAGTTCCTCATTGCCCAAGCTACCTTTTATGGGAAGGCCATGAGTGAGGATGCCTTTGAGGCTTTGTTTGTGCTACTCATCTATGGATTGGTGTTGTTTCCCAACTTCGACAAGTTCGTGGACATGAACGCCATTAGGATCTTCTCAGTTCTTAATCCCGTTCCGACTTTGTTGGGCGATGCCTATGTCTCTTTGCATCTGAGGAACGCAAAGGGTGGAGGAGTTATTGTCTGCTGTCTACCTTTGCTATACAAGTGGTTTATTTCGCACTTGCCGCAGACAGTTGCTTTCAAGGAGAACAAGGGATGTCTACAGTGGTCTCAAAGACTCATGTCTCTCACTAATGATGATATCCCTTGGTATGATCGCGTGTATGATACCGTCCAGATCATTGACTATTGTGGTGAATTCCCTAATGTGCCTCTTCTTGGCACATGTGGTGGGATCAGCTACAATCCCATTCTCGCACGATGTCAGCTTGGGTTCCCCCTGAAGGATAAACCTCATAACATTCTGTTAGAAGGTGTGTTCTTTCAGGAGGGTAAAGATCCCCAAGGCCTGAAAGCCAGATTTGTCTGTGCTTGGCGCAGTATTCACAAGAAGAGTAGGAACGAGTTGGGTCCAAAGAACTGCATTGCTTTGGAGCCATACACCTCTTGGGTCAGACAGAGAGCTGCCGTGTACTTGATGCCATATGATCACCCGAGACCTACACCGTTGGATGTGGCTGGGCCTTCAACCCTCCCTACCCAACGTGTAGAGGAGTTGAGAGAAGAAGACCTTTCACGTGCTTGGATCCGTGAAAGAGAAGAATTGCTTCAGCAGCTTAAGGAGAAGGACGCTATGATTGAGTTCCTCGAGCATCGAGTGATCGACGATCCGAACGACACTTGGACCTCTCTGCTTCCTCAGTCTTCCAAATTCTGGAAGAGGAGGTATGATCGACTTGCAAAGGAGAAAGCAGATATGGAAGCGGCCTATGAGAGAGAGATCAAGAAGCTGTGTACTTCTCGTCTTCCAGCATCCCGAGCTTCTAGGGATCCATAGGATGTTTATTTCCCTTTTCTCTTTGTAATGATCAAAAATGCTGTACTTCTTTGTCTCGATATATTGAATGAGATATTTTCCGTGAGAAATTAAAATGCTTTAACTATTCAAAATATTGCAAATAATACCCTAAGGGTTCCTTGAAAATAAACAAAGCATCTGCACAAGCATTTCATGCATCATTTTTGCATAAGCAGGTACCCTTTGTTTCTGGTCTTCTTGTCCTAACTCTGTGTTCTTCATTTATTTTGAAGACAAGCTGACTCACCGGTATTATACTCGAGTCAATTCTGCAAGAGTCATGGAGCAGCTAGAACAAGAGAACAGAGAACTGAAAGAAGAGGTCGCCAGACTTGGAGCTTTAATGGAGCAACTCCTCGCTGCTCAAAATCAACCTGCTCAACCGCCTGCAACGCCTGCCCAGAGGACGGTCATCTCAGAGGTCGTCGCTTCGACTGTGCCAGTCAGTGCTCATCAGTTGCCCAATGCTATGCCAGCCGGGTTCCCTTGGGGGATGCCTCCAGGTTTTATGCCTGATCGGCCTGCGCCAACTTTTGCTCACATGCCGGCATCTAGCCCGGTCCCTGTTGCTGCTCCTCCTGTCGTGCATACCATGCCAAGGGTAGACGACACCATCTATCACTCTGAGCCGTCTGAGGGCCCGGACGTTTATGAAAAGATGGACGCCATGAACGACCAATTCCTTGAGCTGAGAAAGGAATTGAAGACTCTTCGAGGTAAAGATTTGTTCGGCAAGTCTGCTGCCGAGTTGTGCCTTGTTCCCGGTGTGAAGATACCGATTAAATTCAAAGTACCTGACTTTGAAAAGTATAAAGGGAACACCTGTCCACTCGCTCACCTGGTCATGTACGCCAGGAAGATGTCTACCCAGACTGATAATGATCAGCTTCTGATTCATTACTTCCAAGACAGTCTGTCCGGTGCTGCGCTCAGATGGTACATTAGTTTAGACAGTGCCAATATCAGATCCTTCAACGACCTTGGCGAAGCCTTCGTCAAGAAGTATAAGTATAACGTCGATATGGCGCCTGACCGAGATCAACTCAGGTCCATGTCACAGAAGGATAAGGAAACTTTTAAGGAGTACGCCCAGAGATGGCGAGAGCTGGCAGCTCAGATTACTCCACCGCTGGAGGAGAAAGAAATGACCAAGATCTTTTTGAAGACTCTTGGCTCATTCTATTATGAGCGGATGGTTGCAAGCACTCCCTTTGATTTCACCGAGATGGTGAACATGGGGATGCGTCTTGAAGAAGGTGTCCGTGAGGGACGATTGGCGAAAGATGAGAGCTCTTCTTCTAAACGATATGGGGCGTTTAAGAGGAAGGATGGGGAAGCACATGCTGTGCAATCCCATTCCAAGCACAGAAGACCCTCTGTTCAGAGGAAGCCTGCACGTCGTGCCGGTCATCAGCACCAGGTGGCTCATATAGCACCTGTCTTTAAAGACAATGCTCAGCAACATCAGCAATATCAGCATCAGCAACAATATCAACAGCCTCAGTACCAGCAACAACATCGTCCACAGCAACAGGCTTACCAGCCTCGTGGAAGTACAACCAATCAAGCTAACTTGAGTTATGATAGGAAGAAGATCAGCTTCGATCCAATTCCTATGACATATGCAGAGCTTTATCCTTCCTTGTTGGAAAGGAAATTGGTTTCTCCCAGGGATCCTCCTGCCATTCCTGCAAATCCACAATGGTGGTATAAACCAGATCAGCATTGTGTTTACCATTCCGGTGCTCCAGGCCATAACATCGAGAATTGCTACCCACTCAAGACTAAGGTTCAAGACCTTATGAGATGTGGAATCTTGAGTTTTGAAGATTCAGGCCCGAATGTCACCAAGAACCCATTGCATGCGCATGGGAAATCGGTTAATATGGTTCAGGAATGCCTTGGGAAGTACAAGGTCAGATATGTAAGCCACATTAGGCAGTCGTTGGTTGAATTACATCGTTTGCTGTGTCAGTACAGCTACTTAGAGCATAACCACGACAAGTGCCGCGTCTGCTCGGTTAACCGCTTGGGTTGCGATCAAGTACGAAGAGAACTCCAAAAGTTGTTGGATGAGGGTACCATTGAGATTCTGCAGAATCGCAATGTTGATGAAGACGAGCCTGAGGTGAATGTGATTTCACCAGTGTTCAAGCTGCCCGAGCCTGTTGTTATTCGTTACAATAGCAGCAAGCCGAAGGCTTCCCCTTCCTTGGTCATTAAACCTGCAGGCCCTGTGCCTTACTCTTCAGACAGAGTCGTGCCATTCAGATACAATCCTGTTACTGTGCAAGATGGGGTAGAAGTGCCTTTGCCTTCAACTTCTGTGACCAACGTCGCTGATGTAAGTGGGTTGACCCGAAGTGGTCGTGTGTTTTCTGCGCCTCCTAAGGTTGTTGCTTCTGATACGGTTGAGCGTCCAGTTGGGACCGCTGTTAATATTCAGAATCAGGCACGTGATGTTGCCAAACCATCCTCCTCTGTACAAAAAACTCTCGTTTCTTCAGTTGGCCCGAGTGGCATTGTAGATGAAGAATCTGATGAGATGCTGAGGCTCATCAGAAAGAGTGAGTACAACATTGTAGACCAGCTTCTACAAACGCCATCCAAGATTTCCATTCTATCTCTGCTGCTGAATTCAGAACCCCATAGGGAGGCTCTGCAGAAAGTCTTGGATCTGGCGTATGTTGATCACGACGTCACCATTGAGCAATTTGATAGTATTGTTGCAAACATTACCGCTTGCAACACTTTGAGCTTTTGTGACGCTGATCTCCCTGAGGAGGGAAGAGACCACAACATGGCTTTACATATCTCCATGAATTGCAAATCTGATGCAATGTCCAATGTGCTGGTGGACACTGGATCTTCTTTAAATGTATTGCCAAAAACCACACTCTCGAGATTGTCATATCAAGGTCCTCCTATGAGGCAGAGTGGGGTTGTTGTGAAGGCATTCGATGGGTCGCGTAAGACCGTGATTGGGGAAGTTGATCTCCCAATCAAAATTGGACCAAGCGACTTCCAAGTTACCTTCCAGGTAATGGATATCCACCCATCTTATAGTTGTCTCTTAGGCAGACCATGGATTCACGAGGCTGGCGCCGTGACATCCACCCTACACCAGAAGTTGAAATTTGTCAAAAATAAGAAATTGGTTGTAGTATGGGGAGAAAAAGCTCTCCTGGTTAGCCATTTGTCTTCTTTCTCGTACATTGACGCTGAGGATGAAGTTGGAACGCCATTCCAAGCTTTATCTATTGATGAACCAATCGAGAAGAAGTCTCCTTCGTTCACTTCCTACCGTGATGCAAAGCTGGCCATTGAATGTGGTGCAGTTGCTGGATTAGGGAAGGTGATTGAACTTGAAGACAATAGATCCCGGGCTGGCATTGGCTACTGTTCTGGGGCATGTAATGAGCAAGGTTTGTTCACAAGTGGAGGATTCATCCATGCTGATCAACCTGAGGAAGAAGCTGCTGCTATCTTGGAAGAGGATGCAGAAGACGTGAACAACTTCGTTATTCCTGGTGGTGTCTGCCACAATTGGGTCGCTGTAGATGTTCCTACGGTCATCCATAGATCAGAGTAATTGTTCACTTTGTTTGAAACCCTTCTCCCATGCCAAAAGGAGAAGTGATGACATTGTTGGCAAAGCATATATACAATGATGTTTTCATTCAACTAATGCATTGTTAAACATTTGTTTTTCCTTTGTTTTCACTTTTTGCTTTTGCATAAAATCAGTGATCACAAAAAAAAAACCCATAAAAACAAGAATAAAAACAATCTTTTTCATCTGCATAATGGTTTGTTTGTTTAAATTCTAAAGTTTTTCATTAACCAAAATCATTATGCAGGTTGATCCTAAAACCCATTGAACATAATGATCCAACGCCATCTCCCAATTTTGAATTCCCTGTATTTGAGGCAGAGGAAGATGACGTTGAGGAGATTCCTGATGAGATTACCCGTCTCCTTGAGCACGAAGAGAAGATCATTCAGCCGCATCTCGAAGACTTGGAAACAGTCAACTTGGGGTCTGAGGATTGTGTTCGTCTGGTGAAGATTGGGGCACTTCTTGAAGGGTCTGTCAAGGAAGATTTGATCAGTTTGCTACGAGAATATTCAGATATCTTTGCTTGGTCCTATGAAGACATGCCGGGTTTAGATACAGATATTGTGCAACATTTCCTGCCTTTGAAGCCTGAGTGCGTGCCTGTGAAGCAGAAGCTCAGAAGAACTCATCCAGATATGGCAGTGAAGATCAAAGAGGAAGTTCAGAAGCAAATTGATGCGGGGTTTCTGGTGACTTCTACATATCCTCAATGGGTGGCCAACATTGTGCCTGTTCCTAAGAAGGACGGAAAAGTCCGTATGTGCGTTGATTATAGAGATTTGAATAAGGCTAGCCCGAAAGACGATTTTCCTCTACCACACATCGACATGTTGGTAGACAATACAGCTAAATTCAAAGTCTTTTCCTTTATGGACGGATTTTCCGGATATAATCAAATCAAGATGGCACCAGAGGATATGGAGAAGACAACATTCATCACACCTTGGGGAACATTCTGTTATCGAGTGATGCCCTTCGGTTTGAAGAACGCCGGAGCCACGTATCAACGAGCTATGACTACCTTGTTTCATGATATGATGCACAAGGAGATAGAGGTCTATGTTGATGATATGATTGCTAAGTCCCGAACGGAAGTTGAGCATATTGAGCATTTGTTGAAGCTTTTTCAGCGTTTGAGGAAGTTTAAACTTCGCCTGAATCCGAACAAGTGTACATTTGGAGTCCGTTCTGGCAAATTGTTGGGTTTTGTGGTAAGCGAAAGAGGTATTGAGGTTGATCCTGCAAAGGTCAAAGCAATACAAGAGATGCCCGCACCCAAAACTGAGAAGCAAGTCCGAGGTTTTCTTGGCCGCTTGAATTACATTTCCAAGTTTATATCCCACATGACGGCCACATGTGCGCCGATATTCAAGCTCCTCCGGAAAGATCAGTCTCATGATTGGACCGAGGATTGCCAGAAAGCTTTCGACAGTATCAAAGAATATCTGTCCGAACCTCCGATATTGTCTATGCCTGTGGAAGGAAGACCTCTGATTATGTATTTGACAGTTCTTGAAGACTCGATGGGTTGTGTACTCGGTCAACAAGATGAATCAGGGAAGAGGGAATTTGCTATATACTACCTCAGTAAGAAGTTTACTGATTGTGAGTCTCGGTACTCTATGCTTGAGAAGACGTGTTGTGCTTTAGCTTGGGCTGCTAAGCGTTTGCGCCAGTACATGATAAATCATATAACTTGGTTGATATCCAGAATGGATCCGATTAAGTATATCTTCGAGAAGCCTGCTTTAACTGGGAGGATTGCCCGTTGGCAGATGTTGTTGTCTGAGTATGATATTGAGTATCGAGCTCAAAAAGCTATCAAAGGTAGTATCTTGGCTGACCATTTAGCGCACCAGCCGATCGAAGATCATCAGTCTGTTCAGTATGACTTCCCTGGTTCCAGATGGACGATGGTGTTTGATGGCACTGTTAATCAATATGGAAATGGAATTGGGGCAGTGATCATTACTCCTCAAGGTTCACACATTCCGTTTACAGCAAGGCTAACTTTCAAATGCACGAATAATATGGCGGAGTATGAAGCCTGTATAATGGGACTTGAAGAATGCATTGATTTGAGAATCAAGTATCTTGATGTGTATGGTGATTCGGCCCTGGTTGTTAATCAGATCAAGGGAGAATGGGAGACGAATCAACCTGGTCTCATTCCGTACAGAGATTATGCAAGGAGAATTTCAACATTCTTCACAGAAGTTGAATTTTATCACATTCCTCGAGAGGATAATCGGATGGCAGATGCTCTTGCTACGCTTGCTTCCATGATTGTGGTCAGACGGTGGAATGATGTCCCCAATATTACTGTGATGCGCTTGGACAGACCAGCTCACATATTTGCAATTGAAGAAGTGAAAGATGACAAGCCTTGGTATTTTGATATCAAGAATTTCCTCCAGAACCAGGTCTACCCGCCTGGGGCATCTGTGAAAGATAGGAAAACTTTGAGAAGGTTGTCAGGCAGTTTCTACCTCAGTGGTGAAGTGTTGTATAAGAGAAATTTTGATATGGTTTTGCTCAGATGCGTGGATAGACACGAAGCAAACCTGTTGATGACTGAGGTCCATGAGGGTTCATTTGGTACTCATTCCAATGGACATGCCATGGCTAAGAAGATGTTGAGAGCAGGCTACTATTGGCTGACAATGGAGTCTGATTGTTGCAAGTATGTGAAGAAATGTCACAAGTGTCAAATTTATGCGGATAAGATTCATATTCCTCCGACACTTCTGAATGTGATTTCGTCACCATGGCCTTTCTCTATGTGGGGAATCGACATGATCGGCATGATTGAGCCGAAAGCGTCCAACGGACACCGGTTTATTCTCGTAGCAATTGATTACTTCACCAAATGGGTTGAAGCCGCTTCGTACGCGAATGTAACCAGGCAGGTAGTTGTGAAGTTTATCAAGAATCAGTTGATTTGCCGTTATAGTGTGCCAGAGAGGATCATTACTGATAATGGATCTAATCTGAATAATAAGATGATGGATGAATTGTGCGCTGAATTCAAGATTGCACACCATAATTCCTCTCCCTACAGACCTAAGATGAATGGGGCTGTTGAAGCTGCTAATAAGAATATCAAGAAGATTATCCAGAAGATGACAGTCACGTACAAAGATTGGCATGAGATGCTGCCATTTGCTTTGCATGGATATCGTACGTCTGTACGCACTTCAACAGGGGCAACCCCTTTCTCTCTTGTTTACGGCATGGAAGTTGTTCTCCCAGTAGAGGTGGAGATCCCATCAATGAGAGTCTTGATGGAAGCCAAGTTGACTGATGCTGAATGGATTCAGAGTCGTTACGACCAATTGAATTTGATTGAAGAGAAGCGATTAACTGCCATGTGTCATGGTCAGTTATATCAGCAAAGAATGAAGAAAGCATTCGATAAGAAGGTCAAGCCTCGTGTGTTCCGAGAAGGTGACCTCGTGCTCAAGAAAGTTTTGTCTTTCGCGCCCGATTCCAGGGGCAAGTGGACTCCAAACTACGAGGGTCCATATGTTGTTAAGAGAGCCTTTTCAGGCGGAGCTTTGATGCTTACAACAATGGATGGGGAGGATTTCACTCGTCCTGTGAATTCAGATGCAGTCAAGAAATACTTTGCCTAGAAAAGAAGTATATGCAAATGAAAAACAGAATAGCTCGCTAAGTTGAAAACCCGAAAGGGCGGCTTAGGCAAAAATGAGCGTCTCGGTGGAGAACCTGCAAGGGTAATCCAGGCAAAAATTAGAGACTTGAAAAAAAAAGAGAATATTTGCATCCCGCTAGATTGAGTACCTCACCCTGGGGCAATCTAGGCAAAAATTAGGGATTTGGCAAGTAACTGCATCCTGACAAGACTTTCTGTTCCACAGCTGTCATTTCGTCAGAAGATTCTCGATTCGTCGTCGACTGAAGCTTCGAATACATCGAGATTCAAATTGGTAGAGAAAGGATCATTATGTTCAATGTAGCCCTCTTCCAATATATATCACTGATTTCAAATTTGTACAGATCTATAGAGTCTTGCCATTTGCAGGCTACCATTCCATCGAATGAATTTGAGCTTTTATCCAATTATTTGCACTCTTATTTGTTTCAATTCAACAAATGTTTTGCATGTTTTAATTGATAAAATATCATTGTTTTTAAACAAATCAAATTTTTCAAAATTTGCTGTTTTAAACAAAGTGAATATTCACAAGGTTGAAAGGATACTCAAGAATATCTCAGTGCTCTCCCAAGGATGGTATGATCTCCAACAGGTAAGACATTTTGTTCATATTCCTGGTTTGGTTGTATCTTCTTTCTCCAGATCTTGTGATGGGGTTGTTCCCCAGCATAGTTGCAAGCAGAGTGTTGATTGAAGACTCAGTTTTCTCCAGCAGCAGTTTTCCCCAATAGAGTTGCTTATGCAGTTGGATTCTACTTGGATGATGTTGTTCTCCTTCAGTGGGTTGTTCCCCGAAGTTGTTTGGAGTTACAGAACTTTTGTTTCTCAATTGATACTGAGATTCCCTGCGGATCTTCGAGATTTTCTCTTGTTCCCCAACAGATTCGTCTTGGTGGCTGTCTTGCCCGTTGTGACTTTCTGTACCCTGGTTGGGTTGTTTGCTGATCCATCACTCAGAGATTTGGCGTTTCCTGATATCTTTGATCCCCTGCTCCCCCAGCAGTACCCGCAGATCTTTGCTTTATAGCATATAGATCTCCGCAGATTGGCTTTCCAGTTGGTTCTCCCCTGGAAGTATAGTACCGGGCGTTTGATTCCTGGACCTGTTTGAGTTAGATATGTCTGTTTTGTCAGCATTCATCAAACATAAATCACGCATATTCGTGCATATTCATAAACATTCAGATATTCATGTTACATTTCTCGCCATATATCTTTTGTTGATTGTTCCTTGCTATGGTGGTGCAGATCCCCAATAGATCTCCCCTAGCAGATATCGGGTGTTAAATCTCTCCATGTAGAGTCAACCCCATAAGCAGAAAGTGTCTGTTGTCTTTCCTTCTGCAGTTCCCCACTGAGATATATCCTCGTGGATGACGATTTCTTCCGTTTCCTCCCAACATATTTATTGGGATGGATTTTCCTATTTGAGTTACATCCTCATTAGGACGTCTCTTGATTCAGTCTGTCTTCTCGGATTGATCCCGAATTGGCTACTTGTCAACTGTCTTGTGCTTCCCAGTGGGTTGTTCCCCAGCGGAGTTTTTTGGGCCTCTCCCTTTATACCGGTAGTTGTAAGTCCTATTTTCTTTGACCTTTCAGCGGAATTGGTGGTTATATACCTTTTATTCCTCGGCAAGTTTGGTTTTCTACCCCTTATTCGGTAGATGTAAACCCTAATTCATAGTTATCCCCACCAGAGTATGGCTATTACCCCGTATTCGGTAGTTGTAAGTCCTATCTCTTTTCCCCTAACAGAGGTAACCTTTGTGGTTCGTCCTGGTTATAAGTGGATTTCTGTTGTTGTGGTTTTATCCCTAACAGAGTTGGTGTCTCCCTGTGGTGATTTCTATCCCCAGTTGAGTTTGTGGTTTTCTACCCCGTATTCGGTAGTTGTAAATCCCAAGTGTTGATGTTTCTCCCCAGCGGAGTTTATGCCTTGTGGTACAGTTGGATAATTGCCGGATGCTTGCAATTTATCCCCAACGGGTCTCCTTTCATTTACCCTTGTGTTGGTAATGTTGTTGTTCCCTTTGATTGGTCATCATTATATACCTAGTTTGGTATCCCGATACCTTTCTTTTCGGTTGATTTATCCTTTATTAACCCAGTAACCGGTTGTGGATAATCTTCCATGCGAGTATGTTATTCACGGTCTGCTGGTAATGAATAATATATCTCATGCACTCTTCAGTCGAAGCCTTTTGTGTTTCCCTGGTCGAGTAAGTTTCGTACTTCCCTTTGCGGAATCGAATATTCTTTGGATAATTGCCGGATGCTTGCAATTTATCCCTTTGAGTTGTCTTTCGTTTACCCGGATGCTTGGTATCGATTGTCTCTCTTTTTGGTTAGTCACCTATTATATACTTCGGTATCTCTGGTGTCTTTTCCTTTCGAGTATATTATTCACGGTCTGCCGGTAATGAATATTATACCTTTTGCGCTCTTTGGTTGGAATCCTTTGTTGATTTTCCCCGGCTGGGCAAGATTCGTATTCTTTGTAGAATTGAATATCCATCCTTTAACCAGTTTGTGTTTCGGATGATGAGTGTTCTGGCATATATACCAATTCACGTGTTCGGTAGATCACCTATTATATACCTCGGTATCTCTGCTGTTTCTTACCATGCGAGTTTATTATCTACGTTCTGACGGTAATAGATAATATATCTCATGCGAGTTTTCTTATCCACGGTCTGCCGGTAATGGATATTATATCTCATGCGCTCTTTGGGTTTGTGTCCCCAGATGAGTAAGGTTCGTCTTCCCGTTGTGGATTCGAATGTCCATCCTGCAAGTCGATTTGCTTTTTCAAGCCCTCCTTTCGGATGATGAGTGTTTTGGCATATATACCAATTCACGCTTTGGTCGGTCACCTATTATATACCTCGGTATCCCTGGTGTTCCTTCCTTTCTACTCCCTATTATGTACCTTTTCCAAGTCTTCCTCAGATGTTTGGTTGATTGATATCTCTCACCCTTATACCGGTCTTAGATATTCATTCTTCCTGAGTTTGTTACCCTTATACCGGTAACATCTCATTCTTTGGTGCTTCCTCAGTGGAGTTTCCTATTGCTTTTTCCCAGGAGTCAGCTTGTGTCTCTCCAATGGATGTTCTTCCTTTGGGATTTTCTTTTCCCCAGTGTGAGTCCTTCACTCCCCAGTCAGGTCTCCAGTCTGATTTCTGTTATTACCCTAATCAGAGTCGTGTCTTGTTCACGCTGTGTCAGTTTTGTTTTTCCCCAACTTGAAGTCGTGTCCTGCTCACGCATTCTTTTTCTTTTACTATCCCCAACAAGAGTCTTGTTAGAGTCTCTGTTCCTGGTGAGTGTATTACTCCGATGGATCGTCTTTTCTTCTGTGTGAACTGTATCCCCACAGAGTTTGTGTCTTTTGCATACATACATTTGCATCATGAGGTCTCTTAGGGACCAAAATTCGTCTCATTACTGTTATTTAAGCCCATTCTACCGCGTCGAGATGAAGATTTCTAAACTTCACTTCTCCGGCTAGAATGACCTTAAATAGGGGCATCTGTAAGACCCCAATTTTATCCCTAAGATCCCTCATGGCATCATATCATACCATATCATTGCCTCAAGGATCTTTGTGCACCTTTGCTTCCCTCCTAGTGGGTGGGCTATCTTGTGAGTGTGGTTCTTGATCACCAAGCATGTATTGCATTTGTGTATCATTGCTTTTCATCTGTCTATTAACCAAAAGTACAAAAATATTGTCATCTAACCATGTTACTTGCAGATGAAGCAAGCTAGGTCAAATCAGTCAAAACAGTCATTGAGCAATAGATGGTGGCCATTCTTGAAGAATTTGGGCACCATGATCATTCATCAAGAGTTCATATGAGTTGTGACATCATTTTGAATCAAGATCTCAAGTGGTAGGGGCTTGGAATTCATCAGAACATGGTTCAGTCAACCAAAACCCTAGCAAAGACAACTGTGGTCAACTATGCATTTAATCAGTGATTTGATGGTGGGAATTGGTTTGAGAGGTCTCATTCATGTCCATATAAGCCTCATATAACATGTCAAACATCCACAGTGAAGAATTTGAGGTCAGACAAAAAGTTTCCAAAAATAGTAAGTTGACCTGTAATTGGAATTTGCCAAAAATGGAAAGTTCTTCTCCTCAAAATTACTTCATCATACAAGCTTCAAATGAATTTTTGTCCAACATGAAAGTTGAAGATCTTGTTCTCCCATTTCCAAAAAGTCCAAGAACACTCATTTCTCATGTGTGGTTGGCCAGTTATGATCAAATCATTCTCAAGAATTTTTGAACTTCAAAGTGAGATAACTTTCAAACCATTTGGCCAAATTGAGTGAGGTTTTTTGCTACAAGTCACATTTGATATGCTCTATCCAAATCCTTCATCACACTTCACCAAAAATCTTCCAATCAAAATGGCCTTTTTCAAGTGCATTGAATTTAAAAAGAGAGGGGTGAAAAATGGACTTTCAAATTAAGCCTTGCCTACACTTTCTACCAATTACATCTGATCAAAAACCACATTTGGAGATTGTTTAGGCCCATTTTCGCACTGTAGCATGCCATGCACATGCAACATGAGTGGATTTCACCAATTGACCAAAACACTTCATTAAGCTAAATTCAATTACCATTCCACTAACCAAGCTTAGGCATTGTTAATCAGAGTATATATTGCACATTTTCAGACTGAAAAACCCTAGCCACAACTCACAAATCAAATCTGAATTTCTTTTTCTCTCAAAAACTCTCATTCTTCACTTGGAACTTTTCTGAAAAATCTCCAAAGGATTCGTGCTTCTGTGTATTGGTCCATCATTTACCATCCTTTTTGAAGCTTTTGCAAGCATTATTTCATAACTGTAGAACAAAGAACAGCACTGTTGCATTGGAGCTTCATTCATGGCAGCTACTTGTTTGAGCTAAATCGTGCATGCTGAGCTCCAAATCCTACTTCTATTCATCAATACAAACATCAAGGCGCAGCTGTTTCGCACTTACACGGCCAAACAACCACGAAATCCACATTGTTCTTCAAATCTGGTAAAAATTCGAACCTTGCTATTCTTGAAATGTTGACATGCTTTGGATAGATCTTGCCTTGCTGGTTATACTGAACTTTAAATCGTGAAATTTCATCAAGTATTTTGAGAGTTATGTTATCATGAAGTTTCATATGTAAATATTATCTTGCTCGATTCTTCCATGATAGTTTGAATTAAGGTTAATGAATGTTGGAATGTTGATGTACTCGGTGAGATGAGTCGAATGGTGTGTCCATTTCCCAAATCTGGAACAAAAGTTCATCACGATGATGAACAGGGTGAACAGTGCTGTAAACCCTAATTTTTCTTCAACCCAGATCGTGTTTGATCTGCTGGGATTTTATTTTGCATGAATTCACTGTTTCATTGGCCATGCACCAGTAAGCACGCGACACGCCCTTAAGTGAAACGCGGCGTTTCACTTAAGGGACCAGATATTTACCAATATGCCATTGTCGTGTTATTATTTAATTAAATCATTTTCTTTTTTTAATATTTATTTCATTTTGTATGCCAATCTTCAAAAATTCATAAGTTCTTCAATATTTGTCCAAATTTGATGGGATTTTTTGTGAAATGCTCCTCATGATCTCTAGTTTATTATGGTGGTTTTTCCAGATTTTTTGCACGTGTAGATTTTAAAAATGCCTAGGGTTTGTTCATGTGTGTCCATTTTGTGTATGCCATGCCATTTTGCTTATGAAATGCTGATACTTAATCCAATGAGGCTGAATTTTTGTGTGCTTAAACTAGACATGTTCATGGTCATTTTGGTGTAGAGTTTGTGATTTTATCATTGTTGGTTGATGAGATATGAGTTTTTGAATAGAGGTGTGACATTTTGTGTCACACCATTCATGTCCAACTTCATGATTTTAATTACCATGCTTATTGAACTCAAAATGGTCTGGATTTTTGCATGAAGATATTTATGGATGTTTAGAAAGCATGTGAATTTTTCTGGAATTATTGATGGCATTTCCTATTTGATTGGAATTTTCTCCCCTGTTTGGTCATTTGTTGATTTTTTGTGATGCATGTTTGTATTTGATTTGTGAAATCCTCATGCATTATTGGATAGATCTAAAATTTGGCATGTGCATTATAGACGTCTTGAAGTTTATCATGGCTTTGGTCCCATTCATTTATCATATGTTGTTTCTGTGTTATGATTAATTGAAGTTGGTGCATGTTTTGATGCTTTGTATGAGTTTGCTTGAATTTGCTTTGAATTTCTGATTTTCATTGACCTACTTCCCTTGATCCAAATGAGCTGAAATTTGGTATGCTTATCATGTTGTGGATGATGTTTGATCATGAATTATTTGAGGATTTATTGAAATGTTTGTGATTAGATTTGAGTGGAGTCTTTCTGTTGACTTCTTTGAGGTTCTATATGACATGCCTTGACCTAATTTGTTTGTGAAATGATAATGATGAATGATATGAATGTGAAACCACTTGGGTTTGTTTCTTAATTGTTTGAACTTGATTTGGGATAGCTTTCACTTGCTGTTTTGGATTTTTTATCTCCTTTTGACCCTAGGCTTGTCCTAGTGGTCTTGTTTCTCATGTTTGAGTTTGCTTTTCAGGTTAAGAAGCAAATGCTTTAAGGAAATTAATGCAAGTTAATTGAGATTGATGGATTGTCATGAACTAACTTGTTTGTTTTGTAGGATGCTTAGCTCATATGCTTTGAGCTTTGTGCTTTGCACATGGGATTACTTATGTTGACTGTTGATCCTTATCTTATATTGGTTTTGAATTTGAGTTGTATACTGATTTTATTTGATTGATTTCAGGTACCATTAGTTGCTAATAGTTCTTTGAGAACTTGCATTGCTTTGCTTGATAGCATTTGCATTGAGGTAGAATCTCTTGTCCTCATGTAGTCTGGAAGACCTGGCCTGTTACTTGGCCAGGCAACTGTCTGAAGTCCTCCTTAAGAGGCGATGTTTGTGCTTGTTTACTTTTGTCCCAAGCAGGAAAAGTCCTTTTGAATAAGGCAATTGGTAGAATCCAAGAGATATGTAACCTATCTCCTACTATTCTGTGTGTCACTCACCTTGCTCACACCACGTGTGTTGATGCATAGTGAGTAAAAACCCAAGATCTATCGAGTCTAACTTGTGGAGAGAGTTCCTACTTTCTGAACTCCCACACCTTCTGATATTCAAAGCTCTCCCTGACCAGGGATAAGAGCATGAGGCACACCCCCTCATATCCTTTCATCTGCTTCACCTTGGCTCTCAATGTCAAGGTTAAGAGCACCATTAACCCTATTCCAGTTGGCTTCAGTGCCTACCCTTTGTATGAGCCTCATTGTTTGGTTATAGAGTGTGCTGAATGACTTTGGTTGATTGATTACTTAGTTCATTTGTACATGTCTGCTTGCATGCTCTGTGCATTTATCATCATTAATTGCTCATTAGTGAATGATCATTTCATTTGTCTTTGTGACATATCTTTGTTGTTTGCCCATTGAGGACAATTGTAAGACCATTCATTGGCCATTGTTCCTATGATATGGAAGTGAGTATAAGACCATTTCATTGGCCACTCATCTTCTCTTTGCTTGATGCATTTGTTTGATTTATGTGAGGATGCAATTGTAAGTCCATGTAATTTGGCATTTGTTTTCCTATGATCATATGTTGGAGGTTAGAGTAAGCCCAGATAGATTGGCATCTGACATCCAAGTTGTTTGCTTTGTTTTTGTTGGAGATTGGTATAAGCCCAGATAGATTGGCATCCGGTATCCACTTTTTATTCCTTTGTTGAGGAGATTGGTATAAGTCCATAGAGTGGCCTCTGATATCCAGTTTTGTTTTAGGAGATTGGTATAAGTCCAGTGATTGGCATCCGGTATCCGCTTTCGTTGACTTTCTTCTTTTGCTTTGCTTGTTTGTTATTGCTCATTGCCTATTCCAAAGGACACACTTGAGTCATCTTCTATATGATTTCAAGAGGCGAACCTTCTAGGAAGTTTTACACTCCGTCTTCATCCATTCATCCCATTTTGTCCTAAACCTTTTCACACATTGCTTTCAAAACTTGAGATAAATATTGTGCAAACATCTTCATGCTCTCAAATTAGAAACCTGGACCCTAAGTCCTTGACGTTTTCAAACTCCATCTCATAATACTTCTTTTGAATCAATTTTAATCATACTTTGACTCCCCTTTTGTGAATAATCATAATCAATTAACTTCACCCATTCAATTGTTTTGTGGCTCTGTCCATTCTTGTTAAGTTGTCATACACTAGCCATAGGTTTGATTTATCCTAGTTGGTTGATGTTAATCTCACCTATTCGTCCTTAGTTGATTGAATTGTAAGTCTTCCTTGCTTATTATAGGGTTAACCCCTCACTAGCAAGTTGAAGCTTTTCTCACATGGTGGACTCGTTGTTTGTATAAGGTTGAGTTTTCTCCCGTGGATAACGTAAGACCTTAAGGCTTGTGTTTAAAATTGAATCCACTAACTTTTGGAAATCTTTTAGCCGAACTACGGCGTTTTGATCCTTACCTTTGATGGAAGGTACGTAGGCAACGGGTTCATCCGTTCGAACACAAAAACAATAAAAATTATATATTCTTTTCTCATCATCCCAATCATGTTTGCACAATAAATATTTCATAACAAATAACAATTTAGTACAACAAGTGTGAAAAGGGCTCCCTAGGAATACCTAGGACGTAGTGGGTGCCTAACACCTTCCCATTGCGTAATTTACCCCTTACCCAGACTCTCTGATCTTTTCATTGGTTTTCTATGTGTAAAACTTCTTAGGCTTTTGTTCTCTTTTTAGCCAGTCCTTTGGATAAATAAAAGTGCGGTGGCGACTCGATTCATTGTATGCTTTGCTTTTGATTTAATCAATAAATCATATAGCGACGAATACACCGCTACAGAAAGCAAGCATGACAATGGTTCCCAAACCTCTCAATCATCATATATGTCTCCCAAGTATCTCAATTTGCCAATTTGATCAAGATAAACCAAAGGGCTTGAGGATTGTTTCCCAAGGAAACCCTATTTCAACTTTGCATTGACTGTGCCTTGCTCATGAAGCAACCTCAACCTATGATCAAATACAATCAAGATAAGTTCTTTAATTCATTATTTTATGCAAATACGAGCCTATGTGAGGCCCCTCAATCATTCATTCAACAAGATTTGAAGTTTGGCCTTGAGAAGTTGACCAGTCAAGTCATCTAACCAAATTGAAATCCACTGAGACCTAACATTTGATGTGTTGGTCAAATGAAGATGACCCCAAGAGAAAACATGTTCTTAAGAACCATATGAACAACTTTCATGTTAATCAAAAATTCATTTGAAACTTGGAAGGTCATCATTAATTTCAAAACATTATAGGTCATTTTGATTGAAACCCTAATCTTGGGTCAACTTCCCAAGGGCTCAACTCACTCATTTTTTATGATTTTGAGGTGATACCAATTGCATTAGAAATCTTAATATGTCTAATTCAAATTTTATGTTGGACAAAATTTTATATTCCCAAAATAAACACATATGATAATACAAAACATTATAGGCCACTTTGGACCAAAGCCATTGAATCTTGAAAAAGTCCAACTTCAGGTGCTTATAACTTTCTCATCAAAAATCCAAATGATGCAAAATGTAAGTCCAAGTTGATCATCTTGAAAATATATACAACTTTGATGTTGGAGGTTTTTCCATTTGAATCATGCATCATTGAAACAGAAGGGTTTGAAGTTGGTCACTTTTGACAAATTTTTCAAAGACATGTTTTGTACATCAAACTTCATGGCCGGTTTTCACAATTTTCCAAACTCCAAATGGATTTTTGACCAACATAACTTTTGTTCCTTATGTCAAGAACTTTCCAACCGTTACTCACATGCCTATATTTGGATTTTCTAAGAATGACTTTCGAAGAGGGGAACATTTAGGCCCAATTATGGAATTCATGATGAAACTTCATGCACAAGTAATTGCAATGCAAACCACACGTCCATTTCAATTCCAAGTGACTTCAACTTGCATTTCCAATTGGTTTTGGGCTTCACATGCCCTTGTACAGGCCCATACATGGAGGACCCAATGATCATGCACACGAGTTTCTCCTCACCTTGCCTTGCATTTCAGTTATAAATAGGAACCTTGCTTCATTCAATTATCAACCTGAAGGCGCCTAAAGCTCTGCTGAAATCCATACCCAACCTCAATTAAAAGGAATTCTGAATATTTTCTCTCAATTTAAAACTTGAATTTCAACTTCCTTGGTTGATCTTCAAGTTCCAATTCCTAAGCCTTGCATCATCATCATCTCAAGATCAAGCTGCAAGCAAGAGTTTGGTTGGATCGTGCTCATCAAAGCTGCACTTCAAAGGTTTACATCTCAACTGTTTTGATATGAATCTCCTTATATGATGTGATTTGCTTGTGTTTGTTTGGTTCTCTAAAGTCCTCGTGTGAGAGGCAAGCCAATGGTGGCTTTAATTTTGTGAATTGATGCATTTCAGATTGAACACCTGGATTTTCCATCTCAGATTTCTCCTTCCATAGGGATCTTGAGAGAAATCCAAGGTTACAGGGGTGATGTACATCACCCCAGCTTTAATTTGGTATAAGGCACGTGTATTTTAGTTGAGGTTGCAAAACGTGCAACTGGTGGCCGGTTTCTGTTGGCTCACCAGAGAAGACAGTGGTTTCCCCCACCGTCCCCACGTGGATGAGTTCTAGCCTTTGGATCTCACTTCTCCGTTCTAACCGTAGCCATGCATTGTCTTTACTATTTTTAATCCAACGTGTGATGATGTTGACTAATGATCACCATGCGCGCGCGCGCCTCATGGCTTTTGGATTGTCCACGTCAATTAATGAAAGTGGATCCAAGCGCTATGGATTTTCCAGTTTTTTATTTCTGTTTTATTTTCTTTTATTTCATTTATTTTCAAAAATTCATAACTCTTTTATTTGAAATCACAAAAATATGGGACCAATTGCAAAAAAATTCTTTTAAAATCTAGTTTCATAACCTAATTTTTAATTATTTTTGTGATTCCATTTAATATTTTTTGTGAATTATTTTGTTTTTAATTGTTTTTAATTCATTTTAAATACTTTTAGATATTCAAAAATTCCAAAAATATTTTCTTAATACATATGGATGATGATAAGTCTATGAAAAATATTCTCATTAATTTCTTAATTGATTTGAGATTTATTTGAGATTTTAGTCCATTTGTATTATTTTCCTTCATTTTTAATTGTTTAAAAATAGTTTCTGGTTTTAAAAAATGTTGAGAAAATTTGTCAAACATTGTTTGACCATGTTAGACTCATAATGATTCAATTGGACTTGTCCAAGTTGATTTGAATTGAATTTGAAGTTTGACCATGCTTTATTCATTTTATTTTATGTATTATTTTAATTCCAAAAAATACCAAAAATATTTTGGACCTTTCTTGACTTCTAATCTTCATTTCACTTTTGTTTACCGTTGAGTGATGTTGATTTCCTTCACATTTGGACATTGTGTTTTGATTATGTCATTTGAATTCTATGTTTTGTTCATTTCATTTCATCTTCATCTTCTTCTTTTTCTTTTGGCCAATGAGTTAATGATTTGTGGTTAGCCTTGACATATGAGAGGCTTAACCTTCTTTGATCCAAGTAAAATTCAACTTGATCAAAGATCAAGTGAATTGCTTTGTGTCCAAGATAGGTTGCTTCTTGGTCAAGCAAATAACCTAAAATCCATACAAGGCCTTTCACTCTTTTCTTTTGGCATGGCAAGTTGTAGGAGCTTGGCTTATTAGTCATGATCTCTAACTTTTGTTTATTTGCCTTTAGTTTTATTGAACGGCCTCAGATAGGTGTGACTACTACATTAGTCCACTTACGATTTCTTAACATAGCGCTAAATTGCCTTATGGAACACTAACATTAACTACTAACACTAACTTTAATTCAAGCATTTAATTCTTGCAATTTACTTTAATGCAATTTAATTTCTTGATCATTTATCCATATTGCCTTTTCCTTTTGCTCATTTGAGCTCACGTTTATGCTTATGCTATTTTCCTTTTGCTCACTTGAGCACATTATTGTGTAAACCCAATGCAAAAAGGAGAAAGGACTTAGAATTAGGACCTCACCCATGCTTAATTTAGGTCAAGAGCAACTAGGCCTCATGCCTTTAGAATGCTAATTTTGTTGAAGAGGAACTAGGCCTCATGCCTTTAGAATGCTTAATCTTGAAGTTGTCTTCAAAGGACCCCTAATCCAAAACTCTTTCTTTGTCCATTCCTCTTATTGCATTGTGAACTTTTTGATTGTTTGTTCTTGTGTGATAGGGATTCCAAACTTGAGATAGTAAGAAGGATCATTGTCATGAATAGCCAAGTTAAGAGGAAAACAAGCCAAATGGAGATCCTAGGAGCTTGAATGTTTAATTGTTTTTATTGCTTGTTGCTTGCTAAGTCCAAAGGAAAGGAGCATCTTGAATCGTCTTTATGATCTCAAGAAAGGAACTCCAAGGGTTTTATCTCTTCTCTCATCTTTGCATGTTTAGGACTAGCCATTCTCTTCTTCCCTCCACTCTAACCCAAGTCAAACTCATTTTGTGCAAACATTAACATTGTTTTCAAATTAGAAACCTAGGCCATATGCCTTTGATTTTTCAAACTCTTTTCACTAATACTCATTGTAAATGAACCTTAACTCATACTTTGACATCATTTTGTGAATACTACTAATTTGTAAATCCAACTCACTTCAAGTGATTTTTGTGGTTCCAATGGCCACCTTTGTTAAAACTTTTTTTAAACATTAGCCACAGGTTTGAGTTATCATAGTGGTTGATGTAAACCTCACCTTATCCTTAGTGATTGGACTATAAGTCTTCCATACTTATTATAGGGTGGATCCCTCACTAGTATGTTGAAGCTCTCCTCACATGGTAGATTGTTGGTTTAGGTTGAGTTTTCTCCCTTTGATAACAAAGGACCTTAAGGATTTTGACCAAATCAATGCACCAATCTTTTGAGATTTTTACCCCGAACTACGAGGTTTTGATCCTACCTTTGTGATGGTACGTAGGCAATGGGTTTATCCATTCAAACAACAAAATTGTAAATAATGTATATTCTTTTCTCATCTCCCCAATCATGTTTGCACAAATATTTTCACAAATACCAACCAACCATACAACTTTGCAAAAAGGGCTCCCTTAGAGTACTAAGGATGTTTTGGGTGCTTAAAACCTTCCCATTGCATAACCAACCCCCTTACCCAGATCTATGACATTTTTATTAGCTTTTGATTTGATAAAACTTCTCGGTTTTTGTTCGCTTTCTAACCTTTCCTTTGGATAATAGAAGTGCGGTGGCGACTCGAATTGTATGATTTACTTTTGATTTAGTCAATAAATCTAAAGGTAACGAATACCCCGCTACAGAAAAGTGGCGACTCTGCTGAGGAATAGTAGGTTTCCTAGGGGGTTTAGCCTACTTTTTCCTTGTTGTATTGTATGTTTATATTTATTTGTGACATATTTTTGTGCAAATTTGGGATGACTGTATTGTTTGTAATGGATGAATTGCTTGATATATATATATATATATATATATATATCAATTGCTTGTGTGCTTGGTGGTCTCTTGTGAGATGAGTTCTATACCTGAACTCGAGTGCACTTATGATAGGAGAATGGCATAATCTTGTTGACTTGTGTGGAGTTATTCCTTAGCAAGTTGACTTGCAAGCCCATTCACTTGGTGGAGGTCTTGTTGGGATCAATAATGTCACACGAGTAGTCGTGGTTAGGCATTACTCTTTCCAATATAAACCTTAGAAGCCAAGGACTTTAGATTACCTAGCCCATCTTGGCCTATTTTAGGATGTAGTGCGAAGGTCGGTCAAGTGTAATATTTGATACGATTGTTACGCGATACTACACTCATAAGAGTCTCTCTTGAGAATATTTTTGAAATACGAGTAGTCATTTTTCCAATAATATCCGAAAGATGAGATAATGACTATGGGAACCTCTTTTAGAACATGATTGTCAGGTTTAACCATAGTACACTCCCTTTGGGTGGTTCTTAACCGAGACTCCATGCTCGTGACTTGCAACAAACCCTTGATTCACAGTTGATTTGTTCTCGTATATCCTTAATATCAATGGAACTTGGGTGTTGATAAGGTGTAAACCACAAAATGGATGATTGATATTAAGGATTACTTGATCCATCCCGTGACCTTTGTGTGGCGTGACTTGCTTGATCCTTAAGTGTGATTGTTGCATCCATGCATTCATGCATCCATACACATCCATATCATCAACAATGAGAAAATTTTCAAGGAACTTAAGAGGTCTATTTGCAAATTTTCAGACATGGATAAGAAAAGAAGGAATACGAAGAAGTACAGTTTCAGACAACCCGACTTGAAAGAGTTAAGGAGTTTAACATCCTATGTATTAGATCCCTTGGAGTTCAAAGCTCGCCATGGGAAGCTTCTGTCTATTCTTTATACTCAGGTGGACGAAGGTCTGATGAGTCTGTTGGTGCAGTTTTATGATCCTTTGTACCGTTGCTTCACTTTTCCGGATTTCCAGCTTTTGCCTACACTTGAGGAGTATGCCTATCTTATGGGTATACCTATCTTGGATCAGTTGCCGTTCTGTATCTCATATTGGTGCCCATATGACTACCAAAGGTGGAATTCAAGGTCTCCCATCTGATTTTCTCATCGCCCAAGCTACTCTGTTTGGGAAGGCCATGAGTGAGGACGCCTTTGTAGCCATATTTGTACTTCTCATCTATGGGCTAGTGTTATTCCCCAACATCGACAATTTTGTGGATGTGAACGCTATTAGGATTTTGTCTACTCTTAATCCCGTTGCAACTCTGTTGGGTGACACTTATTTCTCTCTGCATATGAGGAATGTAAAGGGTGGTGGTACCATTGTGTGTTGTTTGCCTCTGTTGTACAAGTGGTTTATTTCGCAATTGGAGAACAAAGTATGTCTACGATGGTCTACGAGACTTATGTCTCTCACTAATGATGATATCTTTTGGTATAACTGTGTGTATGATGGCGTTCAGATTATTGATTCTTGTGGTGAATTCTCCAATGTGCCTCTTCTTGGTACATGTGGTGGAATTAACTACAACCCTATTTTAGCTCGTCGTCAGCTTGGGTTCCCCTTAAAGGATAAACCTAATAACATTCTGTTGGAAGGTGTGTTCTTTCAAGAGGGTAAAGATCCCCAAAACTTGAAGGGCAGAATGGTCCGTGCTTGGCGCAAGATTCATAGGAAGGGAAGGAAAGAGCTTGGTCCGAAGAATTGTATAGCTTTGGAACCCTACACCTCTTGGGTGAGGAGGAGAGCTTCTGAGTACCGCGTGCCCTATGACTATCCAAGACCTACCCCTATGGTTATGGTTGGGCCTTCAACCCTCGCTAACCAAGGAGTAGAGGAGTTGAGAGATGAAGACCGTTCGCGTGCTTGGGTCCGTGAGCGAGAGGAGCTACTTCAGCAACTCAGAGATAAAGATGTTGTGATAGAATTTCTTGAGCATCAGATTATTGATGAGCCCGATTATGTGGTTACTTCTCTTCTTCCTTAGTCATCCTGGTTTTAGAAGAGGAAGTATGATCGACTCGCCAAGGAGAAGGCAGATATGGAGGCGGCCTATGAGAGAGAGGTGAAGAGGCTTTGTGCAGCTTATCTTCCGGTCTCGAGAGCTCTGGAAGATTGTTTCTAGGGTTCCATAGGATGTTCATTTTCCTTCTCTCTTGTATTATATTTGGTTACCAAGACTGTACTTCTTTGGTCTAAAATTTTTTCCAATGTTATTGATGTGAATATTCCATTATATGTCTAAAAGAGTAACATTTCCAAATATTTGCAAATAGATCTCTATAAAGTTCTTCAAGTAAAAATAAATCATATGCACAAGCATTGCATGCATCATGTGCATAAGCAGGTTTTGTTTAGAGCTTCTTGATCAGTGGTCTAACTATGTGTTCTTCATTTATTTTGAAGACAAGCTGACGCACCGGTATAACACCAGAGAGAGTCTACCAAAGCTGATGGATCATCTTGAACAAGAGAATCGTGAATTGAAGGAGGAAGTAGCTAGGCTGACTTCCATGATGGAGTCAGTACTGGCTGCTCAAAGCCAGTCTTCTCCAACACCTGCAACTCCTCCCTAGAGGACAGCGATCTCAGAGGTAGCTTCCTCTACTATGCCTGCCGCCACTGCTCATTTCGCCCCTGCTATGCAAGTCGGGTTTCCCTAGGGGATGCCCGCAAACTTTGTGCCTGAAGGTCTCGCTCCGACCTTTGCTTCCCCGCCGACATCTAGCCCGGTCCTTACTGTGCCACCTTCCGTTGTACACACGTTACCGAGAGTCAAAGACACCATTTATCATTCTGAGCCATCTGAGGGCCCAGATGTTTATGAGAAAATGGACGCCATGAATGACCAATTCCTTAAGCTGCGCAAGGAACTGAAGACTCTAAGAGGGAAAAACCTCTTCCGTAAATCTGCTGCTGAGTTGTGCCTTGTGCCCAATGTCAAGATCCCTATCAAGTTCAAAGTGCCTGACTTTGAAAAATATAAGGGAAACACTTGCCCTCTCAGCCATCTTGTGATGTACGCACGCAAGATGTCGACTCAAACCGAGAATGATGAACTCCTCATCCACTATTTCCAGGACAGCCTGTACGGTGCCGTACTCAGATGGTATATGGGTCTGGGTAGTGCAAACATTCGCTCCTTCAACGAACTTGGCGAAGCTTTCATCAAGCAGTACAAATACAATGTTGATATGGCTCCTGATAGGGACCAACTGAGGGTCATGTCCCAGAAAGAGAAGGAAACGTTTAAGGAGTACGCCCAGAGGTGGCGCGAATTGGCCGCACAGATTGTGCCCCCACTCAAAGAGAAAGAAATGACGAAGATCTTTTTAAAGACTTTAAGCTCTTTCTACTATGAGAGGATGATAGTTAGTACTCCCTCGGACTTCATCGAAATGGTGAACATGGGAATGAGGCTAGAGGACGGAGTCCGGGAAGGACGTCTGATCAGGGATGAAGGCTCTTCTGCAAAGCGATATGGGGGCTTTGCAAAGAAGAAGGAGGGAGAGGCACATGTTGTGTCTTCCCAAATTAAGAGAAGACCCTCTGTGAAGAGGAAGACTGTTCGCCCTGCCAGTAACCAGCATCAGGTGGCTCATATAGCACCTGCCTTCAAGGAAACTCAACATTATCAACATCAACAACAACAACATCAACAATATCAACAACAACATCGTCCACAACAGCAGGCCTACCAGCCTCGAAATAACAACAATACCAGCACCAACTACGATAGGAAGAGGGTCATTTTTTATCCCATTCCAATGACATATGCAGAACTCTATCCGTCTCTGATAGATAGAAAGTTGATTACTCCACGAGACTCACCCGCTGTACCGACCAACCCTCAGTGGTGGTATAAGCCTGAACTACATTGTGTTTATCATTCCGGTCCTCCCGGACATGATGTGGAGAACTACTATCCCTTGAAGACCAAGGTTCAAGACCTTGTGAGAAGTGGGATTTTGTTTTTCGAGGACGTAGATCCTAATGCCAAGAAGAACCCATTGCCCGAGTATGGGAAAGCTGTTGTGAACATGGTCCAGGGTTGCCCTGGCAAATATAAAGTCCTGTATGTCAGTCATATCAGGCAATCTTTGGTCGAGATGCACAGACTGTTATGTGGATACAGTCACTATGAGCATGACCATGACAGGTGCCAGGTGTGCACTGTCAATGAGAGAGGATGTCGCCAAGTCAGGAAGGACATCCAAGAGATGTTGGATCAGGGAATGATTGAGGTACTTCAGAATCGTAACGAGGATGAAGTTGATGTAATTTCACCTGTATTCAGAATACCAAAACCTGTTGTTGTCAAATATGATAGCAGCAAGAAGAAGGTTTCTCCATCTCTTATAATCAAGCCAGCGGGCCCTGTCCCCTACTCTTCAGATAAAGTTGTTCCCTACAGGTATAACGCGGTTGCGTTAGAAGATGGGAAGGAGGTGTCGTTACCCTCCACTTCTGTTGTGAGTATATCTGACGTTAGTGGTGTGACCCGCAGTGGTCATGTTTTTTCGGCGCCGCCAAAACCCCATGAAGACGTATTGAAGAGAATTATTGTTGATAATTCTGCCAGTCCTGTGGGGACTTCTTCTTCTCCGAATTCGGCACTTGTTGTTGATAAATCCGCTAAAGCTCCTGTCCCTGTTGGCCAGCATGGCATTCTGAAAGAGGATTGTGATGAGATGCTGAGGCTCATCAAGAGGAGCGAGTATAATGTTGTTGATCAGTTGCTTCAAACTCCATCAAAGATATCTGTCCTATCTTTGCTGATGAATTCTGAGCCACACCGCGAAGCTTTGTAAATGGTGTTGGACGTGGCATACGTGGATCACGATGTCACAATTGAACAGTTTGATAGCATAGTTGCAAACATAACTGCTTGTAACAATTTGAGCTTTTGCGATGCTGATATCCCGAGGAGGGAAAAGACCATAATTTGGCTCTACACATTTCCATGAACTGCAAGGATGATGCCTTGTCTAATGTGTTGGTAGACACTGGCTCATCGCTCAATGTGTTGCCAAAATCCACTCTAGAAAAACTTTCTTATCAAGGGCCTCCCATGAGGCAGAGTGGAGTGGTAGTCAAAGCTTTTGATGGATCGAGGAAAACTGTGATTGGTGAAGTTGAACTCCCAATTAAGATTGGGCCTAGTGACTTCCAGATCACTTTCCAGGTCATGGATATCCACCCATCATATAGTTGTTTGCTTGGCAGACCATGGATTCACGAGGCAGGCGCCGTGACATCCACCCTACACCAAAAGTTGAAATTCGTCAAGAATAAGAAGTTGGTGGTGATCGGGGGAGAGAAGGCTCTCTTGGTTAGCCATTTGTCTTCCTTTTCCTACATAGACGCTGAGGATGAGGTTGGGACTCCGTTCTAAGCCTTATCTATTGTTGAGCCTTCAAGGAAAGGACTTTCTTCATTTGCTTCCTACAATGATGCGAAGTTGGCCATTGAGCATGGTGCAACTACTGGTTTAGGACAAGTGATCAAGCTGGAAGACAATAAATTGCGGGCTGGCATAGGGTATTCTTCAGGCATTTTCAACGAGCATGGGTTGTTCCACAGTGGAGTTTTCATCCACACTGTTAAAGACCAAGAGGCTTCTTCCATAGTGGAAGAAGATGCAGAGGAAGATTCTGGCAACTTTGTCATCCCTGGAGGAGTCTGCAATAATTGGGTCGCTGTTGATGTTCCAACAGTTATCCATAAGTCCACGTAATGTGTTCACTTTTGTTTAAAAACCCTTATCTCATGCCAAAAGGAGAAGTGATGACATTGTTAGCACGTTAATACAATATATTCATTCAATAATTACATGTTAAATGTTTGTTTTTTCTAAAATATTTTCCCTTTTTGCTTTTTGCATGAAATTGGTGATCACTAAAAAACCCTAAAAAAGAGAATAAAATCAATATTTTCATCTGCATAATGATTTGCCTTTGCTTGAATTCTGAAATCTCTTTTTATATCCAAAATCATTATGCAGGTTAATCAAACCCATTGAACATAATGATCCAACACCATCTCCCAACTTTGAGTTCCCTGTATTGAGGCCGAAGAAGATGATGTTGAAGAGATTCCTGATGATATTACCCGTCTACTTGAGCACGAGGAGAAGATCATTCAGCCACATCTTGAGAATCTGGAAACAGTCAACTTGGGGTCTGAAGACTGCATTCGTGAAGTGAAGATTGGGGCACTCCTTGAAGAATCTGTGAAGAAGGGGTTGATTGAGTTGCTACGAGAATATGTCGACATCTTTGCCTGGTCATACAAAGACATGCCTGGTTTAGATACTGATATCGTGCAACATTTCCTGCCTTTGAAGCCTGAGTGTGTCCCTGTGAAGCAGAAGCTCAGAAGAACTCATCCTGAGTTGGCAGTGAAGATTAAAGAAGAAGTTCATAAGCAAATTGATGTGGGGTTTCTGGTGACTTCTACGTATCCTCAATGGGTGGCCAATATTGTGATCATGCCTAAGAAAGATGGAAAAGTCTGAATGTGTGTGGACTATCGAGACTTGAATAAAGCTAGTCCGAAGGATGATTTTCCTCTACCACACATTGATATGTTGGTAGACAATACAGCTAAATTCAATGTCTTCTCATTTATGGACGGATTTTCCGGTTATAATCAGATTAAAATGGAACCTGAGGATATGGAGAAGACAACATTCATCACACCTTGGGGAACATTCTGTTATCGAGTGATGCCCTTCGGTTTGAAGAACGCCGGAGCCACGTATCAACGAGCTATGACTACCTTGTTTCATGATATGATGCACAAGGAGATCGAGGTATATGTGGATGATATGATTGCAAAGTCGAAAACGGAAGTTGAACATGTTAAACACTTGTTGAAGCTTTTTCAACGTCTGAGGAAGTACAAACTCCGCCTGAATCCGAACAAGTGTACATTTGGAGTCCGTTCCGGCAAGTTATTGGGCTTTATTGTCAGTGAAAGAGGTATTGAAGTTGATCCTGCCAAGATCAAAGCAATACAAGAGATTCCTACGCCCAAAATTGAGAAGCAAGTCCGAGGTTTTCTTGGCCGCTTGAATTATATTTCCAGATTTATATCCCACATGACTGCCACATGTGCGCCTATATTCAAGCTCCTCCGGAAAGATCAACGTCATTATTGGACCGAGGATTTCCAGAAGGCCTTTAACAGTATCAAAGAGTATCTGTCTGAGCCTCTGATTCTGTCTCCGCCTGTTGAAGGGAGACCATTGATTATGTACTTGATAGTGCTTGAAGACTCCATGGGTTGTGTATTGGGTCAGCAAGATGAATAAGGGAGGAAAGAATATGCAATATACTACTTGAGTAAGAAGTTCACTGATTGTGAGTCTCGGTACTCAATGCTTGAGAAAACATGTTGTGCTTTGGCTTGGGCCGCTAAGCGTTTACGCCAGTATATGTTAAATCATACGACTTGGTTGATATCCAAAATGGATCCAATCAAGTATATCTTTGAGAAGCCTGCTTTAACTGGGAGGATTTCCCATTGGCAGATGCTGTTATCCGAGTATGACATTGAGTATCGAGCTCAGAAAGCTATTAAAGGTAGTATCTTGGCTGACCACTTGGCACATCAACCAATTGAGGATTATCAGTCTATTCAGTACGACTTCCCAGATGAGGAGATTCTGTATTTGAAGATGAAAGATTGTGATGAGCTACAATCGATGAAGAGCCAGAGCCTGGTTCCCGATGGGGTATGGTGTTCGATGGCGCTGTTAATCAATATGGAAATGGTATTGGGGCAGTGATTATTACTCCTCAGGGCACACATTTTCCTTTTACAGCAAGGCTAACTTTCAAATGCACGAATAATATGGAGGAATATGAGGCCTGTATTATGGGATTGGAAGAGTGTATTGATCTTAGGATCAAACATCTTGATGTTTATGGTGATTCGGCCCTTGTTGTTAATCAGATCAAGGGTGAATGGGAGACAAATCAGCCTGGCCTCATCCCATACAGAGATTATGCGAGGAGGATTTCAACTTTCTTTACTGAGGTTGACTTCCATCATATTCCTCGAGATGAGAATCGGATGGCAGATGCTCTTGCTACGCTTGCTTCGATGATTGTGGTGAAATATTGGAATGAAGTCCCCAATATCACTGTGATGCGCTTGGATAGACCAGCTCATGTAGTTGAAGTTGAAGAAGTGAAAGATGATAAGCCATGGTATTATGATATCAAGTGCTTTCTCCAAAGTCAGACTTACCCGCTTGGGGCATCTGTTAAAGACAAGAAGACTTTGAGAAGATTATCTGGCAGTTTCTACCTCAATGGCGATGTGCTTTATAAGAGGAATTTTGACATGGTTTTGCTCAGATGTGTGGATAGACACAAAGAAGACCTGTTAATGACTGAAGTCCACGAGGGTTCATTTGGTACTCATTCCAATGGACACGCCATGGCAAAGAAGATGTTGAGAGCAGGCTACTATTGGCGCACAATGGAGTCTGACTGCTGCAAATATGTGAAGAAATTCCACAAGTGTCATATTTATATGGATAAGATTCATATTCCCCCGACACTTCTGAATGTTATTTCCTCACCATGGCCTTTCTCCATGTGGGGAATTGACATGATTGGCATGATAGAGCCAAAGGCGTCAAACGGTCACTGTTTTATTCTCGTAGCGATTAATTACTTCACCAAATGGGTTGAAGCAGCATCATATGCGAATGTGACCAGGCAGGTAGTTGTAAAGTTTATCAAGAATCAACTCATATGTCGTAATGGTGTGCCAGAAAAGATCATTACTGATAATGGATCTAACTTGAACAACAAGATGATGAAACAGTTGTGTAGCGAGTTCAAGATTGTGCATCATAATTCTTCTCCTTATAGACCCAAGATGAATGGGGTTGCTGAAGCTGCTAACAAGAACATCAAGAAGATTATCCAGAAGAAGGTTGTTACATACAGAGATTGGCATGAGATGTTGCCATTTGCTTTGCATTGTTATCGTACATCCGTCAGCACTTCAACAGGGGGAACCCCTTTCTCTCTTGTATATGGAATGGAGGTTGTGCTCCCCGTGGAGGTACAGATCCCATCAATGAGAGTCTTGATGGAAGCCAAGTTGACTAAGGCTGAATGGGTCCAAATTCGTTAAGACCAACTGAATTTGATTGAAGAGAAGAGATTGACTGCCATGTGCCATGGTCAGTTGTATCAGCAAAGGATGAAGAAAGCCTTTGACAAGAAGGTCAAGCCTCGTGTGTTCCGAGAAGGTGACCTCGTGCTCAAGAAAGTTTTGTCTTTCGCTCCCGATTCCAGGGGCAAATGGACTCCAAACTATGAAGGTCCATACGTTGTTAAGAGAGCCTTTTCAGGCGGTGCTTTGATACTTACAACTATGGATGGGGAGGATTTCACTCGTCCTGTGAATTCATATTCAGTCAAGAAATACTTTGCCTAAAATAAAAACATAATAGCTCGCTAAGTTGAAAACCCGAAAGGGTGACTTAGGCAAAAATGAGCGTCTCAGTGGATTGAAAACCCGAAAGGGCGGTCCAGGCAAAAGTTAGAGACATGAAAATATATATCCCGCTAGATTGAGTACCTCACCCTGGGGCAATCTAGGCAAAAATTAGGGATTTGGCAAGGAACTGCATCCCGACAAGACTTTGTTCTACAAACTGTCATCTGTCAAAGATTCTCGCTCAGTCATCGTCAACTGAAGATTCAAATTCATTTGATTCAGAGTTGGTGGAGAAATGGTCATTATGTTCAATGTAGCCCTTTTTCCAATATATATCACCAATTTCAAATTTGTAAAGATCCATGGAGTCTCGCCGTTTGCGGACTACCATTCTATCAAATAAATTTGAGCCTTTATCCAATTCTTTGCACTCTTATTTGTTTCTGTTCAACAAATGTTTGCATGTTTTAATTGATAAATACCATTGTTTTAAGCAAATAAAGTTTTTATAAACTGTTTTTTAAACAAAGTGAACATTCACAATGGCTGAAAGGATAAATGGAGTGTCTTCAGTGCTCTCCCAAGGATAGTACGATCTCCAAAAGGGTAAGACATTTGTTTATATTCCTAGCATATTTGTATCCTTTTCATCATCTTTCAGGTTGTCTCTTCAGCGAGCGCGGAGAAGGTGATACGTCACCAAATTCCCCAGGAAGTCTGGAGTTTTGGCCCTGATCTTTAGGGAGATGTGTATACCTCCATCCTCAGATCAGCAGAGAGTCTGAGTCTAGAATTTGTGTTTTATCAAATATATGGTTGTCATCCCTTATGTAGACTGACCTTAAATCCCTTATAAATTGATAAAAATTTGATATGCTATCCAGTTCCGAGGAGTTTGGTCTTCCCTCAGCATGATTGGAAATCTCCCGTAAAGTGAGCAGGAATTCCCCGCATGAGTGAAAATCCGCAGCAGGTTAACTTACAACTCGTCCCCGGTAGGGTTGCTCACAGCAGATTATCCCCAGTATGATCGTCGACAGTTTATACCCAGTAGAGTTCCCTCTACGATGGATCTTTTGTCTAGTCAGCAGCAAGTCCCTGGCGGTGACTCTGTAGCTTCCCCAGCTGAGACGTTTTCTGATCCCAGTCTGATGTTGGAAGATGTGCTGTTTCTTTCCCCAGCTGAGTGATTTATTCCTTCTCTCGGTGGCAGAGATTTTTCTTCAGCCGATAGAAGAGAATGTTTGATTGATGTGTTTCTATTTAATGGTTGTTCCCCACAGAATTTCACGTCATCTCTTGATGAGATCCCCAGTAGAGTTCTTCTATGACTGATCTTATCCACATCTTTGCGTGTTCCCGAGATTTGTTGGAAGATCCCCAGCATTTGGTAGTTGTGACCTTTGCTTATCCCCAACAGCGGTCTATGATCCCCAGCGGTGGTCTTTTTCCCCGTTTGCGACTCTGCTTGATTCCCAGCTGCAGTCTGCGTCTCCTGGCATTTGATGCTCCCCACCGGAGTGGATTTCCTTCTGTGGGCCTGGCTTTTCTCCTTTGAGATGTTATACCAGATGTCTGTCCATTTGATTATTGGACTTATTTGTGATAGATATGTTTGTTTGTCAGCATTAATCATACATAAATCATGCATATACATGCATAATTACAACATTCAGATATTCATGTTGCATTCTTTGCCATATATCTTTTCTTGTTATCCCCTTCTAGTGGTGAAATGTTCTTCCCCGAGCAGATGTTTGTGTCTGATCTCTCCATATATATCCAGCTCTATAGGCAGAAAATGTCTATCTTTCCTTCATCATTCCCCACCGAGTTATGTCCTCGTGGATGATTATTATTTCAGTTTCCTCCCTAGATATGAATTGGGATGGAATTACTCCCCAGAGTTATATCCTCATTGGGTTGAGTCATGTTTCATTGTGTCTCTCTAGTTTGTTCCTAGATTGACTCCTTTCTTGTTATTTCCCCTGCAGTTCCCTATGGTTTGGTTGTTCAATTACTCAGTAACCAGTAATTGTCCACCTTTCCCCAGCGGATGTTGTGGCCTTCTACCTAGTAACCGGTAGTTGTAAGTCCTATTTCTGTGGTTTTCTACCCAGTAACCGGTAGATGTAATCCCCTCTTTGTTGGTTATCTTTATCCAATATTCGGTATTGATACTCCTTCATTTTTTAGTATACTACCCAGTAGCCGGTGATATATCTCCTGGATGATTGCTTTTGTTAAGAAATTTATCCCCAGCGAGTCATTTTTCATTTACCCTTGTTTGGTGATGAGTGTTTCTCCTTTGGATTGGTCATCATTTTATACCCAATAACCGGTATCCCGATGTCCTTTCTTTTCGGTAAGTTTATCCTTCATTAACCCAGTAATCGGTTGTGGATAATCTTCCATGCAAGTATGTTATCTACGTTCTGACGGTAATAGATAATATATCTCATGCACTCTTCAGTCGAAGTCTTTTTCTTCCCTAGTTGAGTAAGATTCGCATTTCCTTGTGGAATCAAATGTCCATCCTGTAAGACGAGTTTGCTTTTTCAACCCTCCCTTCGGATGATGAGTGTTTTGGATATATTCCTAATTCACGCTTGGTTGGTCACCTATTATATGCCCAGTAACCGGTATCCCTGGTGTTCCTTCCTTCTGCTCCCTATCATGACTTTTGTCCCCTGTGGAGTCAGATTTTCTTGAGTTGAAATATACCTTTTAGGTCTTCCTTAGATATTTTGGACGATCGATATCTCTCACCCTTATACCGGTCTTAGATATTATTTCTTCATGAGCATGTTGTTCTCTCACCCTTATACCGGTTTTTGATCACATGTCTCTTTTCAAGTTTATTACCCAGTAGCCGATAATATCTCGTTGTTTCTTCCTCAGCTGAGTCCCCTAGTGGATTTTCCCCACCCGAGTCCGGATTTTTATCTGAAGTATCCTTTATGGATAGTTTTGTTGTATTGGCATATTCCCTAATACATGCATCTTTGCATCAGCTCGAGTCTTTCCATTGACTTACTTTCATGGAATCCCTTCGTGTCTCCCAGCAAGTTTCAAGTCGTGACTTGCTCATGCATTTTATTCCTATTTCTCCCCAGAGTCTCTGTCTCCCTAGTGAGCATATTACTCCTATCGATTTCCAGTTTCTCCTAATTCCTTTTATTTGTGGCTCTACTTCCCCACAGAGTATTAACTTTTGCATGCATGCATTTGCATCATGAGGTCTCTTAGCGACCAAAATTCGTCTCTTTGTTATTATTTAAGCCCATTCTACCACGTCGAGATGAAGATTTTAACCTTCACATCTCCGGCTAGAATGACCTTAAATAGGGCCATCTGTAAGACCCCAATTTTGACCCTGAGATCCCTCATGGCATTATATCATTGCTCATTGCATTGGCCTCAAGGATCATAGCATCTTGGATCCTTAACCCTAGGGTTGGGACTTGTGTGAGTGGATTCAGACCCCCAAGCATGCTTTGAATTTTGTATTATTGTTTTTCTTATTTTGCTTACTAACCAAAAGCACAAAAATATGTCACTAACTTGTTTTGTTTTGAAGCTTAAGAAGTCATGTGATCCAAGGCTCCTAGGAGGCTCCTATACTCAAGGAAATGGCCAGATGAAGATGAAAGCAAGCATGACAATGGTTCCCAAAGCTCTCAATCATCATTTATGTCTCCCAAGTATCTCAATTTTCCAATTTGATCAAGATAAACCAAAGGGCTTGAGGATTGTTTCCCAAGGAAACCCTATTTCAACTATGCATTGATTGTGCCTTGCTCATGAAGCAACCTCGACCTATGATCAAATACAATCAAGGGAAGTTATTTAATTCATTATTTTATGCATATATGAGCCTATGTGAGGCCCCTCAATCATTCATTCAACAAGATTTGAAAATTGGCCTTGAGAAGTTGACTAGTCAAGTCATCTGACCAAATTGAAATCCACTGAGACCTAACTTTTGATGTGTTTGTCAAATGAAGATGACCCCAAGAGAAAAAATTTCTTACGGACCATATAAACAACTTTCATGTTCATCAAAAATTCATTTGAAACTTGGAAGGTCATCATTCATTTAAAAACATTATAGGTCATTTTGACTGGAACCCTAATCTTGGGTCAACTTCCCAAGGGCCCAACTCCCTCATTTTTTATGATTTTGAGGTGATACTAATTGCATTGGAAATATTAAGATGTATAAGTCAATTTTTATGTTGGACAAAATTTCATAATCCTAAAATAAACACATGTGATAATACAAAACATTATAGGTCACTTTGGACCAAAGCCATTAAATCTTGAAAAATTCCATATTCAGGTGCCCATAAAATTCTCATCAAAAATCCAAATGATGCAAAATGTAAGTCGAAATTGATCATCTTGAAACGATCTACAACTTTGATGTTGGAGGTTTTTCCATTTGAGGCTTGCATCATTGAAACAGAAGGGTTTGAAGTTCGTCACTTTTGACAAATTTTTCAAAGACATGTTTTGTACATCAAACTTCATGACCGGTTTTCACAATTTTCCAAACTCCAAATGTATTTTTTCCCAACATAACTTTTGTTCCTTATGTCAAGACCTTTCCAACCATTACTCACATGCCTATTTTTGGATTTTCTAAGAATGACTTCCGAAGAGGGGAACATTTAGGCCCAATTATGGAATTCATGATGAAACTTCATGCACAAGTAATTGCAATGCAAACCACACGTCCATTTCAATTCCATGTGACTTCAACTTGCATTTCCAATTGGTTTTGGGCCTCACATGCGCCTGTACAGACCCATGCATGGAGGACCCAATGATCATGCACACGAGTTTCTCCTCACCTTGCCTTGCATTTCAGCTATAAATAGGAACCTTACTTCATTCAATTATCAACCTGAAGGCGCCTAAAGCTCTGATGAAATCCATACCCAACCTCACTTAAAAGGAATTCTGAATTTTTTCTCTCAATTTAAAACTTGAATTTCAACTTCCTTGGTTGATCTTCAAGTTCCAATTCCTAAGCCTTGCATCATCATCATCTCAAGATCAAGCTGCAAGCAAGAGTTTGGGTGGATCGTGCTCATCAAAGTTGCACTTTAAAGGTTTACATCTCAACTGTTTTGATCTGAATCTCCTTGTATGATGTGATTTGCTTGTGTTTGTTTGGTTCTCTGAAGTCCTCGTGTGAGAGGCAAGCCAATGGTGGCTTTAATTTTGTGAATTGATGCATTTCAGATTGAACACCTGGATTTTCCATCTCAGACTTCTCCTTCCATAGGGATCTTGAGAGAAATCCAAGGTTACAGGGGTGATGTATATCACCCCAACTTTAATTTGGTATAAGGCACGTGTGTTTTAGTTGAGGTTGCAAAACCTGCAACTGGTGGCCGGTTTCTGTTGGCTCACGGGAGAAGATGGTGGTTTCCACCACCGTCCCCACGTGGATGAGTTCTAGTCTTTGGATCTCACTTCTCCGTTCTAATGTAGCCATGCATTGTGTTTACTATTTTTAATCCAACGTGTGAGGTTGTTGACTAATGATCACCATGCGTGCGCGCCTCATGGTCTTTGGAATATCCACGTCAATTAATGAAAGTGGATCCAAGCGATGTGGATTTTCCAGTTTTTTATTTCTATTTTATTTTCTTTTATTTCATTTATTTTCAAAAATTCATAACTCTTTTATTTGAAATCACAAAAATATGGGACCAATTTCAAAAAATTTCTTTTAAAATCTAGTTTCATAATCTGATTTTTAATTATTTTTGTGATTCCATTTAATATTTTTGTGAATTATTTTGTTTTTAATTGTTTTTAATTCATTTTAAATACTTTTAGATATTCAAAAATTCCAAAAATATTTTCTTAATACATATGGATGATGATAAGTCTATGAAAAATATTCTCATTAATTTCTTAATTGATTTGAGATTTATGAGATTTTAGTCCATTTGTATTATTTTCCTTCATTTTTAATTGTTTAAAAATAGTTTCTGGTTTTAAAAAATATTGAGAAAATTTGTCAAACATTGTTTGACCATGTTAGACTCATGATGATTCAATTGGACTTATCCAAGTTGATTTGAATTGAATTTGAAGTTTGACCATGCTTTATTCATTTTATTTTATGTATTATTTTAATTCCAAAAAATACCAAAAATATGTTGGACCTTTCTTGACTTCTAATCTTTATTTCACTTCTGTTTACCATTGAGTGATGTTGATTACATTCACATTTGGACATTGTGTTTTGATTATGTCATTTGAATTCTCCTTTTTGTTCATTTCATTTCATCTTCATCTTCTTCTTTTTCTTTTGGCTAATGAGTTAATGATTTGTGGTTAGCCTTGACATATGAGAGGCTTAACATTCTTTGATCCAAATCTAATTCACCTTGATCAAAGATCAAGTGAATTGCTTTGTGTCCAAGATAGGTTGCTTCTTGGTCAAGCAAAAAACCTAAAATCCATACAAGGCCTTTCACTCTTTTCTTTTGGCATGGCAAGTTGTAGGAGCTTGGCTTATTAGTCATGATCTCTAACTTGTGTTTATTTGCCTATAGTTTTATTGACTGGCCTAAGATAGGTGTGACTACTACATTAGTCCACTTACGATTACTTATCATAGTGCTAAATTATCCATATTGCATTTTCCTTTAATTACTTTAATGCAATTTAATTACTTGCTAAATTATCCATATTGCCTTTTCCTTTTGCTCATTTGAGCTCATGTTTATGCTTATGCTATTTTCCTTTTGCTCACTTGAGCACATTATTATGTAAATATATTGTTGCCTTGTGCTTGTGTTGTCTTTGTTTGTGTAAACCCAATGCAAAAAGGAGAAAGGACTTAGAATTAGGACCTTACCCATGCTTAATATAGTTCAAGAGCAACTATGCCTCATGCCTTTAGAATGCTAATTTTATTGAAGAGAAACTAGGCCTCATGCCTTTAGAATGATTAATCTTGAAGTTGTCTTCAAAGGACCCCATAATAGAAAACTCTTTCTTTGTCCATTCCTCTTATTGCATTGTGAACTTTTTGATTGTTTGTTCTTGTGTGATAGGGATTCCAAACTTGAGATAGTAAGAAGGATCATTGTCATGAATAGCCAAGTTAAGAGGAAGACAAGCCAAATGGAGATCCTATGAGCTTGAATGTTTAATTGTTTTTATTGCTTGTTGCTTGCTAAGTCCAAAGGAAATGAGCATCTTGAATCATCTTTATGATCTCAAGAAAGGAACTCCAAGGGTTTTATCTCTTCTCTCATCTTTGCATGTTTAGGACTAGCCCTTCCCTTCTTCCCTCCACTCTAACCCAAGTCAAACTCATTTTGTGCAAACATTAACATTGTTTTCAAATTAGAAACCTAGGCCATATGCCTTTGATTTTTCAAACTCTTTTCACTAATACTCATTGTAAATGAACCTTAACTCATACTTTGACCTCATTTTGTGAATACTACTAATTTGTAAATCCAACTCACTTCAAGTGATTTTTGTGGTTCCAATGGCCACCTTTGTTAAAACTTTTTTTAAACATTAGCCACAGGTTTGAGTTATCATAGTGGTTGATGTAAACCTCATCTTATCCTTAGTGATTGGACTATAAGTCTTCCATACTTATTATAGGGTGGATCCCTCACTAGTATGTTGAAGCTCTCCTCACATGGTGGATTGTTGGTTTAGGTTGAGTTTTCTCCCTTTGATAACAAAAGACCTTAAGGCTTTTGACCAAATCAATGCACCAATCTTTTGAGATTTTTACCCCGAACTACGTGGTTTTGATCCTACCTTTGTGATGGTACGTAGGCAATGGGTTTATCCATTCAAACAACAAAATTGTAAATAATGTATATTCTTTTCTCATCTCCCCAATCATGTTTGCACAAATATTTTCACAAATACCAACCTACCATACAACTTTGCAAAAAGACCTCCCTTAGAGTACTAAGGATGGTTTGGGTGCTTAAAACCTTCCCATTGCATAACCAACCCCCTTACCCCGATCTCTGACATTTTTACTAGTTTTTGATTTGATAAAACTTTTAGGTTTTTGTTCGCTTTCTGACCATTCCTTTGGATAAATAGAAGTGCGGTGGCGACTCGACTTGCATGGTTTACCTTGGATTTAGTCAATAAATCTAAAGGTAACGAATACCCCGCTACACCACTCACTTTGCATTTCTCCTTGAAATCTGTCAGGTGTTCACGCATTTGAGGATAAACCACTTCAAGTTCATCTTCAGTTCTCTTGTCGAAACCATCAGTAGTTTCAACCATCAACACTATAAAGGATTCAGCTAAAGACTCAACATCCAGAGACTCCATATGACACACAGTAGTCTCCACCATCATGCATTTAAAGGGTTCAAAGTACAAGGCTTGTTCAACCTCCATAGGATCTGAGTCCACTTGTATCTTTGGGCTTTTGCCAAATTCAATTATGCCATCTTTCAACGCTTTCTGCACCAAACCCTGAAAAGAACACATTGATAAGTTTTATGACCAAGAAAGTTATGAAACTTATAAAATCCCCTTTTCTTTTTCTGTTCTAAAGGGGTGTAGTGGGGTATTCTTTACCTTTAGATTTTTTGACTAAATCAAAAGTAAGCATACAATTCGAGTCGCCACCGCACTTCTATTTATCCAAAGGAAAGGTTAGAAAGCGAACAAAAACCAAGAAGTTTTATCAAATCAAAAACTAGTAAAAATGGCATAGATCTGGGTAAGGGGGTTGGTTATGCGATGGTAAGGTTTTAAGCACCCAAAACATCCTGAGTACTCTAAGGGAGCCCTTTTTGCAAAGTTGTATGGTAGGTTGGTATTTGTGAAAATATTTGTGCAAACAAGATTGGGGAGATGATAAGAGAATATGCATATTATTTACAATTTTTTTGTGTTTGAATGGATTAACCCATTGCCTACGTACCATCACAAAGGTAGGATCAAAACCTCGTAGTTCGGGGTAAATATCTCAAAAGATTGGTGCATTGATTTGGTCAAAAGCCTTAAGGTCTTTTGTTATCAAAGGGAGAAAACTCAACCTAAACCAACAATCCACCATGTGAGGAGAGCTTCAACATACTAGTGAGGGATCCACCCTATAATAAGTATGGAAGACTTATAGTCCAATCACTAAGGATAAGGTGAGGTTTACATCAACCACTATGATAACCCAAACCTAATGACTAATGTTTATAAAAAGGTTTTAAGAAAGGTGGCCATTGGAACCACAAAAAAACAATTGGAAGTGAGTTATATTTAAAAATTAGAAGTATTCACAAGATGAAGTCAAAGTTGACTTAAGGTTTATTCAACATAACTATTAATGAAAAGACTTTGAAAAAATCAAAGGCATATGGCCTAGGTTTCTAATTTTGAAAACAATGTCAACGTTTGCACAAAATGAGTTTGACTTGGGTTAGAATGGGGAGAAGAAGAGAAGGGCTAATCCTAAACATGCAAAGATGAGAGAAGAGATAAAACCCTTGGAGTTACTTTCTTGAGTTCATAAAGATGATTCAAGATGCTCATTTCCTCTGGACTTAGCAAGCAACAAGCAATCAAAACAATTAAACATTCAAGCTCCCAGGATCTCCATTTGGCTTGTCTTTCTCTTAACTTGGTTATTCATGACAATGGTCCTTCTTACTATCTCAAGTTTGGAATCCCTATCACACAAGAACAAACAATCAAAAAGTTCACAATGCAATAAGAGGAATGGACAAAGAAAGAGTTTTGGATTAGGGGTCCTTTGAAGACAACTTCAAGATTAAGCATTCTAAAGGCATGAGGCCTAGTTGCTCTTCAACAAAAATTAGCATTCTAAAGGCATAAGGCCTAGTTGCTCTCAAACTCCATTAAGCATAGGTAAGGTCCTAATTCTAAGTCCTTTCTCCTTTTTGCATTGGGTTCACACAAACAAAGACAAAACAAGCACAAGGCAACAATATATTTATATACATTAATAAGCTCAAATGAGCAAAAGGAAAATGGCATAAACATAAACATGAGCTTAAATGAGCAAAGGGAAAAGACAATATGAATAAATGAGCAAGAAATTAAATTGCATTAAGATAAATTGCAAGAATTAAATGCTTGAATTAAAAGTTAGTAATTAGTAGTTAGTGTTAGTGTGCCATAAGGCAATTTAGCGATATGTTAAGCAATCGTAAGTGGACTAATGTAGTAGTCGCACATATCTGAGGTCGGTCAATAAAACTATAGGCAAACAAACACAAGTTAGAGATCATGACTAGTAAGCCAAGCTCCTACAACTTGCCATGCCAAAAGAAAAGAGTGAAAGGCCTTGTATGGATTTTAGGTTTTTTGCTTGACCAAGAAGCAACCTATCTTGGACAAAAAGTAATTTACTTGATATTTGATCAAGTTGAATTTGATTTGGATCAAAGAAGGTTAATCCTCTCATATGTCAAGGTTAACCACAAATCATCAACTCATTGGCCAAAAGAAAAATAAGAAGATGAAGATGAAATGAAATGAACAAAAAGGAGAATTCAAATGACATAATCAAAACACAATGTCCAAATGTGAATGTAATCAACATCAATCAATGGTAAACAGAAGTGAAATGAAGATTAGAAGTCAAGAAAGGTCAAACATATTTTTGGTATTTTTTGGAATTAAAATAATACATAAAATAAAATGAATAAAGCATGGTCAAACTTCAAATTCAATTCAAATCAACTTGGATAAGTCCAATTGAATCATCATGAGTCTAACACGGTCAAACAAAGTTTGACAAAAAATTTCAACATTTTTTGAAAACAGAAACTATTTTAAAATCAATTAAAATCATTAAAATATAACATAAATGAATTAAAATCTCAAATCAATTAAAAAATTGATGAGAATATTTTCATAGACTTATCATGATCCAAATGTGTTAAGAAAATATTTTTGGAATTTTTGAATATCTAAAAGTATTTAAAATGAATTAAAAACAATTAAAACAAAATAATTCATAAAAAATATTAAATGGAATCACAAAAATAATTAAAAATTAGATTATGAAACTAGATTTTAAAAGAAAAATTTTGCAATTGGTCCCATATTTTTGTGATTCCAAATAAAAGAGTTATGAATTTTTAAAGATAAATGGAATAAAAGAAAAATAAAACAGAAATTAGAAAACATGAAAAATCCACAGCGCTTGGATCCACTTTCATTAATTGACTTGGACAACCCAAGGGATCAGAGGCGCGCGCTCATCATGGACACAAGTCAAGTGCAACACACGCTGGATTTAAAAAAGTCAAAACAATGCATGGCTGAGATTAGAACTGAGAAGTGAGATCCAAGGGCCAAAACTCATCCATGTAGGGACGGTGGTGGAAACCGCTGTCTTCTCCGGTGAGCAAACAAAAATCAGCCACCAGTTGCAGGTTTTGCAACCTCAACCAAATTGCATGATCTTTATACCAAATTAAAGCTGGGGTGATGTACATCACCCCTGTAACCCTGGATTTCTCTCAAGATCTCTAAGAAGGAGAAATCTGAGATGGAAAATTCAGGGGTTCAATCTGAAATGCATCAATTCACAAAATTAAAGCCACCATTGGCTTGCCTCTCACACGAAGACTTCAGAGAACCAAACAAACACAAGCAAAGCACAATATATGGTGAGATTCGAATCAAAGCAGTTGAGATGTAAACCTTTAAAGTGCAGCTTTGATGAGCACGATCCAACCAAATTCTTGCTTGCAGCTTGCTCTTGAGATGGTGATGATGATAGGTTTAGGAATTATAAACTGAAGATTAACTAGGGAAGTTGAAATTCAAGTTTGAAGTTGAGAAAATGAAATCAAAATTCCTCTAGTGTGGCTGGGATTTAATTTCTGCAGAGCTTCAGGTTGATTCAAGGATGAGATTTGAATGAAGTGAGGCATGTATTTGTAGTTGAAGCTGCAAGGAATGAGGTGCCAAAACCGTGTGCATGAAGCTTTGGGTCCTCCATGCATGGGCATGTACAGGCGCATGTGAGGCCCAAAAGTAATTGGAAATGAATGATGAGCTCATGTGAAGCAAGTTTGGACGTGCATTTTGAATGGTGTTTGCTTGTGCATGAAGATTTCATGTGAAATGCATAAATGGTCGCAAATATTCATCTCTTCGAAACTCCCATATGGAAACTCGAAACATAGGCATGTGACTAATGGTTGGAAAGGTCTTGACATAAGGAACAAAAGTTATATTGGACAAAAATTCATTTGGAGTTTGGAAAATTGTGAAAACTGGCCATGAAGTTTGATGTACAAAACATGTCTTTGAAAAATTTGCCAAAAGTGGCCAACTTCAAGCCTCAAATGGAAAAACATACAACATAAAAGTTGTATATATTTTTAAGATGATCAATTTGGACTTAAATTTTTCATCATTTAGATTTTTTATGAGAAAGTTATGGGCACGTAAAGTTGGACTTTTTCAAGATTCAATGGCTTTGGTCCAAAGTGACCTATAATGTTTTGTATTATCACATGTGTTTATTTTAGGATTATGAAATTTTGTCCAACATAAAAATTGACTTATACATCTTAATATTTCCAATGCAATTAGTATCACCTCAAAATCATAAAAAATGAGTGAATTAGGTCCTTGGGAAGTTGACTGAAAATTAGGGTTTCAATCAAAATGACCTATAATGTTTTGAAATGAATGGTGACCTTCCAAGTTTCAAATGAATTTTTTATGAACATGAAAGTTGTTCATATGGTTCTTAAGAACATTTCTTCACTTGGGGTCATCTTAATTTGACAAACACATCAAAAGTTAGGTCTCAGTGGATTTCAATTTAGTTAGATGACTTGACTGGTCAACTTCTCAAGTCCAAACTTCAAATCTTGTTCAATGAATGATTGAGGGGCCTCACATAGGCTCATATATGCATACAATTATGAATGAAAGAAAATTCCATTGATTGAATTTGATCATAGGTTGAGGTTGCTTCATGAGCAAGGCACAGTCAATGCACAGATGAATTAGGGTTTCCCTGGGAAACAAACCTCAAGCCCTTTGGTTTATCTTGATCAAATTGGAAAATTGAGATACTTGGGAGACATATATGATGATTGAGAGCTTTGGGAACCATTTTCATGCTTTCTTTCATCTTCATTTGGCCACTTCATTGAGCATAGGTGCCTCCTAGGAGCAAGGGATCTCATGATTGCTTAAGCTTCAAAACAAAACAAGTCAGTGACATATTTTTGTGCTTTTGGTTAGTAAACAAAATAAGAAAAGCAATAATATAAAATTCAAGCATGCTTGGTGGTCTCAAACCAACTCATACAAGTCCCAACCCAAGGGTTAAGGAACCAAGATGCTATGATCCTTGAGGCAATGCAATGAGCAATGATATGATGCCATGAGGGATCTTGGGGTCAAAATTAAGGTCTTACAAGGGAGATCCTTTAAACCCTAAGGAACAATAATTTGACCATCGTTAACTAACAAATCAAAGATCTCGTAACACTTAGACACATCAAACGTGTAAGTTTTGGCAACGTGTTTATCCATTTTTTCTGCATAAATGGGACTTGTCCCGTTCGATGGGTTTTATAGTTTACATGTGTACGGAGGTCCATTCTTGAGTTCAACCATGTTGACCTAGCTTTCTTCGACAAGCTCTTCATCGTCAAGAGAGTATTCATCAATTTCTATATAAGACACTTTCTCTTACTTATGGTACCTAAGCTTTCAAGCATTCGATATGTTGAACCCTATCATCTAATTATTCCATATCTCTCAGATATTGTGTGTCTAACTTCTTCCTGATAGAATAGTCTAGTCCACCAACGGCTATTTCGACTTATTCATGCTCAGGGACTTGAGTAATGCATCTGACTTTCAAAAGTCTAAACATGTTAAGGTACTGATCGACTAACTCAGTAGTCTTTCGTTTGATGTTGTCTAGTTCTTTTAGACTTATTTTTTACTGTACTATGTAAAATTGTTCATGGAACAACCTCTCTAACTGCGTCCATGTTTGGACGGAGAGTTGTAAACCAAGTAAATGAATTTTTTGTGAGAGAACTTGGGAAGTATTTCAACTTCAAATCCTCATTGTTCACTATGTCGCCAACATTAGTTTGATATCTAGCAATATGTTCGACTGTTGACTCTTCAGTGTCTCCGGCAAACTTGGTGAATTTAGGAACCTTCCATCCCCTAGGCACTTCAGTTTATAAAACAAAATTTGGTAAGGGAGAAGAATATGTCGGCCTTTTTAGACATGGGTTTATCCCGTTTTGAACTATGATATGTTCGACAATCGCTTCTAAGGTTTGCTCACCATCTGGTGCCTCTTGTCGAACCTGCCTGACCACATGGTCGGGATCTTAATTTCTATTAACAAACACCATGTGAGGTCTTTAGGCCACCCTAGGTATTGGTTCGACTTCCTGGTATTCTTGTTCAATCATTTTGTCGACCCTCTCCTCATGTCAGACCGGGGTTTCCGGTCGAGGTGGAGGTGGGGGAGTATGACGAACTTGCACTCTGGGAGCCCCTAGGAAATCCCCTATTCGGGTCATTTGAATCGCCAGTTTTTAGAAACTCTATGTTGAATCTTGAATCAAAGGCCTTAGTTTGGTACCCATTTGCTGGGTCAGCATGTGGATGATTTCATGATTGCTTTCATTCATATGTTGTCTCATGACTGCGATAAAACTTGATGTGAAAGTTGGGATTGACTGAGACAAAAATCTTAAACCTAGGGGTCGACCAAAGTGGTTTGCCAAAGGTCCTAACCCCTGGTAGCATATGGGAATGGCGATGGTGGAGTTTCACCAAATGTCAAACTGGTATTATCCATGACTCTAGAACTATTATCTTACCCAATAAAGGGCATACTTACATGTTACCCCAACCATAAAAACATTAAAATTAGAATACATTCATATCATCATGCCATTTGCATTAAAATAAGCCTTTTTTGCATATATTTACCATCATTTGGGGAATTTCAAAATCTGTTGTAGGTACTTGATGGAAATGAATTCAAATAATAGGACAACCCTCCATATCAAGGCAACAATGCCAGATTTTCAAAACTTAAAAGCTTATGTCCCTCAATGAAAGACCGGTCCTTTGGTACCCCAAAAAGATAAATGTCAGGGATACAATTATCAATTATGGGATTTTTCCCAATGTACGCCTTATTGGTTCTAAAGGATGCATTAATTACAATCTCGTGTTAGCTCTAAGACAATTGGGACACCTGGTATGGAAGAGGCCTAAGGAAGACGAGTTAAAGGAGTTTATCTTACATGGCACAGAGACCTCGCATAAAGAGTTATTTTGAAAGGTTACATGTGCATGGGAAAAGGATCATGTCAAGGAAAATAAGCTAAAGAGGAAGGATACTTCATCCGAAGAATCCTACACCCCATGGGTTAAAGAAAGGGCCCATTTGATTAAGCTACCTTTTGTGGTTGACCTAGATTATGTTCCAAACATACCTAATCAAATTCTAGTGTCCATCGAGGAGGTTGTTCATCTCAGAGCCACTACTGTTGGGCTGGAGCAAGATAAGTGTAGCGGTAAATTCATGACCAACAAGTTATGGATAAACTTGACGTCAATAAACCCAAAGACGCCACCGCGCTTTTATTGTTTCCAAAGAAAAAGGGAAAAGTACAAACAAAACTCAAAGATAAGAAGTTTTCAAATCAAAACTAATAAAATGTTAGAGATTACAGATAAGGGGGTTGGTTACACAGAGGGAAGGTGTTAGCACCGAAAGTGTCCTAGGTACTCCTAGGGAGCCCTTCTTGTGTGCATGTGTTTTTTTTGGTGTAAATGATGTTTGGTAAAATATAGAGTGAGGGGATGAGAAAGGAAGTCATTGATTATATTTTTGTGTTTGACAAGACCTTTGGTCTTATGCCTACGTACCAACATAAAAATGAAGGGTCAAAACCCCGTAGTTCGTGGTAAAAATTTCAAAGAAGTTGGTGAATTGATTTTAACAACGTTTAAATGAAAAGACACAAAAGGCCAAAGTTTTGAATGGGGTTGTTAGTTCTTTTTTTTATTTTTGAAATTTAAGTTAATATGGTTAAGTTGATTCACAAGTTTGATTTAAAAAAAAGTTTAAAAATTCAATGGCATAAGGCCAAAGTTTCTAATCATTAAAACATGTATAAGTTTGAAATCATAAGCAAAGAATGTTTTTGAAAAGAGTGGGAGATTTTAAAATATAAGAAGTGGGAGGAGATGAAGAGACTACCCTAGGCAAAAATTAAAAGTTAAGAGTTGAAAAGATATGATCAATGGGATGCAATCCAACAGACAAGAATGTCATATAGAAACCCATTTTCCTTTGGACTTTGACAATCAACAAGGAATAAGCAATGAGCAAGATCCAAGCACCATATGAAGATCAAGGCATAAAATAAAGATAGCCATAATATCCAAGCAAGCATTCCAATAGCTAGCATTCTTCAATATCTTCCAGTGTAGCAAATGAAATGTTCCTTGATCAACTCAGAACAATCATCAGACATGATCAATAATAATAAAATAACATTTAAGCACAGAGATAAAGTAGCAGATGAGTCAATGAGACCACAAGTCTTGCATCTGATAAAGGCATATTCAAAGATAGCTCAGTCTCAAATGTTAGCATTAGCCAAGTCCTTTAGCACAGGGAATGTTGCCTAATTCTAAGTCCAAAAGCTCAGATCAAGTCCAATAGTCTACCAACATATATTTTAGAGTTTTCTTTGTTGTTATTAGGTGTTTTAAGGTTCTAAGATCACAAACAAAATCAAAACAATGCAAACAATATATATACAATCACAGGATATGGCTCAAATGAGCAAAGTGAAAAGGACTTGAAACATAAACAAGTTGCATGAAATGTAAATGGCAACGAATGATATAGGTACTGAAATTTAAATTGCATAAAGTAAATGACTTGAAAGTAAAGCAAAGTCTATTAAGAAGTTAGTAAATGGTCAGTCCAATGTTAGTAATGAGTTTTAATTGATTAAGTTATTCTTTTGAGAACACTCAACCATTCATTCACAAGTATGAATCCTTGAACCAAGACATCATCCATGAGAAGGGCTCCAACTTAGATAAATCAAGAAATATGCCACTAGCTCTCATGAATGGAAAAAAGGTCAAGTTTCCACATAATGCCATGAAGAATGGGAGACTTACAATCTCACTTACTAGAATGTTGTGCCTTGAGGGACAAATTTAGCTCTATGTTAAGCAATTGTAATTGAACTTATGCATAAGTCACAACTATCTGAGGTCAGGTAATAAAAATATCGGTGTTAATGCATGTTATAGATTTGGTACAAGGAACCAAACTCCTAAAACATACCATACACTAAATGAAATGGGAGGAGGACTGTAAGACCCCAATTTTGTCCCTAAGATCCCTCATGGCATCATAACATTGCATTTGGCATTACCTCAAGGATCATTAGCATCTTGGTTCCCCTTGCCTTTGGGTGAGACTCCTTGTGAGTGGTTTGAGATCCCCAAGCATGCTTGAATTGTATATCATTGATTTTATCATTTTATTTACTAACCAAAAGCACAAAAATATGTCACTAACATCTTTTGTTTGAAGCTTGAGCAATCACAAGGTCAGGAGCTTCAAGGAGATCATTAGTACAAAGACATGGTCAAGAGGAGATGAAAGCAAGCATGGTAATGGTTCCCAAAGCTCTCATCCACCAAGTATGCCTCCCTAGCATCTCAATTCATCATTTTGGTCATAGCAAGTCAAAAGGTTTGAGGTCTTGTTCTTCAAGGAAACCCTAATTCATCTGTGCATCACAATGCCTTGCTCCTGAAGCAACCTCAGCCCCTGATCAAATACAATCAAGGGAAGTTCTTTAATTCATAATTTCATGCATATTTGAACTTATTTGAGTGTCCTCAATCATCAATTCATCAAGATATGAGTCATGGACTTGAGAAGTTGATCAGTCAATTCACCTGACTATTTTGAAATGCACTGAGACCTAACGTTTTATGTGTTAGTCAAATGGAGATGGTTCCAAAAGAAAAAATGTTCTTAAGGACAATATGAACAACTTTCATGTTCATAAAAAATTGATTTGAATCTTGGAAGGCCATCTGTCATTCCAATACATTATAGGTCATTTTGACTGAAACCCTAATTTTGGGTCAACTTCCCAAGGACACAACTCATTCATTTTTTATGATTTTCATGTGGGATCAAATGCATTGGAAAGCTTAAGATGTCTAATTCAAATGTTATGTTTAACAAATTTTCAAAATCGCAAAGTAAATACATGTGATAATGAAAGACATTATAGGTCCTTTTTGACCAAAGGCATTAAAAGTCAAAAAAGTCCAACTGTAAGTGCCCATAACTCTTTCATCAAAAATCCAAATAATGCAAAATCTAAGTCCATTTTGATTTTCTTGAAAATATCTACAACTTTGATGTTGGAGGTTTTTCCATTTGAGGCTTGCATCATCAAAACAGAGGGGCTTGAAAATTGGCCAATTTTAGAAACCTTGCCTTGACATGTCATGCACCTTGCACTTTAAACTCAAATTTCATAATTTTACACACTTCAAATGGATTTTTGCCCAACATAACAATTGTTCCTTACATCAAGACCTTTCCAACCATTACTCACATGATCATATTTGGATTTTTTCATTGGGACTTTCGAAGAGATGAATGTTTAGGTACAAATGAGGAATTCACTTGAAATCTTGGTACATAAGCAATTGCCTTGCAAGTCACACGTCCAATTTCATTTGGCTGATGCTCAGAATTCATTTGGCATTGTTTTTGGGCCTTGTGCATTATCATGCAAGCCCATGCAATGAAGCTCCACATGTCATGCACACGGATTGATCACACTCTCCTTGCCACTTCCTCTATAAATAAAGACCTCATTCCATTCATTTCACACACCTGATTTAACCTGAAATGCTGCAGAATTCTCTCCATAGCCATCACTAAAGAAGCAAATCTCATTTTTCTCAAATTTTTCAGATCTGAAATTCAACTTCATCTGGTTGAATTCTTAGATCTGATGCTTCTAAACCTTCATCATTCATCTCATTGAACTTCTGTTTTGGTAAAGCAAGCAAGAGATCGAGCTTAATTCTCCAGAAATCAAGCTTACACTTCAACTGGTATTTTCTTCGATTCTCATCATCCATGGACCTATTTGCTTGGATTTAATGTTTTCTGAAGTCCTCACTTAAGAGGCAAGCTAGTGGTAGCTTCAATTTTGCTTTTCCTTGATCTTCATTTTGCATACCTAAGTCTTCCACCTCAGATTTCTCCATTTATAGGAATCTTGAGTGTGATTCAAGGTTACAGGGGTGATGTACATCACCCCAGCTTCATTTTGGTATAAGGATCGTGCATTTTCATTAATGTTTGAAAACCTGCAAAACTGACCGGAATCTGAAGGCTCACCGGAGAAGAAGGTGGCTCTGGTGGCCGCCTGTTGCCAGTTTGAATTCTAGTCGTTGGATGTGTTTCCCAGATCGAATCCTGACCATTGCTTGTTATGACTTTTTATTCTTTCCCATGTGATTGCATTGACCGTGGCTTACCATGAGCGCGCGCCTCTGGATCCTTGGATCTGCCAGCTCAATTAATGAGCTCAGATCCAAGGGCTGTCGTTTTTTCCAATTTCTAATTTCTGTTTTTATTTTCTTAAATTCCTTTTTATTTCAAAAATCAATATCTCTTTCATTTTTAATCCAAAAATTATGGGACCAATTGCATTATTTCCCAAATAATTTCTAGTTTCTATTTCTGAGTTTTAATATTTTTTATTTCATCATTTGATATTTTTCATGAATTTTCTCTTTTCTGGTTATTTTTAATTCATTTTAAATAGTTTTTGATATTCAAAAAATACAAAAATATTTTCCTAACCTATTTGAATGATGATGGATCTATGAAAAATATTCTCATCAATTTTCAAATTGATTTGAGATTTATTTGAGATTTTAGTTCAATTAGGTTATTTTTATTCATTTTTAATTGATTAAAAATAGTTTCTGACTTTTAAAAATGCTAAATTTTTTTGTCAAACTTTGTTTGACCTTGTTGAACTTAGGATAAATCACTTGGACCTTTCAAGGTTGATTTGAAGTAATTTTGAAGTTTGGCCTTTTCTTTTATTTTTAATTCAAGTTTATTTTAAATATTAAAAAATGCCAAAAATAGTTTAATCATTTCTTGACTCCCAATCTCCATCTCACTTCTGTTTTTGATTGTTTGACCTTGACTTTCAATGTTATTGGTCAACATATGAGGATTGGTACATTGTATTTCATTTAATGCACTTTAACTTTGCCATTTTTCATTTCTCTTATCCATCTTCTCCTTCTTCTTCTACTTCTTTTCTTCTTGATCAATGAGTTGAAGGTTGATAAGTTAGCATTGGTTAGGGAGATTTAATCTTCCTTGATTCAAATCTAATTCATCTTGATCAATTGATCAAATGAATGGCTTTGCATTAAGGATAGGTTGTCTTCTAAATCATGCAAAAGGCTTAAACCAATACAAAATCAATTCTCATTTTCTTTTTGGCATGGCAAGTTTTTGGGACTTGGTTCACTAATCAAGACTCCTAACTTGTGTTTGTTGCCTACATTATTATTGACTGGCCTCAGATAGTTGTGACTTCTACATAAGTCTAATTACGATTGCTTAACATAGCGCTAAATTTGCCTTATGGCACACTAACTACTAACACTAACTATTGACAATTAACTTTTACTTTATGCACTTTACTTTTATGCAATTTACTATTCTTGCACATATTATCTATTTGCTTTTCTCTTTGCTCACTTGAGCACATGTTTATGTTAATGCCATTTGCCTTTTGCTCACTTGAGCACATAATTGTGTATATATTATTATGTTTGTGTTTTTGTTTTGATTGTTGTGGACCAAATGCAAAGAAATGGACTTAGTTTCTAGGAATTTCCCTATGCAAAGAAATGGAGAATTGGACTTAGATTCTAGGACCTTCCTTATGCAAAAAATGGAGTAGAAGGATCTTAATGATGAAGATGGATTAGAAGACCCAAATCTCTAAACTCACTCTTGTCCATTCTTGTTTTACTTCATGGAACTTTTGATGTGTGTGCTTTTGTGCTAGGAGTTTCCATTTTAGCTTAATTGGAAGATCATTGCCATGTTCATCCAAGTGGAAGATACAAGATACTTTGAGGATCTTTTAAGAGACTTATTTGATTGCTTATGCTTTGTGGTTGCTTATTCCAAAGGATGGGAGCTACTTGGATCATCAATATGATCTCAAGAGAGGGACTCCATTGTGGTTTTGATTCTTCATCCCTTCTCTTTTTGTTTTACTTAGGACTTAGCCCTTCTTCTTCATCTCTCCACTCTAACCCAAGCCAAAACCTTTTGTGCAAACATTTAACTATTGTTTTCAACATTAGAAACCTAAGCCTTATGCTTTTGATTTTCAAACTCTCTTTTCATAATACTTATTTTGATTGAACTTTCAAGTCAACTTTGACCATTTTTGTATATACTTCTAATTGGTAAACATAACCCATTCAAATGTCTTTTGTGGTTCCAATGGCCACCTTCTTAATCAAATTTTCCATAACCTTTAGCTATTAGGTTTGAGTTATCTTTGTGGTAGATGTAATACTCACTTATATCCTTAGTGATGGACAATAAGTCTTCCATGCTTATTATAGGGTTAACCCCTCACTAGCATGTTGAAGCTATCCTCACATGGTGGATTTGTGGTTTGGTTGAGTTTTCTCCCTTTGATAACAAAAGACCTTAAGGCTTTTGGACCAATCAATTCACCAACTTGTTTTGAAATTTTTACCCCGAACTACGAGGTTTTGATCCTAATCTTTTTATAAGATGGTACGTAGGCAATGGGTTTATCCATCCAAACACAAAATGTAAATAACTTGTATATTCTCTTCTCATCTCTTCAATCATGTTTGCACAAACAAAAATTTTCACACAAAAAAACAACAACCTTTGCAACAAGTATGAAAAGGGCTCCCTAGGATTACCTAGGATGTTTTGGGTGCCTAACATCTTCCCATTGCATAACCAACCCCCTTACCCAGATCTTTGTTTCTCTTTTACTAGTTTTTGTTAAAACTATTAGGTTTTTGTTCGCTTTCTAACCATTCCTTTGGATAAATAGAAGTGCGGTGGCGACTCGACTTGTATGATTTACCTTGGATTTAGTCAATATCTCTAATGGTAACGAATACCCCGCTACAAGGACCTATCTTAGTCTGGATCATGTTGATTCATCTGAGACAAGGTCATTGATGAATCAACAAGCATTAGACATGAAGAGATTTCATTGGTCAATGATAGATTGGGGAAGAATATGGATGAAGATTAAGAGGGAAAGGGATGTAGAAACACAAATTGATCAAGAGAGGAATTTCATCTGATCAATACCATTCATTCATTTTGGGAGATGAAATGTATATTTCATCAATCCCTTAAGTCCAATGGTATTGATCAAACAAAACTCAAATCAACCATGACCAAGGCCCAAACAGAAAGTCAAACATCACAAGACCATAAAAATGGCTCAAAAATAATTTTTAAACATTTAATCAATTAAGAATCAAAATAAAAGTGAATTAAAATGCATTTTAAATTGGACAAAACCTCAAATCCCTTCAAAACACCAAATAAATGGCCAAGGGATTTATCCAAGGTCAAACAAGGTCAAAGGACCTTAGACAAAATATTTCATGATTTTTGGAAAGTCAAAAATATTTTAAAATAATTCAAAATATGTACAAAAACATTTAATATATGAAAAATATCAAAATTAATCCAAAAAATAATTTTAATTCAAAATATGGAAGAGAAAAATATTTAAAGATTGTTTATGAAAGTCCCATATTTTTTGGATTAAAAATGAAATTATTATGAATTAAACAAGATAAACTAATAAAATTATAAAATTATAAAATTATAAATTAAAAGAAATTCAAAAAAACAAGGGCCATCAAATCTCCCTCATTAACTGAGTTGGCAAATATGATGGCCACACGCGTGCTATCCATCATGTGCCAAGTCAAGCGCGTTGCAAAGATGACCAATCAGCATGGACGCTCAAGATTAAAACATTTGAATCAAATAAGAAGGTAGGGAACACGCCAACACATCACCAGACTGGTCCACCAGGAACCATCAAAAAAATGAAAAGTGAGTACACTATTTTAAAAAGAGTGCTCAGGAGCTCGAATTTGGCCTCAATTTCACCAAATTCCAAGTATATTGAAAGATACATGGACTTGAAGTTTGAGGTGCATGATCTGAGTTGCTTCAATTTAGCCTTAAAGCAACTCAATCTTGTTGCCTACATTAGTAGGTCTTCAGACAACCAATAATCAATTAAAATAGTTGAGAAATGAGGGAGAATCGAAGAAGAGAAGTTTGAGAAAATTCACCTTCGGGTAGTAGTGATTTGGCTTGATCTTGATCTGAATTCACTTGGTTCTTCCTCCTCTTGCTTGCAGTGACCAATTGAGATGAAAATGGCAATGAATCCTTGGAGTCTGAAGCAATGCACTTGTATTTATAAGCTCATGGTTTCAGTTTTGCACCTTTCCAAAAAATGTCAAAAATAGCAATGTTGTGCATGGGAAGGTGTGTGTGTCATTTATGAAGCAATGCACTTGTATATATAAGCTCATGGTTACAGTTTTGCACCTTTCCAAAAAATGTCAAAAATAGCAATGTTGTGCATGGGTGCATAGGAATTGAATTATCCCCAACCAATGATGCATCCATTTCCAATTCGTGTGCATTTGGTACTGAAGTCATCACATGGAAGCATGCTAAAGGAAATAATCATTTGAGTTCAAATGTTGCCAAAACAAGCCCACCAAAGGAACCATGTGCAAGTCCCTCAATTCTTGTCCAAATGAAGTGATGTTGGATTGTTTGGAAAGGTGGCATCAAGGGGAACAACTTTTATATTGAACACTTTTCCATTTGGTGGATGTATCATGAAGGATTTCGAGGTGGAAGTTTGAGAAATCAAACATGGTTGAAAATTTTCTAAGTCCCAAGTCAAATGACCACTTCGTCCATCTTGAATAACTTTTTCTATGAGCTTCAAATGGAAATGGCTTCTTCATCAAAGTTGTATCTGTTTAATCCTTCTTAAATTTTGTCACAAAGTAGATATAATTTGGATTTGTCATGAGGGAGTTATGTGTTTTAGAAGTTGAGGAAAATTTCTTGTTCAATGGTGATGGCCCAAAATGACCTATAATGTTTCCTCTTGGCACATGTCCTTGCAAGTTAAATTTTACATTTCTCAAAGAAACAAAGTTGGATAAGACATCTTGAAATTGATTATTAAACTAGGATGGCCTTCATATCATAATAATTGAGCAAGTTATGGTCCTTGGAAGTTGACCTCCTAACTAGGGCACAAACAAAATGACCTATAATCTTTCACCATAAAAATGAATTTCCAAGCAAAACTAGATCTTGATGTCAACATGGAAGTTATTTTTAATTTCATAAAGAGTAACTTTTCTCTTGGAATAATTTTCATATGACACAAATTGTAGGAGATAGGGTCTAGGGAACTCCAGTTTTGACCAGTTGACTTTCTCTGGTCAACCTCTTTGAACCAACTTGCAAACTTGAAGTTCTCTTAATCTTTGGGACTCGTTGAAGGAGAAGAGCGATCCAAAACGCACAGGAATTTAAAATTTCTCCTTTAGTGATCCTTACGAATGGGCATGATTAGTGATAGAATTGTTACCTCTTGTGGCGATTGTAACCTTTGATGCAGATCTACGGAGCGATCACGAACGTTGAACGATGAGAACGCCTCTACTCAATCCACATAAATGGATTCCTTCAATCCCAGTGCTAACTGCTATGAATGAAGGCTTTGAGTGTGTGTGTGTGTGTAAGAGAGAGAGAGAGAGAGAGAGAGAGAGAGAGAGAGAAATGAAATTACAACTGCACAAATGCTTTTACACAAGGGTTCTATTTATAGAACCACTTGTGTGGGCTGCAAGCTAAAAAGCCCACTCAAGTGTATGTGTCCCATATCTTATAATATGCCAAAATCACTTAAGCGCGTGGTACCTTACCATATTTCGTATTCTACTTAAGTACACCATACCTTACGATGTTCTACAATTCACTTAAGTGCACCGTACATTACGGTATTCCTTAGTTACTCTATCTCTCATCAATCCGTCCTTTTGTGTGTGACCCTGTAGGTTTTCGCGGCATTGGCAATTATATTAAATCACGTATTTAACATAATAAACAGTGAGCAGTATCTAGCAACACATCACTGCTACCCAAGACACGAAAATGTCATGTGATCTGACAAATCCTTTTGTGATAATACTTATGTGTACAATTACCCTTTTGCCCTTATATCTATATTGAACACAAGGCATAGATCATGTCATCCTTGTCCAGTTCAATATTGGGCCCATAGACATTTATCATGTTACACAGGATGGGCAAATTCCATCTAGGTCACTCATGTCCCTTAGCATGCTTCGTGGAGTACCCATCAATTGTCTTTATGGTCATCCAGTTACGGACAATGTTTGATCAGCAATAAGGCACTCGACTCTACATCTAGGGTCCATAGTGGTTTCAGGTCGAAGGGTGGTATACACCATTATCACCATGAGAATAACTTATGACACTTTGCATAACATTCTATATAGTATTCTCATAGCGGGTCAATCCAGTATAAATATTACTCTTAATATCCATACCTTTGTTTAAGACTTGATAACTCCTTATCCATGATCCATGAGATGTGATCATCAGTCTATATACATAATAGTCTTAATGATTTAATGTTATCCCACTTCACAATAAAGCTCGACTATGGATACTTTAAGAATAGTGTCCTTATGTTTAATGTGATCTCATGATTAAGTCACACTTGATACATTAAACGGACTATCTATTCTAGGGACTTTATTAGACAAACATAATAAAGAAAAAGCCTTTTATTATTAATAAATAATTCGATACAAGTACCAAAAGTATTGGCCTCTAGGGCTTATACCGACACTCGTGAAGGATCATATATTCATAAGATGGTGTATAATGAAGTATACCTTGATATATTTGACCAATTGTTGAAGAAACTTGCTAAGGAAGTCACACAAGATACCTAGATAAACTAGGGCTTCCAAGGCAAATAAGCTTCAAACTCTTGATGAATTCTTGATCAAAATGAGAAATGAAGAACATGGGGATCCATATATGATGTTTGGAACCAATGGTGAACCATTACCTTATTGATCTCTTGCTATGAGGGTCTCAAACCTTAGGTGTGAGCTTGATAGGGCACATACTACATACAAAAGAAATAAAGATATACAAAGACATATTGTTGGTGTTTTGGTTAGTAAACAAAAGAAAATAAAGTATGATACAATCAAATGTGCTTGATGATATCTCCCAATGAAAACCTAATGAATTAGGGGTAAGGAGGGTGCCAAGGTGTGATCCCAAAGCCAATGCGAATGATGAGATAGCATGAGGGATCTTAGGGTCAAAATTAGGGTCTTACAGCTGCCCCTATTTAAGGACATTCTATATGAGAATGTGAAGGTTAAAATCTTCGTATCAACTCAGTAGAATGGACTTAAATCATAACATCATGAAAGAAATTTTGGTCCCTAAGAGACCTCACGATGCATATGATATGAATGTTAAAATAATCTTTGTGGGGAATATATTGCCACAAAGGAAAAGAGTCCGGAGAGACTAAAAATCCACAAGAGCACAATGTATTCCATAAGGAAAACTCACTGGGGAGACAGAGACTCTGGGGGATAAAAGTTATGCATAGGCCAGCCTATGACTTGAATAACTACTGGGAGATGTGAGAGGATTTCCATGAAAATAAATCAATGGAAAGACTCGGACTAGGGATAAAGGAATCTGCAGGAGACGAGAGTAGATCAGAACAAAATCGAAATACTCAAGCCAAAAGGGAATTCGATTTCAAAGAAATATGAACTCAAACTCTGGGGAGGAAAAACTTCAACACATGAGTAAAAGAGACATATTATCTACCACCGGTTACTGGGTAAGAAGATAACAAACTCTGACAGAGGGATATTCGCTACCTGTTAGGGTAAACATATCGAGGATGACTTGCTGAGGAAAAATAAGGTGCATTCGTTATCGATTACTAGGTAAGAATGACCTACTGAGGAAAGGAAATCAAATAGGATTTACAACTATCGATCACTAGGTAGAAGACCAAAGAGAGGGTATTTATCACTGATTAAAGTGAACATATCAAGGATAAACTCAAAGGAAGAATATCTGTCATCAGTTAGGATGAACATATCAAGGATATACCACCTGGGAAATGAAGAAGAATATCCGTTACCGATTAGGGTAAACATATCAAGGATAAACTGCCGAGGGAAAATAGGAATTATGACTACCGTCTACTGGCTAGAATACCAAAGAGAGAGTATCCGTCACCGTTTAAGATGAACATATCAAGGATAGACTCAGAGGGGAAAATAAGATTTTATATCTATCAGTTACTGGGTAGAAGACCACAAAGAAGAGAAAATCAGTCACTGGTTAAAGTGAACATATCAAGGATAGACTCTCTGGGGGAAAATAGGGATTACAACAACCTTTTTACTGGGTAGAACATCAAATAGGAAGAATATATGTCATTGGTTAGGATGAACATATCAAGAATAGACTTTCCGGGGAAACGTGAAAGCGAATCCGTTGAGGAAAACAAAGGGGTAAATTACCTTTTACCGATTACTGGGTGAAGGTAAAGTACTCAATCATCAAGAAGAATATTACCAGTTACTGGGTAATAAACTCTCGGGGACCAAAAGATCTATCTACGTAAGTGCTAGAAATAAACGGTCAAACAAGATTCAACCCAATGAGGATATAACTCAAGGGGAGTGGTTTCATCTAGATGATATTCTAGGGAGGAAACTGAAATAATGATCATCCATGAGGAAATAACTTAGTGGGGAGTGAGAAAGGATAAACTCTTTCTGCTTAAGGGGCTGACACTCTATAATTGAAGGAGGACAGACACACCAAATCTGCATGGGGAAATAATATCACGAAAGCAGGGGATCAGAAGGAAAAATTCAATGTGATAAAATGCACAATGAAATATCTGATGTTGTTTTTATGCATTAATATGCATGTATGATTATGATTATGCTAACAAAACTGCCCAAAAGATACAAATAACGAAGATTTGAATCATCTCTACAAAACAAACGGCTAATCTCAACAAAATGGAAACAACCACTAGATATTCTTCTAGGGATGAACATAAATCATCTAGCTCGGAACAAATCAACCCTGGATGGGGAAAGGCATGGAGAATATGCATCCAACCAACTCACAGTAAACTTCGCAGGGAAGAGAGCACTGCTGAAGGATAAAGATGGATCTTCTGAGAACCCTAAAATGAGTCAATGCTGCGAGGAATTTTAGGTCAACACCATATCAAATGGGATACAACCTTGTAGGGGACTTAATTAATACTGCTCAGAACTAAACACTGTCAGGAATGAGGGAACTTCCATCAGGCGACGAAACTCCTCCGGGGATTCAAAAGGTAAAACTCTGAATTGGGAGTCGTGCGAATTGTTGGGGATACCGGGACCTGCTGGAACAAAACAAAGATCACCAGACCCTCAATAATCATCAGATTCTTCTTGAAGATTGTGACATAAACCAATTCCAAGGCAAAGATAACCGGATCTGACTCACACATGGGAGAAACTGTCGCGGTTATGCAACACAAACAAATGCAATTAGGGATCTAGAGACCAAATAAAGGTCCTGAATAATCCAGGGTTCAATCATTGAGTCATAAACTAGGGAATGTAGAAACACATGAATGCCTCAGCTGGGGAAGATGAACTGCAAAGGGGACCAATCATCCGCTCAACCAGGGATAATCGGTTGCTTGGGAGCAACTTATTAACCATGTTAGGGATGAACAACAAACTGTTGGGGGGGATAAAGTCATCAAACCAATTGCTTGGGGAAGACAACAATGCTTCACACTTCAAAACTTACTTGTTCTTAGATTGTTGTTCACATTCCTTGCCGAAATCGATTATTCTTAAAGTGAATGTTTTCATTCTTTTAGGTAAATTAATTATTCATTGATTTATTTCAAAATTATCATCATAAAAATTTAATTTTAAAACAGAAACAAATAAGAATAGAAATAATTTGATAAAAGCTCAACTTTATTTAATAGAATGGTAGTCTGCAAATGGTGGGACTCCATAGATCTTTACAAAGTTTTTAAAATGGTAATTTACATGGAAAAGGGATACATTGAATACAATGATCACTACTCTCCCTACCAACTTCAAAATCCATTGTGCTTGTCTTTGGTTGAGAATGACAAATCAGAACCAAATGACTGCTCAAGACTGCTCAAGAAGGTGACCTCGTGCTCAAGAAGATTCTATCTTTCAAACCTGATGCTAGGGGAAAGTGGACTCCTAATCACGAAGGCCCATATGTTGTTAAGAGAGGCCATTGATCTTAAAGGCTTAACCTTCTTATCAAAAGCTTTCTTCATTCTCTACTGATATAACTGACCATGACATATGGCAGTCAATCTTTTCTCTTCGATCAAATTAAATTAGTCATATTTTGTATGACACCATTCAGCTTCTGTCAACTTGGCTCCCATCAAAACACGCAATGATGGGATCTCAACCTCTACTAGGAGAACAACTTCCATGCCATAAACAAGAGAGAAAGGGTTTCCATGTTGAAGTGCGGATGGATGTATGGTACCCATGCAAAGAAAATGGGAGCATTTCATGTCAATCTTTGTAGGTCACAACCATCTTTTGAATGATCTTCTTAATGTTCTTGTTTGCAGCTTCAACAGCCTCATTCATCTTGGGTCTGTACGGAAAAGAATTATGATGTGCAATCTTGAAGTCTTTGCAAAGAGCTTCCACCAAGTTATTATTCAAGTTAGATCCATTATCAGTAATGATCTTACTTGGGACACCATAACGGCATAGAATATGAGTCTTGATAAACCTTACAACAACTTGCTTGGTCACATTTGCATACGATGCCGCTTCAACCCACTTTGTGAAGTAGTCAATAGCCACCAAAATGAAACGATGTTTGTTTGAAGCTTTTGGCTCAATCATGCCAATCATATCAATTCCCCACATTGAGAAGGGCCATGGGGAGGAAATGGCGTTCAACAGTGTTGGAGGAACATGAATCTTATCTGCATAAATTTGACACTTATGGCATTTCTTCACAAACTTGGAATAGTCAGATTCCATTGTCAGTCAATAGTGACATGCTCTCAACATCTTCTTCGCCATAGTGTGTCCCTTGGAATGAGTACCAAAGGAACCTTCATGGACTTCAGTCATCAATATGTATGCTTCGTGTCTATCCATGCATCTGAGCAAAACCATATTGAAGTTTCTCTTATAAAGCACATCACCATTTAGGTAGAAGTTACCAGCTAATCTTCTCAAAGCATTTTTATCTTTCAAAGATTCCCCAAACGGGTAACTCTGACTTTGAAGGAAACATTTGATATCGTAATACCATGGCTTTTCATCTTTGAGTTCTTCAATAGCAAACACATGAGTTGGCCTATCAAGATGCATCACAGTCAAATTAGGAACTTCATTCCAAAAATTCACCACAATCATGGAAGCCAATGTTGCAAGAGCATCTCCCATCCGGCTTTCGTCCCGAGGGATATGATGAAACTCAACCTTTGTAAAGAAAGTTGAAATCCTTCTCGCATAATCTTTGTACGGTATCAAACCTGGTTGATTCGTCTCCCATTCACCTTTGATCTGATTCACAACCAAAGTTGAATCCCCATAGACATCAAGGTATTTAATTTTAAGATCAATGGCCTCTTCAAGGCCCATAATGCAAGCTTCATACTAAGCCATATTGTTTGTACACTTGAAGGTCAACCTAGATGTAAACGGAAAATGAGTATCGTGAGGAGTAATAATCATTGCCCAATGCCATTACCATATGAATTAACAGCTTCATCAAATACCATGCCCCAATAGGAACCATGTTCTGGCCCTTCTTCAAGCAATGGTTCATCACAATCCTTCATCTTCAAGTACAAAATCTCTTCATCAAGAAAATCATAATGTACTGACTGATAATCTTTAGTAGGTTGGTGAGCCAAATGGTCTGCCAAGACACTATCTTTAATAGCTTTCTGATATAGGTATTCAATATCATACTCAGATAACAAAATCTGCCAACGGGCAATCCTACCAATTAAAGCATGCTTCTCAAAAATGTACTTGATTGGATCCATTTTGGATATCAACCAAGTAGTATGATTCAACATATACTGGCGCAGACGCTTAGCAGCCCAAGCTAAGGGTGTGCAAAAAAACTGGTTATTCATAACCAAATTGGTATCCAAATTGTTCCACTTTTAAAAAACCAAACCAAATGCTAAAATAAAAATTAGGGTATCCATTTTGTTATCAAAATATAAACTCTTACCCATTATAAAAATTTGGTTTTGTTATTGGGTATCCAAATTATCACATTATAAATCAATTTTTTATTTTAAAATTTTCTAAATTTTATAAAAAAAATATTTTAAAAATAAAATTCGGAATTTTTTTCTTTTCACAAAAAATATTATATTCGGATTTTTTTTTTCGAAAAAATTATATTTGAGATTTTTTTTCAAAAAATATTTTGTATTTTTTTCAGTAAAAAAATTTAGATTTTTTTTTAAATAGTTTTTTTTGTAATTTTTTTAGTTTTCAAAAAGGTTATTTTTTCAAATATTCAGAAAAAAAATAATTTTAAAAAAAAAATAATATTTTTTTATAATTTCAGAATAGAAATTATTTTTTATTTTTAGAATTTCTTTATTTTCGATTTCCATTTTTTTTAAATAAATTTTTTTCAATTATTTTTAGTTTTTAGAATAATTTATTTTTTAAGATTTTTTTTATTTTCAATTTTTTTTTCATTTTCAGAATATAATTTTATTATTTTCAATTTTTTTTGATATATTTTTTTTTCTTTTTCTGAATATTTGTTATTTTTTTTTCTAAAAAAAATTCTTTTTTTGTATGTAAAGAAAAAATATTTTAAAACCTCATAAAATTTGTTTATGTTTTTAAATTTAAAAATTAATATTAATTTAAAGAAAATAAAATTTAAATTAAATTAAATAATTTTGATTAAAATCAAAACCCATTTAAAACCGGTTTTAAACCGATTCGGAATTTTAAATTGGTTTTTGTGAGAAGTGGTTTGGTTCATAAACCATAACCATAAAAATGGATTGGTTCATATAAAATGGTATCCATGCACACCCCTAGCCCAAGCCAATGCGCAACATGGTTTCTCTAGCATAGAATACCGAGTCTCACAGTTGGTGAACATCTTACTGAGATAGAAAATTGCATATTCTTTCTTTCTAGACTCATCTTGCTGACCAAGAACACAACCCATACTTTCTTCAAGCAAAGTCAAATACATGATTAAAGGTCTTCCTTCAATAGGTGGAGACAGAATCGGAGGCTCAAGCATATACTTTTTGATACTATCAAAAGCTTTCTGGAAATCTTCGGTACAATCATTGGACTGATCTTTCTGAAGAAGCTTGAATATTGGCGCACATGTGGCAGTCATATGCGATATAAATCTTGAAATATAGTTCAAGCGACCAAGAAAACCGCTGAATTGCTTCTCGGTTTCAAGCACAAGCATCTCTTGTATTGCTTTGACATTGGCATGATCAACTTCAATACCTTTCTCGCTGACAATAAAGCCCAACAACTTACTAGAACGAACACCAAAAGTACACTTATTAGGATTCAAGTGGAGTTTATATTTCTTCAAACGCTGGAATAACTTCCACAACTGCTCAACATGTTCTTCTTTAGTCCTTGATTTGGCAATTGTATCATCAACATAGACATCAATCTCTTTATGCATCATATCATGAAAAAGAGTGGCCATTGCTCTCTGGTATGATGCACCAACATTCTTTAAACCGAAAGGCATTACTCTATAACAGAATGTTCCCCGGGGTGTAATGAATGTGGTCTTCTCCATATCTTCAGGTCCCATCTTGATTTGATTATAACCGGAAAATCCGTACATAAACAAAAAGACTTTGAATTTAGTTGTATTGTCTACCAACATATCAATGTGTGGCAGAGGAAAATCATCTTTTGGACTGGCTTAATTCAAAACTCTATAATCAACACACATGCGGACTTTTCCATCTTTCTTTGGAATAGACACAATATTGGCCACCCACTGTTGATACTCGAAGGTAACAAGAAAACCAGCATCAATATGTTTCTACACTTCCTCTTTAATCTTCACTGCCATATCGGGATGAGTTCTTCTCAACTTCTGCTTGACTGGCGGGAATTCTGGCTTCAAAGGCAATCTACGCTCCGCAATCTTAGAATCCAAACTAGGCATATCTTGATAGGACCAAGCAAACACATCAGAATATTCTCGAAGAAGATCAAACAACCCCTTCTTAGCTCCTGGACACAGTTGAGACCCAATATTGACTTCCTTCACATCATCCTCGGAACTCAAGTTGACTAATTCAATCTGCTCCTCAAACTACTGAATGGCTTTTTCCTCGTGCTCAAGCAAACGGGATAACTCATCAAATACTTCTTCATCATCATTCTCTTCCTCACCTTCAAACATAAGGAAATTAAAGTTGGGAGAGGGAGTAGGATCATTATATTCAATAGGTTTGAGAACCAACCTGCATAATGATTTGACATTTTGGTTTTAGAGAAGTGGTGTGCAAACAAATATTATGCAGATGGACGGATTATTATTCACTTATGTTTTTTGTGATTACCATTTTCAGAAAAAGCAAAAAGTAAAAATAAAACATCATAGATTTGGATGAATAAAATTTTATTTCATTGATGATAATAAGGAAAATACCCAACAATGTTCACTTCTCCCTTAGGCATAGGAGAAGTATTTTTCTTTAAAATAATGAAAACAAATTACTTAGAACGCTGCATAACAACAGGAACATCAACAATAATCCAGTTGTTGCAAGTCTGGCCATGTGTCACAAAGTTGGTGCAAGCCTCGTCTTCATCACCGTCTTCAATAATAACAGTTGAGTGTTGATCATCCTCATGAATGAACCCTCCATAGCAGAAAACTGGTTGCATAACCTTGACATTGGTGTTGAATGGCCCTTGTTGAAATCCCAACCATACTTTATTCTTGTTCTCCATAACTTCAACAATGTGACCCCACTTATTAATACTGTCATCTTGAATAGCCTCTTGCGCATCTTTTAAAGAAGACATTGGTTCCCTAGCTTTCTTTAATTCATCAGCAATGGACAAAGCTTGGAACGGCGTTCCAACTTCCTCCTTATCATCAACATAAGTACAAGATGACAAATGGCTCACCAACAACAACAAGCTTACCGTTCTTCACAACTTTCAGCTTTTGGTGTAAAGTAGACGTCACATCTCCATCTTCATGAATCCACGCCCTTTCCAACAAGCAGCTATAGGCCGGGTGGATATCCATCACTTGGAAAGTAATTTGGAAATCACTCAGACCTATCTTAATCGGAAGGTCCACTTCTCCAATGACAGTTTTACGAGAACCATCAAACGCTTTAACAACTACGCCACTATACCTCATTGGGGCACCCTGATAGAAGAGTCTTGATAGAGTTGACTTTGGCAACACATTCAGTGATGATCATGTATCAACCAAAACATTGGATAGAGCGTCCTCCTTACAATCCATTGAAATATGGAGCGCCAAATTGTGATTCCTGCCTTCCTCAGGAAGTTCTTCGTCACAGAAGCTCAAGTTATTACAAGAAGTGATATTGATAACAATGTGGTCAAACTGATCCAAAGTAACATCGTGTTCCACATAAGCTTGTTCCAACACTTTTTGCAATGCTTCTCTGTGTGTCGCAGAATTCATCAGCAATGACAGCACATAAATCTTTGACGGCGTTTGAAGCAGCTTCTCCACAATGTTAAATTCACTTCTCTTGATTAGGGATAACACCTCATCATCATCGTTAGTCTTCAACTTGCTGGATTCACCAGACTGACTCTTTGGAGCACTAACTAGATCAAGTGTAAGAATCTATGCCTTCTTACCCATGGACGTACTTTCCACAACTTTCGGAAACACTGGACTGAACACACGATCACTACGGTTCACCTTTTCTATAACCATAATATTTACCACTGAGTCTTCAACTGGAAGAGGAACCTCTTGCCTATTTTCTATCATAGTGGCGTTATACTGGTATGGAACAGCTTTATTGGATGAGTAGGGGACGGGGCCCATTAACCGTATAACCAACAGCGATATCGATCTGTTGACATTATTGTTGTTGCTGCTGTCATGTTGAATAACTACCTGCTCATGGGTCTTGAATACTGGAACTACCATATTCACATCATTACCCATATACATTGACTGTTGAACCTGGATAACATTCTCATCCATCAATCTCTGAATATCCCTTTTGACAATTAAACAACCACGAGAATTCACACTACAAATGACACAACCATCATGGTCATGCTTACAATGGCTCACTTTGCACAAGTCCTTGTGGATCTCCACCAAAGACCTACGGATATGGCGTACATCAAATACTCTGAAATTCCCTGAACAGCCGTCCACCATGTTTACAGAAGTGTTACCATGAGCAGGCAACGATTTGGCTTTCACATTCGGCACGCTATCCTCAAAGGACACCATACCACTCTTGACAAGCTTTTGAACTTCATATTTCAGAGGATAAAAGTTCTCAATATCATGTCCAGGGGCTCCCTGATGAAAAGCATAATGAAGATCGGGTTTGAACCATCATGGCAATGGCTCGGGAATTTGCGGAGGGTTTCTCGGCTGGATAAGATCTTGATTACCAAGGATGCATATAGCTATGCGTATGTCACAGGAATAGGGTCAAAAGAGACCTTCTTCCTCTCAAAATTTTATTGATGATTATTGTTGTTGTTATAGTTGGTTCGGTGTTGCGGTTGTTGTTGATGTTGCTGTTGAATTGGAATTGATTCATTGGTTGAATTATTGGTGAAAACTGGAATTACTGATGATACTTGATATTGATGCTAACGGGATTGAGAACTCTTCTTGACATGAGGCCTCCTATGCCTCCCAACTGATACTGCATTAGTTTCTCCTTCCTTCTTTTTAGAAAAGCTCCGCCCATACTTCTTGCTTGTTGACGCTTCGTCTTCGGAAAGAAGTCCTTCCCGGACTCCTTCCTCTAATCCCATCCCCATGTTTACCATTTCAGTAAAATCATTGGGGGCACTTGCAATCATTCATAGTAAAATGAACTCAGCATCTTCAAGAAAATTTTGGTCATCTCCTTTTCTTCCAAAGGCAGACTAATCTGAGCAGCTAACTCCCTCTATCTCTGGGCATATTCTTTGAATGCCTCTTTGTCCTTCTGAGACATAGACCTCAACTAATCTCTATCTGGCGCCATATCAACATTATACTTGTACTGCTTGACAAAGGCCTAACCTAAGTCATTGAAAGTAGGAATGATAGCATTGTCTAGGCCCATGTACCATCTGAGGGCAGCTCCTATCAGACTATCCTGGAAGTAGTGAATAACCAGGTGATCATTATCAGTTTAAGTAGACTCTTCCAGGAATACATAACAAGATGACTCACCGAACAAGTATTCCCTTTGTATTTTTCAAAGTCTGAGACCTTGAATTTCACCAGAATTTTAACATTGGGAACCAAACATAGTTCAGCAGTACTCTTTCCAAACAAATCCTTCCCTCTCAGAGTCTTCAATTCCTTATTCAGCTCAAGAAATTGATCCTTCATTTCATCCATCTTCTCATAAACATTTGGACCTTCACACGGCTCGGAATGGTAAATAGTCTCCTCGACACGAGGAAGAGTGTGAACAATAGGAGGAAGCACTGACAGGACCGGGCTAGATGCCAGCACAGAAGGAAAAGTAGGCGCATACCCTTCAGGTACGAAGTTCGGTAGCATTCCTCAAGGGAACCCAGCTAACATAGTAGGAACATACTGGCTGGAAGCAGCAATAGGTACAGATGGTGAAGTAATCTCTGAAATAACAATCCTCTGAGGAGGAGGAGTTGCAGGAGGCGGAAATGGTTGGTTCTAAGCAGCTATCACAGATTCCATTAATTTCGTAAGTCTGGCGATCTCATCCTTCAGCTCTCTATTTTATTTCTCTAAATGCTCCATTTTTCTCAATCGATTAGCTCGAGTGTTGTTGTGGTGAGTCAGCTTGGCTGATACACAAAAGAAGAACTGATAAGACACCTGGCAGGAGAAACCTGTTATGCAAATCATGCATAAAATGCAATGTTTTTTATTGTTTTTTATTGTTTTTTATTGTTTTTTATTTCAAGGAACATATGAAGTCTTACTTGCAAATCTTTTCAATTAGTAATAATAACAAATCAATTGATCATAAAATCTCTTTTTATTCATAAAATTTGGAAGGATTACACTGAGTACAATTTCAGAAACCAAAATATAAATACAAGAGAAAAGGAAATTATCATCCTAAAGATCCCTAGTAGTTGCATCATAAGATCTGGCCAAGGGAGCATACTTCCTTCGAATGCGTCGAATCTCGGACTCAAAGGATTTCTTTATCTGAGCCTTCTCGAGGACAAGCTAATCAACAATCTTCTTCCAAGCACCGGAAGATGGAGGCATGCTAGAGGAAAATAAATCTTCTGGCTCTCTTTGTCTCTTCACTGCATGATCCTCAAGAATCTCTATAAATTCATCTTTGTCTTTCGACTCAAGTTGCAACTCCTCATGTTTTCAGCTCAAAGCATGGAATCGTTCTTCCCACATGTCTTTCTCTTGCTTCATCTTGGCAAGCACATCTTCCAACTCCTCTACATCTTAGTTAGGGAGTGTTGATGGCTCAGCCACAACCAAAGACATATGTCTTTCACAAGCGCATGGAATCTTGAGCTCCAAAGCTCTATTCTTCACCCAAAGAGTGTAAGCCTCCAAAGCTACACAGTTGCATGGACCAAGCTCGGATCTTCCTTTCCTATGCACATTATGCCAAGCATGCACTATCCTTTTCTTTAAAAGTTGGGAATATTTACCCTTCTGATAGAATAGACCCTCTAGTTGAATGTTATTAGGCTTATCTCTCAAAGGCAACCCAAGTTGACGGCAGGCCAAAGCAGGGTAATAGTTGATTCCTCCTTGCATACCAATGAGAGGTATGTTAGAGAACTCACCAAAATTGTTAATAATGTCCAAGCCACTCAATGCATAATCATACCAAACAATATCATCATTAGTGAGAGACATAAGTCTCTAAAACCACCGTAGACATTGTCGATTCTCCATGAAAGCAGGCGTCTGAGGCAAGTACAAAATAAACAACTTGTACAGAAGAGGAACACAACACACAATAGTCCCACCTCCTTTGGAATTCCTCAAATGCAAATAAAAATACATGTCACCCAACAGAGTAGGAACAGGATTCCCAATCAAGAAAATTCTAATGGTGTTAACATCAACAAAATCGTCAATGTTAGGGAACAAAGTTAAACCATATATGAGCAATACATGGATAGCTTCAAAAGAATCCATGCTACCGGCCTGAGCAAAAACAGTAGCTCTACCAATGAGAAAATTAGAAGTCAACCCTAGAATCCCTCCTTTCTTCACCAAATGAGCATCAATCTCGGATTTCTTCAAATGAAGAGCTTCGGCTATGACATGAGATCTGGGAATCTCCTCCAATCCACTGAAAGCTACCTTGTTATATACGGGCATACCCAAGAGATGGGCATACTCGTCCAACATGGGCATAAGCTGATAATCGGGAAAAGTGAAGCATCGTTAGAGAGGGTCATAGAACTGAACTAAAACACTCAAAATTCCTTCAACCACATCAGTAGATAGTACATACAAGAGCTTCCCATGACGCTGCTTGAAGTCCAAGGGATCTAATACAAAGGATGGCAACTTCCTTAGCTCTTTCAAATCAATACATCTGAAACAGTACTTCTTAGTGTTCCTTCGTCCATAATCCATGGTCTGAAAATATTTGCAAATAAGACCTTAATTTCCTTGAAATTTTTTCTGTGATGAATGTTATGATACGTATGTATGCATGAATACAACAATCATAGACAAGAGATCACAGACAAGGCAAACACAAACAAAGGTCAATGGATGGATCAAGTCATCATCAAGATCAATCATCCATTTTGGTGGATTATGGTTTTCACCCTATCAACACCCAAGTTCCATTGAAATTGACAAAACTAGATCGGTTCAACCAAGAATCAAAGGGTTTGTTGCGAGTCACGAGCATGGAATTGGGTTAAGAACCATCCCAAAGGAGTGTACTACGGATAAAAACTTGTAGAGCATGTTCTAAAAATTTCTCAGAGTCTTGATTCCATCTATCAGATATTATAGGTTAGGATGACTGACTCACCAACCCATAATATTCTCAAGAGAAACTCATCTGAGTGTAGTATCATGTAACAACTGCTATCAAGTCTACACTTGAACAGTCTCCGCACTACGTCCTAAATAGGCCAAATTGGGTTAAATGTTCTACGGTCCTCGGCATCTCAGACCCCCAAATTAGAAAAAGTAATGCCTATCCACAAATTACTTGTTTGACATCAGTAACTCTAAAGAGGTCTCCACTGGGTAGATGGGTCTCAAGCCAACTTGTTAAGGACTACTCCACACAACTTGAACATGACTATACCATCCTCCTACTTTAATTTCACTCAAGTTCGGGTTAGAACTTATCTCACCTCACAGAGATCACCAAGCACAACAGACAGATTATATCACACAAACAATATATATAAATGAACATCAAATATACAAATATATACACATAAAAATTAGGCTAAACCCACTGAGGACTACTCCGTAGCAAAGTCGCCACTTAATTTCTATAACGGTAAATCCATGACCATCAAGTTATGGATAAACTTGACGTCAATAAAACAAGAGTCGTCATCACGCTTTTATTGTTTCCAAAGGAAAAGGAAAAAGTAAAAACAAAACCCAAAGATAAGAAGTTTCAAATCAAAACTAATAAAATTTCAGAGATTACAGGTAAGGGGGTTGGTTACACAGAGGGAAGGTGTTAGCACCCAAAGTGTCCTAGGTACTCCTAGGGAGCCCTACTTGTGTGCATGTGTTTTTTTTGGTGTAAATGATGTTTGGTAAAATATAGAGTGAGGGGATGAGAAAGGAAGTCATTGATTATATTTTTGTGTTTGACAAGATCTTTGGTCTTATGCCTATGTACCAACATAAAAATGATGGATCAAAACCCTGTAGTTCGTTGTAAAAATTTCAAAGAAGTTGGTGAATTGATTTTAACAAAGTTTAAAAGAAAAGGCACAAAAGGCCAAAGGTTTGAGTGGGGTTGTTAGTTCTTTTTGTCTTTTTGAAATTTAAGTCAATATGGTTAAGTTGATTCACAAGTTTAATTTAAGAAAAAGTTTAAAAATTCAATGGCATAAGGCCAAAGTTTCTAATCATTAAAACATGGATAAGTTTGAAATCATAAGCAAAGAAAGTTTTTGAAAAGAGTGGGAGATTTTAAAATTTAAGAAGTGGGAGGAGATGAAGAGACTACCCTAGGCAAAAATTAAAAGTTAAAAGTTGAAAAGATCTTACCAATGGGATGCAGTCCAATAGACAATAATGTCATATAGAAACCCATTTTCCTTTGGACTTTGACAATCAACAAGCAATAAGCAATGAGCAAGATCAAAGCACCATATGAAGACCAAGGCATCAAATAGAGATAGCCATAATATCCAAGCAAGCATTCCAATAGCTAGCAGTCTTTAATATCTTCCAGTGTAGCAGATGAAATGTTCCTTGATCAACTCAGAACAATCATCAGCCATGACCAATAATAATAAAATAACATTTAAGCATAGAGACAAAGAAGCAGATGCGTCCATGAGACCCAAAGTCTTGCATCTGATAAAGGCATAGTCAAATATAGCTCAATCTCAAATGTTGGCATTGGCCAATTCCTTTAGCACATGGAATGTTGCCTAATTCTATGTCCCAAAGCTCAGATCAAGTCCAACAGTCCACCAACATATTTTTTAGAGTTCTTTTGTTGTTACTATGTGTTTTAAGGTCCTAAGACCCCAAACAAAATAAAAAAAAAGCAAACAATATATATAAAATCACAGGATATGGCTCAAATGAGCAAAGTGAAAAGGACTAGAAACATAAACAAGTTGCATGAAATGTAAATGGAAATGAATGATAAAGGTACTGAAATTTAAATTCATAAAGTAAATGACTTGAAAGTAAAGCAAAGTTGATTAAGAAGTTAGTCAATTGTTAGTCAAATGTTAGTAATGAGTTTTAATTGATTAAGTCATTCTTTAGAGAACACTCAACCATTAATTCACAAGTATGAATCCTTGAACCAAGACATCATCCATGAGAAGGGATCCAACTTGGATAAATCAAAAAGTATGTGTAAGACCCTAATTTTGACCTTAAGATCCCTCATGGCATCATATCATTTGCTCATTGCATTGCCTCAAGGATCATAGCATGTTTGGCTCTTTAACCCTATGGTGGAACTTGCGTGAGTTGGTTTGAGACCACCAAGCATGCTTGTATTGTATATTATTTATTTTCTTATTTTGTTTACTAACCAAAAGCACAAAAATATGTCACTAACCTTTTTGTTTTGAAGCTCAAGTGATCATGTCCTCACAATGCTCCTAGGAGTCTCCTAAGCTCAATGAAGTGGCTAGATGAAGGTGAAAACAAGCATGACAATGGTCCACAAAGTTCCTAATCATCATATATGTCTCCCATGTATATCAATTTTCCAATTTGATCAAGATAAACCAAAGGGCTTGAGGATTGCTTCCCAAAGAAACCCTAATTCAACTGTGCATTTACTGTGCCTTGCTCAGGAAGCAACCTCAACCTTTGATCAAATTTAATTAAGGGAAGTTCTTCCATTCATTATTTTATGCGTATATGAGCTTATGTGAGTATCCTCAATCATTCATTCATCAAGATTTGAAGTTTGGCCTTGAGAAGTTGACCAGTCAAGTCATCTGACTAAAGTGAAGATCACTGAGACACAACTTGTGATGTGTTTGTCAAATGAAGATTACCCCAAGAGAAATAATGTTCTTACGAACCATATGAACAGCTTTCATGTTCATCAAAAAACCATTTGAAACTTGGAAGGTCATCATTCATTTCAAAACATTATAGGTCATTTTGATTGAAACCCTAATTTTGGGTCAACTTCCCAAGGACCTAACCTCTTCATTTTTAATGATTTTAAGGTGATACAAATTGAATTGGAAAGCTTAAGATTTCTAATTCAAATGTTATATTGGACAAAATTTCATAATCCTAAAAAAACACATGTGATAATACAAAACATTATAGGTCACTTTGGACCAAAACCATTGAATTTGAAAAATATCCAACTTCAAATGCCCATAACTTTCTTATAAAAAATCTAAATGATGCAAAATTTAAGTCCACATTGATCACCTTGAAAATATCTGCAACCTTTATGTTGGAGGTTTCTCCATTAGAGGCTTGCATCATTGAAACAGAAGGGCTTGAAGTTGCTTGGTTTTGGCAAAAAAATTCAAAGGGAACCTAGACATGTCTTGTACCTCAAACTTCAAAGCCGGTTTTCATAAATTTCCAAACTCCAAATGGATTTTTTCCCAACATATATTTTGTTCCTTATGTCAAGAGCTTTCCAACCATTACTCACATGACCATGTTTGGATTTTCCATGTGTGATTTTCGAAGGGCTTAATGTTTATGATCAATTATGCAATTCACATTAAAACTTCATATGCAAGCAAATGCCAGACCTTGTGCACGTCCAATTCACTCCAAAATGATCTTAGCTTGCAATTCCATTCACTTTTAGGCCTCACATGCGCATATACAGGCCCATGCATGGAGGACCCAAAGTTCATGCACACGAGCATTTCACTACCTTGCATCAAGCTCAGCTATAAAATTTATGTGCTTGCTCATTCAAAAACCAACCTCAAGGTGATCTGGAACTCTGGAGAATTGGAAACCCAACCTCACTCAAGGGAATTTTAGTTTTTATTTCTCAATTTCAAACTTGAATTTCAACATCCTTAGTTGATCTTCAAGTCTTAATTCCTTAGCCTTGCATCATCATCACATCTCCAGATCAAATTGGAATCAAAAGCTTGAAGAGATCGTGTTGTTCAAAGTTGCATTTCAGAGGTATATCACTCAACTGTTTTGATCTGAATCTTGTTATACAATGTGAATTGCTTGAGTTTGAACTGTTTTCTGAAGTCCTCGAGCAAGAGGCAGGCCAGTGGTGGTCTTAATTTCATGAATCGTGCCATTTCAGTTTATGCACCTTGATCTTCAACCTCAAATTTCTAATTAAATAGAAACATTGAGGAAGATCCAAGGTTACAGGGGTGATGTACATCACCCCAGCTTCATTTTGGTACCTGGCTTGTTTATTTTGGTTAAGGTTGAAAACCTTGCGCGTGGTGGCCGGAGTCTGTTCTCTGACCGGAGAAGATGGTGGTTTCCACCACCATCCCCACATGGGAGCCTCTGAGCCCTTGGATGATGCTCAAACGATCTAATCATGGCCTTTGCTTTTGTTGACTTATTTTAAATACGTTTGTTGCGCGCTTGACTTTGGAACATGGTGCATCAGCGCTTCTGGACCGTGTGATGGTGCCACGTCAATTAATGAACTAATCCAATGGCAGCGCATTTTTCCTATTTCCTATTTTCTGTTTTAATTTCTTTTAATCCCTTTTATTTTGAAAAATTCATAAATGTTTTATTTAAGGTCATAAAAATATGAGACCAATGGCAAAAAAATTCTTGAAAAATCTAGTTTCATAATCTGATTTTTAATTATTTTTGTGACTTCATTTAATATTTTTTGTGAATTATTTTGTTTTTAATAGTTTTTAATTCATTTTAATTACTTTTTGATATCTTAAAATTCAAAAAATATTTTCTTAACACATATGGATCATGATAAGTCTATGAAAAATAGTCTCATTAATTTCTTAATTGATTTGAGATTTATTTGAGATTTTAATTCATTTATGTTATTTTTCATTGTTTTTAATTAATTTTAAATAGTTTCTGTTTTCAAAAATTGTTGAGAAAATTTGTCAAACTTTTTTTGACCATGTTAGACCTATGAGAATTTAATTGGACTTGTTAAAGTTGATTTGAATTGAATTTGAGGTTTGACCATATTTTGTCCATTTTAATTTTGCATTTATTTTAATTCCAAAAATACCAAAAAAATATGTTTGACTTGTTGACTTCTAATCTTCATTTCTCTTCTATTTTACATTGGTTGATGTTGATTTGATTCACTTTTGACCAATTGTGTTTGACTATAGAATAATTTTTCCATTTCATTTCATCTTCATCTTATTTCTTTTTATTTTGGCCAATGAGTTAATGTCTTGTGGTTAGTCTTGACATATGGGAGGCTTAACCTTCTTTGATCCAAATCAAACTCAACTTGATCCATGATCAAGTGAGTTGCTTTGTGTCCAAGTTGTAGGAGCTTGGCTTACTAGTCATGATCTCTAACTTGTGCTTATTTTCCTATAGTTTTATTGATCGGCCTCAGATAGGTGTGATTACTACATTAGTCCACTTACGATTGCTTAACATAGCGCTAAATTGTCTTATGACACACTAACATAACCACTAACTACTAACTTTAGTTTGAGCATTTAATTTCTTGCAATTTACTTTAATGCACTTTATTTCTTGCTCATTTATTGCCTTTTTCCCTTTGCTCATTTGAGCACATATTTTATGTTTATGCCATTTTCATTTTGCTCATTTAAGCTCATTATTGTATATAAATATATTGTTGCTTTGTGTTTGTTTTGTCTTTGATTTGTGTGAACCCAATGCAAAAAGGAGAAAGGACTTAGAATTAGGACCTTACCTATGCTTAAAGGAGTTCAAGAGCAACTAGGCCTCATGCCTTTAGAATGCTAAATTGGTTGAAGAGCAACTAGGCCTCATGCCTTTAGAATGCTAAATCTTAAAGTTGACTTCAAAGGACCTCTAATCTAAACTCATTCTTTGTTCATTCCTCTTATTGTGTTATGAACTTTTTGATGTTTGCTCTTATGTGATAGGGATTCCATTTTGAGATAGTAAGAAGGACCATTGTCATGAATAGCCAAGTTATGAGAGACAAGCCAAATGGAGATCCTAGGAGCTTGAATGTATACTTGTTTTGATTGCTTGTTGCTTGCTAAGTCCAAAGGAAAGGAGCATCTTGAATCATCTTTATGATCTCAAGAAAAGGAACTCCAAGGGTTTTATCTCTTCTCTTATCTTTGTATGCTTTAGGACTAGCCATTCTCTTCTTCTCCTCACTCTAACCCAAGACAAACTCTTTTTGTGCAAACTTTGACTTTGTTTCAAATTAGAAACTTAGGCCTTATGCCTTTGACTTTTCAAAATCTTTTCATTAACACTCATTATGAATAGATCTTAATTCAACTTTGACCTCATTTTGTCAATAAATCTAATTTGTAAATACAACTCACCTCAAGTTGATTTTGTGGTTCCAATGGCCACCTTTGTTAAAAACTTTTCATAAACATTAGCCATAGGTTTGAGTTATCATAGTGGTTGATGTAAACCTCACCTTATCCTTAGTGGTTGGATTATAAGTCTTCCATACTTATTATAGGGTTAACCCCTCACTAGTATGTTGAAGCCTTCCTCACATGATGGATTGTTGGTTTTAGGTTGAGTTTTCTCCTTTTGATAACAAAAGACTTTAAGGTTTATGATCAAATCGATTCACCAATCTTTGAGATTTTTACCCCAAACTACGAGGTTTTGATCTTACCTTTGCGATGGTACGTGGGCAATGGGTTCAATCATTCAAACAACAAAATTGTAAATATAATCTATTCTTTTCTCATCCCCCCAATCTTTTGCACATATTTTCACAAATACTAACCTATAACACATTTTGCAAAAAGAGGTTCCCTTAGAGTACTAAGGATGTTTTGGGTTCTTAAAACCTTCTCATCTCATAACCAACCCCCTTACCCAGATCTCTGACATTTTTATTAGTTTTTGATTTGATAAAACTTCTTACTTGGATTTTGTTCGCTTTTTAGCCTTTCCTTTGGACAAATAAAAGTGCGGTGGCGACTCGAATTGTATGTTTACTTTTGATTTAGTCAATAAATCTAAAGGTAACGAATACCCCGCTACAGTATCCCACTAACTCTCATGAATGGAAAAAAGGTCAAGTTTCCAGACAATGCCATGAAGAATGGGAGACTTACAATTTCACTTACTAGAATGGTGTGCCTTGAGGGAAAAATTTAGCTCTATGTTAACCAATCTTAATTGGACTTATGTAGAAGTCACAACTATCTGAGGTCTGGAAATAAAAATATAGGTGTTAATGCATGTTAGAGATTTGGTACAAGGAACCAAACTCCTAAAACATACCACACACTAAAAGAACTAGGGAGAGGAGCTACCTCAGTTTGGTTCATGTTGATTCATCTCACACAAGGTCATTGATGAATTAACTAACATTAGACATGAAGAGATTTCATTGGTCAATGATGGATTGGGGAAGAATAGGGATGAAGATAAAGAGGGAAGGGGACGTAGAAACACAAACTGATCATGAGAAGAATTTCATCTGATCAATACCATCCATTCATTTTGGGAGATGAAATATACATTTCATCAATCCCCTAAATCCAATGGTATTGATCAAACAAAAGTCAAATCAATCATGACCAAGGCCCAAATAGAAAGTCAAACATCACAAGACCATAAAAATGGATCAACAATAATTTTTAAACATTTAATCAATTAATAATCAAATTAAAAGTGAATTAAAATGCATTTTAAATTGGACAAAACCTCAAATCCATTCAAAACACCAAATAAATGGCCAAGGAATTTATCCTAGGTAAAACAAGGTCAAAGGACCTTAGATAAAAAAAATCATGATCTTTGGAAAGTCATAAGTAATTTAAAACAATTAAAAATAAGTACAAAAACATTTAGTTTATAAAAATATCAAAATTAATCTAAAAAATAATTTTAACTCAAAATATGAAAGAGGAAAATATAAGATTTTTGGTGAAAGTCTCATATTTTTTGGATTAAAAATGAAATTATTATGAATTAAACAAAATAAGATTAAAAAAATATAAAATCAGAAATTAAAAGAAATTAAAAAAAAACAAGGGCCATCAGATCTCCCTTATTAATTGAGGTGACAGATCTGATGACCGCGCGCGCTATCCACTATTTGTCAAGTCAAACGTGTTAGAAAGATGGTAATCAACATGGACACTCAAGAATAAAATATTTGAATCAAATCAGAAGGTTTGGAACACGCCAATAAATCACCGGAGCTAGGGCTCAGGTCATCTTCTCCAGTGGACCTCACCGGATTGGTCCACCACCAACCATCAAGAAAATGAAAAGTGAGCACACTATTTTAAAGAAAAAATGCTCAGGAGCTCGAATTTGGCCTCAATTTCACCAAATTCCAAGTATATTGAAAGATTCATGGACTTAAAGTTTGAGGTGCATGATCTGAGTTGCTTTGATTTGGCCTCAAAGCAACTCAATCTTGTTGCCTACATTGGTAGGTCTTCAGACAACCAATAATCAATCAAAATAGTTGTGAAATGAGGAAGAATCTAAGAAGAGAAATTTGAGAAAATTCACCTTCGGGTAGCAGTGACTTGGCTTGATCTTGATCTGAATTCACTTGGTTCTTTCTCCTCTTGCTTGCAGTGACCAATTGAGATGAAAATGGTAATGAATCCTTGGAGTTTGAATCTCAAAACAGAAAGTCAAATTCAAGCTCAATTTCAAAGAAATCCTCAAGGTATTCTATGGTGTAGGGTTTTAGGATAGCTTGGCAAGGCTTAGGCAAGGTGTGGGTGTCATTTCTGAAGCAATGCACTTGTATTTATAAGCTCATGGATTCGGTTTTGCAACTTTCCAAAAAATGTCAAAAATAGTAATGTTGTGCATAAGTGCATGACCATTGAATTAGGCCCAACCAATGATGCAATCCACTTCCAATTTGTATGCATTTGATACTTAAGTTATCATATGGAAGCATGCAAAAGTAAATAATCATTTGAGTTCAAATGTTGCCAAAACAAGCCCACCAAAGGAACCATGCGCAAGTCCCTCAATTATTGTCCAAATGAAGTGATCTTGGACTTTTTGGAAAGGTGATCAAGGGGATAAACTTTGATGTTTAACACTTTTCCATTTAGAGCTTGGATCATGATGAATTTTGAGGTGGAAGTTTAAGAAATCAAACATGGTTGAAAATTTTCTAAGTCCCAAGTCAAATGACCACTTCTTCCACCTTGAATAACTTTTGCTATGAGCTTCAAATGGAAATGGCTTCTTCATCAAAGTTGTAGATATTTCATCCCTCTTCAATTTTGTCACAAATTTAACATAATTTGGATTTGGCATGAGGGAGTCATGCATTTTAGAAGTTGAGGAAAATTACTTGTTCAATGGTGATGGCCCAAAATGACCTATAATGTTTCCTCTTGGAACATGTTCTTGCAAGTTGAATCTGACCTTTCTCAAAGAATAAAAGTTAGAGAAGACATCTTGAAATTGATCATGAAACTTAGATGGACTTCATATCATAAACATTGAGCAAGTTATGGTCCTTGGAAGTTGAGTTTCTAACTAGGGCACAGACAAAATGACCTATAATCTTTCACCATAAAAAATGACTTCCCAAGAAAAACTAGCTCTTGATGTCAACATGAAAGTTATTTTTAATGTCATAAAGAGTAATATTTCTCTTGGAATCATTTTCATATGACAAAAATTGTAGTAGGTAGGGTCTAGGGAACTTCAGTTTTGACCAGTTGACTTTCTCTGGTCAACCTCTTTGAACCAACTTGCAAAGTTTAAGTTCTATTGATCTTTGGAACTCATGGAGGATAATATATGCATAAGATTATGTATAATGAAGTATTCCTTAATATATTTGACCAATTGTTGAAGAAACTTGCTGAGAAAGTCACACAAGATACCCGGATGAATTAGGGCTTCCAATGCAAACAAGCTTCAAACTCTTGATGAATTCTTGATCAAAGTGATAAATGAAGAACATGGGGATCCATACATGATGTTTGGAACCAATGGTGAACCATTCTCTGATGATCTCTTGCTATTAGGGTCTCAAGCCCTAGTTGTAAGCTTGATAGGGCATAAGTGGATGCACATACCACCTACAAAAGAAACAAAGCTATACATAGACATATTTTTGGTGTTTTGGTTAGTAAACAAAAGAAAATAAAGTATGATACAATCAAATATGCTTGGTGATCTCTCCCAATGCAAACCCAATGAATGTCGCTTCAATTCACCAAATCTTGCTATTACCTTGAAAGGAACTTCATGTCTCAAGGTTTTCACTTGGTCGAATTAATCCCAACCGCACACTTATCGAAACCCAAGATTTGTCAATACGATCCACCATCACAAGCTACTCCCTTGAAATGTATCCCTTGTCCCAAGGCTTTTACTCTATAGATTTGAATTGCATAATCTTTTCTAAAACCTTCAAACCCTAAGATATTTTGAAGGAAACCCCTAAATTGGTTTTCTGATTTGAATCCCTCAAAGTTCTCAACCCAATATACGGTACAACAAACCTAATTGGACGTTTCAACCCTAATCTAGATGGCACCTGATCAAAAAATAATTATGTATAGTTTGATTGTGTGTATGCATAGATGGAGTTGAAGATGATGAGAATGCTTTAAAATTCTGGATTCATGTAGTTTTTACTCACTCTAGAAAAATTACTAGAGAATTATGCATATATCAAGTATATATATGGATGCAAGTATGAAGAAAAAGGAATCCAAAAGGAGTTTAAAAGAATGCAAAAATTCAAGATTTTTGGTTTATAGGTCGACCTATCAAAGCTCTGTGTTGACCTATAATGGTCTTAGGTCGACCTATAAGAGGCGGCACATGGATAGTAGCTACAGGCTTCAATATTGAAGCATGTGTGTCAACCTATGCATTCTACGTGTCGACCTATGCTAAAGAAAATCTTCTGTAAGGCAAGCTAAAGTCATATGTGTCGACCTATAGAGTGTTTTTTCACAAACACTCAATTTTTTATGCATAAAAATCTTTTTGATCCATTAATACTTTCTAGACCATTCCCGAACATGTTAACATGCTTCCTAAAGCTAAAATGCATAATGCACACCTAGAATCAATTGATACCATCCAATGTACAAAAACGCTAAAGTTTCTCCTAATTTTGACATCATACAAAACACATATAAACAGAAAGTTGCACTCACAAATATTACTCCTACTATTCATACCTATGTGAATACTTGATAACTCTTTATCCATTATCCATGAGATGTTATCATTAGTCTATCCACATAATAGTCTCAATGCTTTAATGTTATCCCACTTTACAATAATGCTCGACTACAAATACTTTAAGAATAGTGTCCTTATGTTTAATGAGATCTCATGAGTAAGTCAAACTAAACATTTCATTAAACAGACTATCTATTCTAGGGAGTTTATTATATTGGAAAAACAAGCATAATAAAGAAATGCCTTTTTAATTATTAATAAATAATTCTATGCAAGTACGAAAACTATTGGCCTTTAGGGCTTACACCAACAATCTCCCACTAGCACTAGAGCCAATCGGACATAATCCTAATACTCATATATCTAGTATGGCCATCATGCTTATGTTATGCAAGAGGCTTTGTCAGCAGGTCAGCGACATTGTCCAGTGTTGGTACTCTGCATATCTTCACATCTCTTATATCTATTATCTCTCGAATAAGGTGATATCTCTTAAGTATATGTTTGGATCGTTGGTGAGATCTAGGCTCCTTAGCTTGTGAGATAGCATCATTGTTATTACAATAGAGATCAATAGGATCCATAATTCTAGGAACTACGCCAAGTTTACTAATGAACTTCTTGATCCAAACAACCTCCTTTGTTGAATTTAAGGCAACAATGTACTCGGCTTCAGTTGTAAAATTAACAATTGTATACTACTCTGAACTTTTGAAGCTCGTAGCGCTACCATTTAACAAAAACACATAACCATATTTAAGTAATATGTCATCTACATATAATATCAGGATGACGATCATGCTCCAACTAACTTTCTTGTAGATGCAAGGATCATTTTGATCGATGAGTAATACATTGATCGGTTACAAGATAACCATATCTCTCAAGTTGGTGACGTATCCTCTTTGACCTACGTTATTCTTATTCTACTTGATCAGGTTGCTTTTCCATAACTACTTGTGTTTCCTACTCTGGTTCCTCCATCGGTGTATCAATGTTTTATGATTCTTGAATTTCTTCAAGCTTCATGTTCCTCCCATTGATTCCTTTGGAAATAAAGTTATTTTCCAAGAAAACTTTAGTTCAAGTAACAAACACTTTACCCTCATAAGTATTGTAGAAGTGGTATCCTCTTGTTTCTTTAGGATACCCCACAAATAAGCATTTGTCAGATATGAGCTTAAGCTTAATTGAAATTTGTTATTTCAGATAAACTTTGTAACCCCAAATATTCATGAAAGACATAATTGGACTCTTACCACTCCATATCTCATATGGTGTCTTATCAACAATTTCGAATGGAACATGGTTAAGTGTGTATGCTATTGTCAATAAAGTGTGTCCCCAAAAGGAGTTTGGAAGATCGATGTGAGTCGTCATAGATCAAACCATGTGTAACAAGGTTCGGTTTCTTCTCTCGAATACACTATTCCACTATGGTGTTTCGGAAGGAGTAAGCTAATATAGAATCTCAAACTCTGTTAGATGGTCATTAAACTCAAGGCTTACATATTCACCACATCGATTTGATCGAATGGTATTAATATTCTTGCCTAGATGGTTTTGCATTTCATTTTTTAATTCCTTGAACTTTTCAAAGGATTCATATTTGTGTTTCATTAAATACACATAACCACATCTACTAAAATCACTAGTAAATGTGAATAAAGTATTAAAAACCTCCTCTGGCTGGTAAGTTCAATGGTCCACATACATCAGTATGTATGAGGACCAAAAGATTATTAGCCCTTTCACCATTTCCAGTGAATGGGGACTTTGTCAAATTTCCAATTAAACAAGAAATGCATGTATCATATGACTTGTAATCAAAAGAGTCCAATAGTCCATCTTTGTGGAGTTTGGAAATGTACTTCTCAATTATGTTTCCTGAGCGACAATGCCAAAGGTAGCTTGGATTTAACTCGTTAGGTTTCATCCTTTTAGAATTAATATTATAAATTGGCATTTCAATATCAAGGACATACATTCCATTGTTCATTTGTGCAATAGCATAGAATATATCATTCAAATAAATAGAGCAACAATTATTCTTTATTATGAATAAAAAATCAAACTTGTCCAAACAAGAAACAAAAATAATATTTCTACTAATTACAGGTACATAATAACTGTTCTTTAACTGAATTACTAAATCACTAGGTAAAGTCATTACAGAAGTTTCTACGACTAAAACAACAACTTTTCCTCCATTTCCAACTCGTAGATCAACTTCCCCTCTGCCAATTCTCTACTCCTTTTCAGCCCCTACACATTAGTACAAATGTGATAACCGCATCCAGTATCTAATACCTATGATGTAGAAGTAGATAAATTAAATTCTACAACAAAACTACCTGAAGTTGAAGTCTCTACTCCATTCTTCTTATCTTCCATGTACTTTGGGAAGTTTCTCTTCTAGTGTCTAGTCTTACCACAATAGAAGCAAGTTCTTCCTTTGTCATACCTCCATTGGGATTTAAAGCATGAGCAGTAGTTTGGGTTTGGAAACTTCCTTGTCTTTCCCTTTACCACCTGTCGCATCTCGAAAAATACGATTCCTCGTGATGGTCGCGGAAAAAATTATGTTCCAACAGAGTCGCCACCGAACTTTATTTATCCCAATAAAGGGATAGGAAAATATCAATAAAACCTTTAGAAAATGGAATAATGGTCGTCACAACCATATTCGGGTTCGGGAGTGGATTACGTAAGGGGAAGGTATTAGCACCCGTTACATTCGTTGTACTCAACGAGAACCTTTTAGTTCTAATGTGCGTTTCGAGTGTTAATTTATGTTTGTTTGTTATCTTTGGGTTATAAAATTATTAAAAATAGAAATGGATGAGAACCTCAGAAAGGGAAAGGGAAGGTTTTTTATTAGTGTGCTCGCGAAGATATAGCAATCTCCTGCCTACGTATCCTTATGGTGTAATAAGGAAATCAGAGCATTCGTAGTTCGAGGAACTACGGTTGGTTGGTGTTTTTTAACGAACGACTGTGTAGCTCGCGTTCTAAAGGCTAAACGTTGGCTTGTCTACTCTCGGTGGAGGCTTAAGCATTGGTTTGTTGTGCGCATTAGAAAGGATTAACAATGTTCCTTTTGAGAGAAGGGTTTTGGTCACACGGGGGTGACAAGTTGAATTAATATGTTTGATGTTTTGTTTGATTGGTTTTGATCGCACGAGGGCGAGGACAAATAATTTTGAGGTGTTAAGATATTTGGTTGGATGATAATTACTTGGATAGTCGAGTAAGACAACTCGCATCCTAACAGTCGGGAAAGGGAATAGAAGACTCAAGACCTCTTTCTTTTTCATCCTTAATTATAAAAGGATTTGATGATAATTAAGGTGTTTTGATTGGATGACGATTACTCGGATATTTGAGTAAGACAACTCGTATCCTAATAATCGGGACAGGGAATAGAAAACTCTAGACCGCTTTCTGTTTCATCTGAGTATTTACGAAAATAAGATTGTATATGGTTGATGTATTTTAGAATGGACGACAAGTAATTGAATGGCTGAGTAAGACAACTCATATCCAAGTATTTGAGAAAAGGAATTGAAAATTCAAGACCATCTCCCTTTTCATACAGTTTGTTATGAAAATGATTTGATTAGGTTATATGTTTGTGGAAAAATGACAATTGTTCGACTGACCGAGTAAGAGAACTTGTATTTAAACAATTGGGGAGAGAAGTTGAAAACTCAAAGTCATCTCCCTTTTCACTTAGCTTATTAGGAAAATAATTTAATTTAATCGGGGTTTAGAAGTTTGTAAAGAAACGACAATTATTTGACTAACCAAGTAAGAGAACTTGTATTCAAATAGTCGAGGAGAAAAAATTGAAGACTCAAAGTCATCTCCCTTTTTATTTCTTATTATAAAAGGATTTGATTTGTTTGTGCTTAAGTGGATTAGAAATGACGACTATTCGACTAACCGAGTAAAAGAACTCGTATTCAAATAATCGAGGAGAGGAGTTGAAAACTCAAAACCATCCCCTTTTTTCATTCTTATTTATTGTAAGAATGTTTTGATTTAATTATGCTTAAAGTGGATTAGAAATGACGATTATTCGACTAACCGAGTAAGAGAACTCGTATTCAAATAATCGAGGAGAGGAGTTGAAAACTCAAAACCATCCCCTTTTTCATTTCCAAATGAAACGGTATTTAATTGTGATTTAGGTAATTTAATTTAATTTAATTTAAATAAAATACTTGACGTTGGATCGAGGTTTGGATGTGTGTTTACGAATGAATTGGATTATAGTGAATCAATCATCTAATCGATTATTTAATAACCGAATAGGTCTCATTGTAAGAAAGCCCAAGAGTAAGCTATGTGAGGTTGATGGCGATGCTAAGAGCAATCGACTTACATGGGTATTTGAAAATAGGCTCAATATTGAGTTAAAAATTGTTTGGCATTGAATTGGTGAGGAAATGGAATGAAATTGAATTTGTATTATGAGATGATAGTGGAAGATGATGGTGAAATTGCGATAATGAAGAAATTGGTTAACTTCTAATTAGAAAAATTAATTTATTAGAATTTGGTTAAATTGATTAATTAAATTAATTAAAATTTAATTATCAAAATTATTTAAGTGAGTCAAATAATTAAGTTAATTAAAATTAATTAGCCAAAATCAACTAACTGATCAAATTTTAATTAATTAATTAATTATAGTTTAAAAGAGAAAGAGATATCTAACGATGCCGATTTAATCGATGGAAGTGAATTGGTGTGCTCAAAACCGGTTTGTACGAAATGACAACACGAACAATATCATTCGCAAAATCATAACGCGGTGAAATGCTCTATTAATTTATTGAACTTTGGCGACATACCGGCATGAAATTGCCGGATCCGCGGATTTAGAATCCGATTTAAAATGCAAATGAAAGGAAAAAAACAAATTCCATCTATACTATTTATAATATGCATTATTTACAATGTTCAAAAACTAACAACAAAGTCTAGCTAAAATCTATTACCAAAAATCTAATAATCCAATTATCAATTAAAATTAATTAATTAATTAATTAAACTAAAAAAAAAATAAAACAGTAGTGATTAATAAAGCAAAGTGAAATACATATATCTACTCAAATCGAAGTATTACCAATATATACAAAACTGAATATTTATATTTACACAATAATAATATTTATATTTAAACTTAAGCACAGTAGTATATATCTATGTTTAAATTTAAACACAATAGTATATATTTCTAAACACATGTATCTACTCAAATTAAAATAGTATATACACATAAAACTTAAACACAATAATATATATTTATATTTAAATTTAACTTTGAACACAGTAACTATATATTTCTAAACTTCAACACAATAGCTATATATTTCTAAATTTCAACACAGTAGCTATATATATATCTAAGATTAAACATAGTAATAATATTCGTATACCATAATAATATGTACATACTCCATATATGAAAACTTACAAAAGCAGTAGCATATTCATATCAAAAACTCAAACCAAAAGTCATGTATATTTAAAAAAACTGAAATGATAGTAAAATTTATGTTGTAAATCCAAATTCCAACTGAAAAAGCAAACACATAAACTCAAAGTACCGACCGTAATAAACCTGTGTTAAATTCGGTTGTGCTCAATATGTTGTTACCTTCAAAATCGTGAGCGAAACGGAGTTGAAATTTTTTTACAGTGTGTTGTTGATTTGTTCATGGTTTATGAGGAATGTTGCAGGTTGTTGTCGGCGGCGTTAAATGAAAACGATGGAAGGTGCGTCGGAAGTGAGGATGGCGGTAGCGCGGTTGTGTTGTGGAGGATGGTGGTTAGCGCGGCGGTGGGTTGAGATTCGTTGGCGTTTGGGGTTTGGGTCACGGAGGATGGAGGCGAACGGTGGTGGTGCACGGTAGGAGAAAGAGGGAGACGGAGGCGCGGCTGCGATGATGGGTTTGTGTTCTCCGACGATGGCAAAGGCGACTCGGAAAGAGAGTGAAGGAGATGGGTGGACGGCGAAATGTGAGGGTGAAGGTTTTGTGTTCTCCGACGATGGCGGAGGCGGCTCGGAGAGAGAGTGAAGGAGATGGGTGTGTTTTTTGTGAGAGAGAAATGTCTTTATTGAGGAAGAAGAGGAATGATCCCTCTTTCTTTTTTATTATTTCCTTTTTATTTTTTTTATTTCCTTTTTTTGTAGCAGAGAGGGAGATATAAAGTGGAAAAATACCATCCCTTCATTTACTATCCGTTGGACTCTATGTACTAGAGAGAGAGAGAGTTTTTTTATTTTCATTATTAATATTCAATTAATTTAAATGCTATTTTTGATTGGATGATAGAAATGGACACGGATCGCTAATGAGGAGCATTGATTAATTTGAATTGATGGTCTGGATCGAATCAAAGAAGCACATCAAGATGCACATATTATTAAAGAAATTAAAATGCTTATAATGCCCTTTTTATATGATTTAATTAATTTAGAACAATTTAAACCAATTGAATCAAATAAAATTCTCAACTTCTAAAATGAGTATGATAAAAAAAAAACAAGGGCATGGAAAATTCTATTTATTTAATCCGAATATTTTGGCGAAAGAATAAAATTAAAACGACTAAAAATGAATAAATTTCGGGCGAAAATTTGCTCGAAAAATTAAATCGGATACATTAAAATGATCAGTGTGAAATATACTTATTGAAAAAATACAGCGTTTCTTCAATTTCTGAAATAAGTTTGCATCGGTTAAAAGGCTCAGGCGGGTCAAAACGCAACTGAAACAGCTGCAGAAAAATACAACGAGCACACCAGGTTAAACTACATGAACCGTAGATTAATAATACTGGCGTCTGCAATTTTAATTTCGAAACTTTTTATCTGCTTATTTTGTCCGTACTTGAGGAAAGATTCAACCGATTCGTCTGTATTTTCAATAAATTTATCCTGACTGATATTTCATGTATTATTAATGATAAAATGCATGTTATGCTGTACATATGATCTAAACTAAAAATTAAATTGAATTTATGAAAATTTAAAATGTCTGGACAAAATTGGGGTATGACAACTGCCCCTATTTAATTACCTTGAACCAGAAGGTGTGAATGACAGCAGTCTCCGTACATTCATGGTAGAAGATAATTAAATACAAAAAGATTCGAGTTTTGTCCTTTGAAATACTGAAAGAAAATGCAGTGAGAAATACAGTAAGAAAAATTATTTTAAAGTAAAAACGGAACAGCCTGGACTTTCTGTGAGTCGTCAGAATAGTATCTTGGACGTCATAGTCGAGATATGTTAGTAATGGAGTGACATCCCTAGCTAAATCTCATGACTTTTCTAGGATGCTAGTGCAGTATCTCTAAAAAGTATGGCATGAGACTCTTCATATTGATGAAGCAGCATCTCAACAGTAAAAATGAGATTCTTTGTATCGAGTCAAAGCAGCATCTTATATGATAGAATTAAGATGTTTCAGCAAGGGAAAGATACCTTAATTGAATCTAAGACTCTTCGAGGGTACTAGAGCAGTATCTCTAAAAAAAAATTTGGAATGAGACTCTTCATATTGATGAAGCAGCATCTCAACAGTAAAAGTGAGATTCTCTGTATCGATTCGAAGCAACATCTTATACGATAGAATTAAGATATTCCAGACCAAAGGAATGATGTCTTAATTGAATCTAAGACTCTTCGAGGATACTAGAGCAGTATCTCTAAAAAAATCTGGAATGAGACTCTTCATATTGATGAAGCAACATCTCAAACAGCAAAAATGAGATTCTCTATATCAAATCGAAGCAGCATCTTATATGATAGAATTAAGATATTCCGAACGAGGGAATGATACCTTAATTGAATCTAAGACTCTCCGGGGATATTATAGCAGTATCTCTAAAAAGAATCTGAAATGAGACTCTTCATATTGATGAAGCAGTATCTCAGACAGTAAAAATGAGATTCTCTGTATCGAGTCGAAACAACATCTTATATGATAGAATTAAGATATTCCGAACGAGGGAATGATACCTTAATTGAATATAAGACTCTCCGAGGATATTAGAGCAGTATCTCTAAAAAAGAATCTGAAATGAGACTCTTCATATTGATGAAGCAGTATCTCAAACAGTCAAAATGAGATTCTCTGTATCGAGCCGAAACAGCATCTTATATGATAGAATTAAGATATTCCAGACCAAAGGAATGATGTCTTAATTGAATCTAAGACTCTCCGAGGATATTAGAGCAGTATCTCTAAAGAAAATCTGAAATGAGACTTTTCATATTGATGAAGCAGTATCTCAAACAGTAAAAACGAGATTCTCTGTATCGAGTCGAAGCAGCATCTTATATGATAGAATTAAGATGTTCCAGCAAGGGAAAGATACCTTAATTGAATCTAAGACTCTTCGAGGATACTAGAGCAGTATCTCTAGAAAACAAATGAGATTCTTCAAATTGATGAAGCAGTATCTCAAACAGAGAAATGAGATTCTTCAGATAAATGAAGCAGTATCTCGAATATTCATCTGTTGGGGGAATTTTTTGGAAAAGACTCCCTTTGGAGGAAGATTTACTAGAAATACTCTGCAGGGGGAAAAGTTCGTAAGAGACTTTTTAGGGTAACCTCTTCTTGGGGAGCAATGATAGTAAAGAAGATGTTGGGAATATCATTATTAATTATAAAGTTAAAAAATGGTTTGCTGAGAAATAATTCCACGAGCATATGCAGGGTAATAATTTTATTTGGAAATAAGGAATGTATATATACATGAATGACCTTGGATCCTGATATTTTATATTTGCTTTTTGTATGGTGTTCCATTTTAGGTGGGAATACCATGCAGGGGATGATGCATGAGATGTATGCAAGTATGCAACTGCTGGGGATATTTGGTTGTGCATGTAGGAATGCGAATGATTTTTATTTTTTGTTAAAATTCCCATTTTGTGGGGGTGTTATGCATGAGCATGCCGATGATTGATATGACTGTTTTTTTTTTTTTTTGAATTTTTTGTTTGGTAGGAAAACCATTTATGAATGATTCATATGATGCATGTGGGAATGCAAATGGGTAATTGGATATTTTTTGTAGGATTTTGAGATTATTGGGGAATATCATCATCAAAGGGTTGATGGAAAATAGTTTATGTCGACATCAAAGGGTTGATGGACAGGTAAATGTCATCGTCAAAGGGTTGACGAAAAGATTGTCATCATCAGAGGGCTGATGGAAAAGAAATTGTCATCGTCAAAGGGTTGACGGAAAGAAACTTCACTATGGAGTGGCATCACCAAAGGGTTGGTGGAAAAGACTGTCAATCATCAGAGGGTTGATGGAAAGGTGCCTATCATCGTCAAAGGGTTGACGAAAAGGTAATTGGTGTCGTCAAAGGGTTGACGGAATATAATTGAATATGTAGGGTCATTGTCAAAGGGTTGACGGAAGAGAACTGTCATCATCAGAGGGCTGATGGAAAAGGTAAAGAAAGACATCACCAAAGGGTTGGTGGAAAAGGAATTATGTATGTAATATCATCGTCAAAGGGTTGACGGAAAGAAACTGTCATCATCAGAGGGCTGATGGAAAAGAGACCTCACTATGGAGTGGCATCACCAAAGGGTTGGTGGAAAAGGAATTTTGTAAAATATCGTCATCAGAGGGCTGATGGAAAAGATTGTCATCGTCAAAGTTGAGGGAAAGAAAAAGTCAGGTTATGTCTTCATCAAAGGGTTGATGGAAAAGGACTTATTATGTTATGTATGCATATGATGCATGTCAATGGAAATTTCTCGTTTCTGTGAGAGAGCCTTTTGCTATGCGACTTCCTGATTTGGCAGGAAAATTATGCGTTTTTATTGTATGCAGTTCACGTGGTAATGCAAGATGAATATTGGTTGTTTTTTGGATTGATCTCCTTTTTTTTGAAGGTGAGACCTCCTGGGTACCAATGTTGATTGGATTTGAGCTTGTGAAGATGCTAGCAAAGTGGACTTTTATTTTTGGTAGTTGCCAATATGGATTGAACTTTGGTTTTGGAGATGCCAATAGGGATTGAACCATAATGTTATGAGGATACCAATAAAGTTGACTTTTATTTCTTGGTAGTTGCCAATATGGATTGTACTTTGGTTGGTAAAAGGTTCTGATTTTCCCGACACTCGATCTTTTGAAGATGTGATGACTGGATGATAAATATGGATGCTCTTGGTTCCCCAAGTTTGATCTTTTGTTGATAGATTGTGTGTTTGTTCTTGAGAGAACCTCAACTTCTTTGCTTGATGTGCCATGATGGTCTGCAAATGATTTATCGAGCGTAGCGACATAATCAATGCATGGTGATTGTGCTCTTGCTCTGCCCTAAGGCTCTTTGCAACTTGTCTGCCCTAGCCTGTAGGGTCCTTGAAGGAATTTGTCCTTTTGAAAGGAAACCTTGAGAATGAATATACCAAGGCTTGAACCAATTTTGCCCCAGTGTATGAATCTTTCTGTAGTTTGCCCCTGATTGAGATTTTGTAAGGCTTGCTCCAAATGGACTGAATATTTTGAAATTATTTGCCTCCTTGATCAACTGATGCTTGGAGTTTGTCTTTTGACTGACCAATTCACATTCATTGGATACCATGCCCCTAATCCATAGGGTTAGGAAGTAGCCTTAATTCGGGTCAGCATTGACGAATGATCAAGTTCTTCTCTGATTGCTTTTCGAAGCTCCTTGATGTCAAGTACTTACTTGCAGTTAAAATTGTTTATTCAATCAATGGTAATTTTAATGCGATATTTATGCAGATTTGAAAAATCATTTATTGAGGTGATGTGATAGTGTGTGACGAATGAACCATTAGTCCAAACGTAGTGCTGGTTTAGCTAGTGTATGAAAGATATAGCAAGAATATGATGCCAATACAGGTGATTAGCAAATATCTAGGAGTCAGTTTACGCAACCTTGTTGTATCATGCTTTCAGAATAAACCCTACCTCAATTAGGTCTTTTAAGGGTTGTAACGTGGCTTGGTTCACGGTTATTGAAACAAAGGATATAAGGCTCAACTTTTGTTTTAACCCGCCCCTTCTTCGTGATGATCTCCAATCCTATGCTCAGTTAATTCAACACACACATTCGTCTTTCTGAAGGTGTCGGGATAAAGATGGGGAGTCAAGGTCTCCTGAAATGGAAGCCACCTTATTTTGCTCTTCTTGGATGTTGGTGACCCTTTGATTTTGGTATGGTGGTCACCGAATCTTGTTTTGCTTTGTTAAGGGTTTTCATTTCCTCTTTTGATTTTTGTTTTGATCCCTAACTTGAGCCTGGACTGCTTTTTTGAAGCTTTGGTCCATCAGGATAACCCTAATTTTTGCCTAAGTCGCCTTTGGGGTATCGACTTAGCGGGCTTTTTCTTTGGTGATTTTTAGAGGATGTGATTGCCAAGTCATCGGTCATTGAAGAATGGCCGACATCAATCTTGGGATTTTTCGGGGTTCCTTTGACGCTTCAGGATGTGTGTGAAGAATATCATGTGATTGATCCTTGTATAGGATATTTCATTTTGTAATTTGAATGCGTAGTCAAATCAGCTGAACATTATCCTGCCCCAGATTAAGCGTAAGGGTTTTTTAGAACCGAAAGAAACTCCTACTTCTAGGCTCGGAGTGGTTGACTAGGGATTAACTCCTTATTTCTCCAGTGTTTGGGGATTTGAAACAATGCCTATACATCATCAGTAATATTTTATCCGAAAGCATACAGTCCGCCATTATGGGTATTTTGTTTTCGTCATCCTCCCTTCAATCTTTGCTAAAAACAATTTGATAAGTGAATGGGAGAAATATTTTCGTTTTTGTTATATAAATGGAAAAGATGAGTGAACACGAAAGGATTCGTTCAAAACATGCATAATCATTTCATTAATACCATTAAAGGAAATCAACAATACTTGAAAGCAGATAAATACTTTAACATGTAAAGGACAAAACAAATTAAATGCTAGAAATATCCAAATGATTGCCCGTGCAGAGGAAGCTCTCTCGTGTCTGGTTCACTGCTGGGTTAGCCTCCTTCAGAGTAGGGGTAGCTCTATTTATTGAGACTAGCATGATAATCATCTTTAGATCTTATTCTCGGAAATCTCTTCTACCATTTGGACTGATGAACCCGCATAGCTAGGCGAAGAAGTATTGTTGACTTGCAAGCTTCGAGGTGCAAAGGAGAACCTCTTGGAATCAAGCAGGGTTTGTACCTTACTCTTGAACATTTTGTAGACTTCAGTTGAATGCCCTTGTACCCCAGCATGGAAGTCACGTCTATCATTGGCGTCAAAGCCTGGTGGATATGGAGGACTTACTGGTTTTAGCTCCTTTGGCACTATCAGTCATCTCTCAATTAAATACGGAAGTACTTGACTGTATGGCATTGGAAGCAGATCAATGTGTCTCTCTGGATTTCTTGGCCTTGGTTTAGCATGTTGACGCTGTCGATATGGGAAATCCTGCCATTTGTATGGCTGCTGAGGTGGAATTTGTCGTTGATCTTGGGGACATCCTTGATTTGTGGGATACTGACCATGTGGAGAGAATGATGTCTGGTGTGAAGCTTGTGGAGATTTCTAGACGACATTAATTTCATCCTCTTCTTCCTTTTGGGAACTGGCAATAGATTCGCTCTCAATGCTCTGGCTATTTAAGGCGCATTGGATTCTTCCACTTTTAAGGCCATGCTCGATGCGTTCTCGAATTAACACCAAATGAGCGAAGTCTGATGCTGCACTGCTAATCATCCTTTTGAAGTAAGGGCTTTGTAAGGTATCCCTGAATAATTCCATCACTTCATTGTCTAAATGTGGTGGTTCAACGCGAGCCGCTAACTCTCTCCATCTTTGGGCATACCCTCTGAAGGATTCGTTACTTTCCTTAGATAAGGCTCTCAACTGCATCCGATCGGGAGCCATGTCTAAATTATATTTGTATTGCTTCAAGAAGGCGTTAGCTAGGTCCAGCCATGATTGAATACGACTCCTTTATAACTTTATGTACCAACTCAATGATGCCCCAGTCAAACTATTCTGAAAATAGTGAATCATTAGCTTATCATCATGGGCATGAGAGGTCATTTTTCGGCAAAACATCACCAAATGGTGCTTTGGACAGCTATCCCCTTTGTACTTATCAAATTCTGGTACTTTGAATTTTAGGGGTATAACCAGGCCAGGTACCAAACACATGTCTAAAGCATTCAGTTCGAGAGTATCTTTTCCTTCTATGGCCTTGAGTCTTTTCTCTAGCACGCGGAATCTTTTAGCAATCTCCTCATCTTGTGGTTGTTCAGCATTAACCACTAGGCTTGTTCCATAGGAATCTGGCACGGAGAATGAAAAGTTGTGATACTCAACAGTATCCTGGTAAGAGGAATCTCGAACAATATGACGTTCCTGTATAACAGAGTTATCAATTGGGGTTCGCACAAGCTGAGGTTGGGTAGGATCATTTACTGGAGCTAGAATAACATTTTCAACAACTGCAGTCTGCTGAATGTTATCCTCCCTCTTTGTTGAAGCTATCATAGCCTCCACAAGTTGGTCTAGCTGGTTTTTCATCGAGTCAACATCTCCTCTTAATGCAATGTGACTTTACTTCAATGGATCCATGGTCTTCCAATAGCTACTTCAAATCTGATATGAGCATTGGGAAATCAACTGTAGGTTATGGACGAAGGATGGATGAGTTTTTTTGTATATATTTTCTGTGGGAAATGATATGCAACGCATGATGAATGCAGATGTAATGATATGTGCACAAATGTAGTGACAGGTTCAGGATCATAGGTTCAAAGTGTTTTTAGATATATCAGAATGACGGGTATCTCTGATTAATGCAACCCTGTGGGTAGGCTCTACAGTTGGTAGGTTCCTAGAGTCACAATATTTCTTGAGAATGTCACTACCGTGACGAAGACTCGTCGGACAATAACATCCTTAAGATGATCTCGTCTAGGTGAGGTCTTTGTATTGTCCCAACAAGGAAAACTCCATGGGGATTCTACTATAAAACTCTCAAGTCCAAGGTTCTAACAAGGTTCTCAGAGTCATAGATCGAGGTTGGAAATATTACTGTAAGATAGTAATACGTCCAAAGGATCTCATCTGATTGGGGCTTTCATATTAACCAAACAAGTTTGAAACTTCGTAGGTTAATACTACATAACCGCCGGATAGAGTGGGTTAAAAGGTCCCTAGAGTCATTGATCCAACTTGGGAATACTATCGCCGTGACGAAGACTCGTCGGGCAATAATATCTCAAGAGAATCTCCTCTAGGAAGGGTCTTCGTATCTTCCCAACGAGGAAGACTCTTTGTGGCCGTCTGTAGCGGGGTATTCGTTACCATTAGAGATATTGACTAAATCCAAGGTAAACCATACAAGTCGAGTCGCTATCGCACTTCTATTTATCCAAAGGAATGGTTAGAAAGCGAATAAAAACCTAAAAGTTTTATCAAATCAAAAACTAGTAAAAACGTCAGAGATCGGGGTAAGGGGTTGGTTATGCAATGGGAAGGTGTTAAGCACCCAAAACATCCTAGGTACTCCTAGGGAGCCCTTTTCACACTTGTTGTAAGGTTGGTATTTTGTGAAAATTTATTTGTGCAAACATGATTGAATAAATGAGAAGAGAATAGACAAGTTATTTACAATTTTGTGTTTGGATGGATAAACCCATTGCCTACGTACCATCTTTAAAAAAAGATTAGGATCAAAACCTCGTAGTTCGGGGTAAAAATCTCAAAATGAGTTAGTGAATTAATTGGTCCAAAAGCCTTAGGTCTTTTGTTATCCAAGGGAGAAAACTCAACCTAAAACCACAAATCCACCATGTGAGGATAGCTTCAACATGCTAGTGAGGGGTTAACCCTATAATAATCATGGAAGACTCATTGTCCATCACTAAGGATATAGGTGAGTATTAAATCTACCTCAAGGATAACTCAAACCTAATAGCTAAAGGTTATGAAAAGTTTTGATTAAGAAAGTGGCCCTTGAAACCACACAAAAAATTTGAATGAGTTGTATTTACCAATGAAAAGTATTTACAAAATATGGTCAAAGTTGACTTAGAAGTTCAATTCAAAATAAGTATTATGAAAAGAAAGTTTGAAAATCAAAAGCATAAGGCTTAGGTTTCTAATGTTTGAAAACGAGTGTTAAATGTTTGCACAAAAGTTTGGCTTGGGTTAGAGTGGAGGGAAGAAGAAGAATGGCTAAGGTCCTAATCATACAAGAGATGAAGGATAAGAAACAAGACCACAAATGGAGTTCCTCTCTTGAGATCATATTGATGATCCAAGTAGCTCCCATCCTTTGGAATATGCAAGCAAAATAAGTGTAAGCTCAAGCAATCAAGATAATCAAACAAGCTCTTAGAATATCCCCAAAGGCTCTTGTATCTTTCATTTTGGATGAACATGGCAATGGTTCTTCAATTTGGCTCAAAATAGGACTCCCTAGCACAAAAGCACACACATCAAAAGGTTCTATCAAACAAACAAAGAATGAACAAGATGGAGTTTAGAAATTGGTCCTTTCAAAGTTTTCTTCAACATTAAGGCCTTTTTACTCCATTTTGCATAGGGATTGTCCTAGAATCTAAGTCCATTTGTCCATTTTTGCATTTGGTCCACAACAATCAAAAATAAAACACAAGCACAATAATATATACACAATTATGTGCTCAATTGAGCAAAAGGCAAATTGCATTAACATAAACATGTGCTCAAGTGAGCAAAGAGCAAAAGCAAATGAATAATATGTACAAGAATAGTAAATTGCATAAATGTAAAGAGCAAGAATTAAATGTTAATGGTTAATAGTTAGTGTTAGAGTTAGTGTGCCATAAGGCAATTTAGCGCTATGTTAAGCATGAAGGTGAGAAAAACAAGAAAGGGGGGTTTGAATTGTTTGAAAAATAAGCGCTTTTGCAAAATGAAATCACACAATGATTTTATACTGGTTCGCTTATAACACAAAGCTACTCCAGTCCACCCGGCCAAGGTGATTTCGCCTTCAACAAGGACTTAATCCACTAATCTTGAAAGATTACAAACAACCCCTAAGAGAAAAGAAAATCTCTTAGTCCTCTCAAGTCTACAGACTACAAAGAGTCACTTGAGGAAAACAAATAAAAATAGATACAAGATGTGTAATCTAGAATGCTTCTAAGAAAGCAAATATTACAAACTTAAGAACAAATTTTTCACTTGATAAGCAAAAGCTTAGTGAAAATCTTTGAAGAACAAAGATGTTTTTCTTGAGCGTGATATAATTTCAGTATAGTTTTGGCTAGTGATTTCTTCGTCTTTACTGAATGAGATTTCTTCTCTATTTATAGGAGTTGAAGTAGAGTTGAAGTAGCGTTGAATCTATTGGATATTGAGATGTAATTACGCCATTCCATTAATAGCTTCTGCAGTAGACTTTTTCACTTAGAAGTGACTACTTACCACAATTAGTATCTTTTCTCTTGGAAGTGGAGATTAACGTCTCTTTCTAATTGAGGAAATCCATTTGCAGAACTTTAACTTGGCTTAAACGTTACTTCATCATGATTAACAATTCTGATTAGAGTCTTTGTGTATCTGGAGAAATTGGCTTCTGATGTTATTTCTTGAATGTTCAGATGGCGCTGATAACTTCAGAGTTTGCAGAAGACATTTGTTCAGAGTCAGAGCTTCTAGACTTTACTTCATGTTCAGATGCTTCTGATACTTGCAGTTTTGTCCAGAGTTTAGAGCTTCTTGAATGAGATTCCTCTTTAGATGCTTCTGATACTTGAGATTTTGCATCTGATCTTGTTTTGCATCTGATGACATCATCAGATTTATTTCTTCTTTCTTTAGAACCCTGCACACTTAGAAACTTTTCGTTAGGGTACCACTTTTGGTTTCATCCTTTGTTATCATCAAAATCATGGAATCTATTGTAGAACTATTTTGTTCTTACAATCTCCCCCTTTTTGATGATGACAAAACAAATAAAATTATCAGATGAAACATGAAAAATATTAGATCAGATAGACAAAAGCTCCCCCTGAGTTAGTACTAGGGAGTTCAGAAGTTCTTACCAGAGCTTTCCAAGTAATTAGGTTTCTGAAAACTTTCTGCAAATGCTTAACTTTAAAGTTAGAGTTATTTAATCAGAGCTATTATTTAATCAGAGCTATTTATATCAGAACTATTTCTATAATTGTTGCAGAATGCTTAAGGTTTTAGACATAATTTTCATCAGAGCTATTTAATAATTTCTCCCCCTTTTTGGCATAATCAAAAAGGCATAAAAATAAAAAGAATAATAGAGAGAATAACACTTCATTAAACAGCACAAAGGCAAACAGCAGTCAAAAACAACAGATTCAAAGAAATATCAGAGCTAAAAAGAAAAGACAGAAGCAAAAACACTAGGCAAACAAAAGAAATCCTAAGTGCCTAAGGGTTTGGAGGAGGAGGAAGTCTCTGTAGTAGCATGGCAAACATGTTCTGGAGGTTTTCATTCAGAGCGTCTTGCTTGTCCATCCTTGCCCGGAGCTCACTCTGATCTTGCTTGATCTCTTTCTGATCTTGCTTGATCTCCTTCAGAGTGTTAAGAATCAGAGGGATCGCAGAGGAAGACTCCCCTGAATCAGAGCCTGCTGAGTTTCAGCTTCAGCAGCAGCTTGGGCTTCTGCATCTGCTTTAGCCTTGGCTTCAGCTTCCTGAATTCTCAGAAGTTCTGCTTCTTTTGCCAGGCGTTCTTCTTCCAATCTCTTAGCTTCTTCTTCAGCTTCCTTAGCTAATCTTTCTTCTTCTAATCTCTTGGCCTCAGCTTCTCTAGCCAGTCTCTCTTCCTCTAACCTTCTGGCCTCAGCTTCTCTAGCCAGTCTTTCCTGGAGTCTTTCCTCAGAGTCTCTGATGTAGCCATTTCTGACTTGTTCAGAGATACTCTTCAGCCTATAAGACTCAGAGGTCATCCAACTAATAACTCTGTTCCAGTGTGTCCTAACAGATTTAGGATCATCACTGACTTCAGAATTTTTAGCCAGAGACTTGATCTTCTGGACTGAAGCTTCTGCAACCTGTATAATGGCCTCCTCAAGGGTAGGTGTGATAATTTTAGGTTCAGGTTCAGGTGAATGAGGTGGAGAGTTTTGAGGGCTGAGATTTAGAGGTTGAGGTTCAGTTTCTGGTTCTGGCTGGGGTTCAGATTCTGCTTCTGGTTGAAATTCAGAATCTGGGTCTGGTTGAAGACTGGGGGATGAAGCATAGAGTGGGTTTACATCTAATGGGTCAGAGTCTGGGCTAGGTACAGCGGGAATTAATGGTGGAGTGATATAAGGTTCAGATGGGCGAATTACAGATGGTTGAGTTTCAGAGGGTGTGGTGGTTGTTTGTGGTGGAAGGGAAGTTTGATTTTCAGAGGTAATGGTGGTTGTTTGTTGTGGAATAGAAGTTCGGAGGGGAGAGGTTACTTCAGTTTGTGTTTGAGTTTGTGGGGCGAAATTTTTAGCATAAATTTCAGCTATTGTTGGGGAGTTTGGGTCAGAGTGTTCTTGATCAGAGGATTCATGATCAGAAGACTCTTGGTTAGAAGAAGGAGAAAGGTAAGGGGGTGATTCATACTCAGAGGATGATGAAGAGCTGTGGTGATATAGTTGATTAGGGTCAGAGGTTGTTGTGAAGTTACGGGCAATTTTTAGAACAGGTGGAGGTTGAGAGGTTCTAATGGTTGAAGGAGGAATTTCTGAGGTTGTAAAGATGGGAGGTGTTGGGAGAGGAGTAGAAGAAGCCATTACAGGTACAGAAGTAGCAGGAGGAATGGACTTACCAGAAGAAGAAGAGACTTTCAGAGGAGCTTTGGTTCCAGAGGATTCTCCAGTTCTGGGTTTCTTTGCCTTCCTTGCTTCCTCAGCTATCTTCTTCTCAGAAAGGCCTCTTTTGTATCTGACCAGATCTTCTACAGAATCCAGACAGTCTTCAAGGCGGAAATCAGAAACGTCAATGCCTTCATCCAGACGATCCTGAAGGTAGATGGCAATGGCATCTCTGGGTTCATTCTTGAAGAACCTTTCAAGGCCATGAGGCATCTTCCTCTGATCCTTCAGAGCTTCCCAGGTCACATTCATAGTGGGCTTGACTCTGATGTCTTTGATGATTCCCATACTCCTCAGATTTTTGGCATTGAGAGGCTTTCCAACGTCAATTGCCAGATCATCCATACATCTGGTCTTCTCCAGAGCATCTACCAGTCCATGCTCAATGAAGATATCAGAGAGCAATCTTCCCAGAGGAACGTAGGATCTGGGCTTCATATTATTCCTGGTTTCTCTGACTGAATCCCTCAGATATCTGAAGAGGAGAACAGGGAGGTTGATTGGAATACCCTTCTGAATACAGTAGAGGATGCACTTCTGATCAGCATTTATATAATCTGAAGAGTTGGAAGCTGGACGATGATGGATTGTTCCCAGAATAATCTTCAACCAAACTCGGAGGTTCTGATGAAGCTCCTTGTTCTTAGAGGGGTTTCCTTCAACATTTGCTTTGAAGATTGTAGGGTTAATGACTTCTGTGATGCGCTTGGACCTTGGAGGAATGTTGTAAATCCTTTTACCTCCAGTTCTCTCCATGTTCAGCAAAGAGGCAATAGATGCTTCTGTGATGATGATCTTCACTCCCAGAACAAAAGAAACAATGAACTCATCATCAGCATCTGCACATCTCCAGAACTCTTTCACCAGAAGAGGATAGATTGGACCATACAATCTGTTGAAGTAGTTTTCCCAACCTTGCTTGCGAAGATCTTCAGTTAAATCAACGCCATTTCTTCTCAAATTCTCAAAATCTACCAGCGATTCACATAGAACATCCAAACCTTCAAAGGGAGTTGAAAGGTTTATGTGTTGTTCGCGTTCCAAAATGTGAGGTTCTTTGTAAACTGGGGTTGTGGTAACATCTACAACCATGGGTGTTTGAGTGTTTGAGGTTTGGGGGTTAGAAGCAGCTTCCATTTGTTGGGAGAAGTTAAAAACTGCTTGTTCTTGAGGATTCATGATGAAGATTGATGAAAAGATGAAGAACTGAGAGAGTTGCAGAGAAAACTTTGAGAGAGGGTTTAGGGTTTAAGAGTGAGTGAGAGTGATAAGTGTGTGAAATGTGAGAAAAGTGTTTATATACCAAAGGGTAAAAACACATGCAAAACGACACAATTAATTGCGTTGGAACAGAACACAAGATTTGCACGCTAGGGGAGGAAAAATGATTATAGCTAATAAATGAAAGTCTAATCCCAACAGTAAGCACACTGCTCGAGGAGATTTCAAGCATTCTGACCTTTGATTTCTTTTGACAGCTGTCTAGAAGTTCTAGGGTTAGACGCATGTTCCCCACGTGTTGATGTTTCTGATCTTCAGGAATACCAAGAGATTGGTTCTGAAGATTTCTAACTCAGATATCTTCTTAACTTGGTAGAAGTATCAGAGTCAGAGGCAGAAGTGTATTTGTTTTTATCAGATTCTCATTTTACATGTTCAGAGCCAAATTTTACTCAGGGCAATTTTTAATGTTCAGATTTTCTAATATAAAGCGAAATCTATCTTCAGCCAGAGGCTTAGTAAAGATATCTGCCCATTGATGTTCTGTATCAATGAACTTCAGCGTTACTATTCCTTTCTGAACATAGTCTCTAATAAAATGATGTTTAATTTCTATGTGTTTGGCTCTGGAATGCAAAATGGGATTCTTACTCAAACAAATAGCAGCAGTATTATCACAAAGGATAGGAATGTTACTCTCAAAGATTTGTAGATCTTCTAGCTGATGTTTCATCCAGAGCATCTGAGTTGTGCACAGTGATGCTGAGATATATTCTGCTTCTGCAGTTGATAGAGCGATAGTTGACTGTCTTTTGCTAGCCCAGGAGATTAGATTGTTTCCCAGAAGCTGGCAATTTCCAGATGTACTTTTTCGTTCTATTCTATCTCCTGCATAATCTGCATCACAATAACCAGAAAGCCTATACTCTGATGTTTTCTCATACATCAGGCCCAGGTTAGGAGTTCCTTTCAGATACTTAAGAATTCTCTTAACAGCTGTTAAATGAGATTCTCTAGGATCTGATTGGAATCTGGCACAAAGACAGACGCTGAAGAGAATATCAGGACGAGTAGCAGTCAGATAGAGAAGAGAGCCTATCATACCTCGATAGAGCTTCTGACAAACCTTGTTGCTTACCTCTTCCTTCTCCAGAATGCAAGTTGGATGCATGGGAGTCTTTGCAGAATTGCATTCAGACATATCAAACTTCTTTAGAACGTCTTTAATGTACTTGCTTTGATGAATGTACGTGACTTCTGGAGTTTGATTGATTTGAATTCCCAGAAAGAACTTTAGTTCTTGCATTAGACTCATTTCAAATTCTGCCTGCATTAACTTAGAAAATTCTTGGCAAACAGAGATATTAGCAGAACCAAAAATAATGTCATCAACATAAATTTGGCATATCATGAGATCATTTTTATGATTTTTACAGAAGAGTGTAGAATCAACTTTCCCTCTGATAAAATTTTGTTCCAGAAGAAAATTACTTAAGCGTTCATACCAAGCTCTGGGAGCTTGTTTAAGTCCATATAAGGATTTCTTAAGTTTGAAAACATGTTCTGGAAAATTTGAGTTTTCAAAACCAGGAGGTTGATTTACATACACTTCTTCTGAAATATAACCATTTAGAAATGCACTCTTGACATCCATTTGGTATAATTTTATAGAGTGATTAATAGCGAATGATACAAGAAGACGAATAGACTCTAACCTTGCGACTGGAGCAAAAGTTTCATTATAATCAATACCTTCTTGTTGACTATAACCTTGAGCTACCAGTCGTGCTTTGTTTCTGACAACTTCTCCTTTCTCGTTCAGTTTGTTTCTGAAAACCCATCTGGTTCCAATGACATGAGTGCCTCTGGGTTTAGGAACAAGATCCCAGACATCATTCTTGGAGAATTGATCTAACTCTTCTTGCATAGCTGCCACCCAATCATTATCTTGAAGAGCTTCATCACAGGACGTAGGCTCAATCAGAGACACTAGTCCCAGAGGAATATCTTCAGAAGTTCTGAAGGTAGATCTGGTTCTAACAGGTTCATCTTTGTTTCCCAAATCAAGTCTTCAGATACGTTGCTACGACTCTTGACTTTCCTTGGAATTTCTGGAGATTTAATTTCTTCAGAGTCTGGAGTGACAGGTGCTTCTGGAGTTTTCTCAGATTCTACCAGAGTGATCTCTAAATCTGCAAACTTTTCAACTAGCTTTGACTTTTCAGGGTCAAGCTTATCATCAAATCTAACATGAATTGATTCCTCCACAATTTTGGTTTCTGTGTTGTATACTCTGTAGCCTTTAGAGCGTTCTGAGTATCCTAACATAATACCTTTCTGTGCTTTGGAATCAAACTTGTTCAGATGTTCTTTAGTATTTAATATAAAACAAATGCATCCAAAAGGATGAAAATAAGAAATGTTGGGTTTTCTTCCCTTACACAGTTCATAGGGAGTCTTATCCAGAATAGGTCTAATAGAGATTCTATTCTGAATGTAACACGCTGTATTTACAGCTTCTGCCCAAAAGTGCTTTGCTACATTTGTTTCATTGATCATGGTTCTGGCCATTTCTTGGAGTGTCCTATTCTTCCTCTCTACAACTCCATTTTGTTGTGGAGTTCTAGGGCAGGAGAAATCATGGGATATTCCATTAGAATCAAATAATTCTTCAAAATCTTTATTTTCAAATTCTCCACCATGATCACTTCTGACTCTAATAATTTTAGAGTCAAATTCTTTTTGCACTTTAGAACAGAAACTGGTGAATACAGAGTGAGACTCACTCTTGTGCTTTAGGAATTTTACCCATGTCCAGCGGCTGTAATCATCAACGATTACTAGTCCATACTTCTTTCCATTGACTGATGCTGTTTTCACAGGACCAAATAAGTCAATGTGAAGAAGCTCCAGAGGCTTGGAGGTAGAAACAACATTTTTCTTTTTAAAAGATGTTTTTGAAAACTTTCCTTTCTGACAAGCTTCACACAGAGCATCTGAAGAAAACTTCAGTTTAGGTAAGCCTCTGACTAACTCAAGTTTAGTTAGCTGAGAAAGTTTCCTCATGCTAATGTGGCCTAAGCGTCTATGCCATACCCATTGCTCTTCGTGAACTGACATTAAACATTTAACATTTTGATCTTTTAAATCAGAAAGATTTATTTTATAAATGTTGTTTTTCCTCTTGCCTGTGAAAAGGACAGAGCCATCGTTCTGATTAATGGCTTTACACGTTTTTTGATTAAAGATTACATCATAACCGTTATCACTTAATTGACTTATGGATAACAAGTTATGCATTAAACCTTCTACATAAAGAACATCAGATATAGAGGGAAGAGTACCATTACCAATAGTTCCGGAGCCTCTGATCCTTCCTTTCTGATCTCCTCCGAAGCCTACAAAACCAGCGTCTTTAAGTTCCAGGCTTTGGAACATAGACTTTCTTCCCGTCATATGTCGCGAGCATCCAGAGTCCAGGTACCATGACTGGTGTCTGAACTTTGCTGCATAGGATATCTGCAACATAGATAATCTTATCTTTCGGTACCCAGAATCTCTTGGGTCCTTTCAGATTAGTTTTCCCAGAGTTTCTTACAACTTTGGGTCTTCTAGCATTTTTAAATTTGTGTTCTTGTGTGTGTGTATAGTGGTATGAAAAAGGTGATTTAATTTGGTTACTGGTAGAAGTTTTATCAGAATCAGAATCATACCCAATTCCCCTTTTATTATTCTGACCTACTCCATAAATCATGGATGCCATAATACTCCTATTTATCCCATTCTTCAGAAATTGTTGAAAGGCTTCTTCATACTTATAAATAATTTCATTTGAAGTTTGTGGTGCTTGAGACAACACTTCTTCTAATTTTAAGCTTTTTGTTTTAGCTCCATCTCTTTCTAACGTTAAAGATTTGATTGTATCTTCATGTGCTAGAATTGTTGTCTCAAGTTCACTACATTCTTCAGATTTTGCTTTAAGAAGACCTTTAATGCTTTTAACTTTTTGTTTTAATTTCTGAAGAGAGGTAAGAGTTTCTGATAAACATGATTCTAAGTCAGATCTAGAAAGTTCAGAAAATACCTCTTCAGATTCTTCATCTGAGCTGCTGGATGTGGTAGCCATAAATGCTACGTTGGCTTGTTCATCAGAGTCAGATTCTGATGATCCTGAATCACTATCGTCCCAGGTGGCCATTAATCCTTTCTTTGTTCTGAAGGCATTTTTCTTGAAGCTTTCCTTCTTAGAGTTATCTTTCTTCAGCTTGGGGCATTCATTTCTATAATGACCTGTTTCTTTACATTCAAAACAGGTAATATCTTTATTAGGTTTACCTTTTGAAGTTGACTCTGATCTATCCCCTCTGGGTCTTGATCTTCTGAAGTTGTTGTTGTTCCTTCTTTTCCAGAGTTGCTTAACTCTTCTGGTTAGTAAGGACAGTTCTTCTTCATCATCAGAGTCTTCAGGTTCAGAGTCGTCAGTATCTGCAGTTTCTGCCTGGAGAGCTTTGGTTCTGTCTGACTTCCGTCTTTCAGGTCTGGACTTCAGCGCCACTGACTTGTTCCTTTTCTGAGGCTCATCCTCCTCTAGTTCTATCTCATGGCTTCTGAGAGAACTAACAAGTTCTTCAAGGCTGATACTGTTCAGATCCTTTGATAACTTCAGAGCAGTAACCATAGGTCTCCATTTCTTTGGCAGACTTCTGACAATCTTCTTAACATGATCTGCAGTTGTGTATCCCTTGTCTAGCACTTTAAGACCTGCAATAAGAGTTTGGAATCTGGAAAACATAGCTTCTATAGCTTCGTCATCTTCCATCTTGAAGGCTTCATATTTCTGGATCAACGCCAGAGCCTTCGTCTCCTTGACTTGGGAGTTTCCTTCATGGGTCATCCTTAGAGAGTCAAGTATATCTTTGGCTGTCTCTCTGTTGGTGATCTTCTCATATTCGTTGTATGATATGGCATTTAGAAGTATTGTTCTGGCCTTGTGATGATTTTTGAACTCACGTTTCTGATCTTCTGACATTTTGCTTCTGGGAACTTCAGCTCCATTTAAGGTTGGAGGTTTGTATCCATCTGTGACAATGTCCCAGAGGTCAGCATCATAACCAAGAAAGAAACTTTCGATTCTATCTTTCCAGTAATCAAACTTTTCTCCATCAAAAACAGGAGGCTTGGCATTGTAAGAATCTTTCTCATTTGAGTGGGCCATTTGTTTTTCTCGCACTGGATCTCTCTACACTGTTAAGTGTTTGATTTGAAAATCAATAACAGAGCCGGAGCTCTGATACCAATTGAAGGTGAGAAAAACAAGAAAGGGGGGTTTGAATTGTTTGAAAAATAAGCGCTTTTGCAAAATGAAATCACACAATGATTTTATACTGGTTCGCTTATAACACAAAGCTACTCCAGTCCACCCGGCCAAGGTGATTTCGCCTTCAACAAGGACTTAATCCACTAATCTTGAAAGATTACAAACAACCCCTAAGAGAAAAGAAAATCTCTTAGTCCTCTCAAGTCTACAGACTACAAAGAGTCACTTGAGGAAAACAAATAAAAATAGATACAAGATGTGTAATCTAGAATGCTTCTAAGAAAGCAAATATTACAAACTTAAGAACAAATTTTTCACTTGATAAGCAAAAGCTTAGTGAAAATCTTTGAAGAACAAAGATGTTTTTCTTGAGCGTGATATAATTTCAGTATAGTTTTGGCTAGTGATTTCTTCGTCTTTACTGAATGAGATTTCTTCTCTATTTATAGGAGTTGAAGTAGAGTTGAAGTAGCGTTGAATCTATTGGATATTGAGATGTAATTACGCCATTCCATTAATAGCTTCTGCAGTAGACTTTTTTACTTAGAAGTGACTACTTACCACAATTAGTATCTTTTCTCTTGGAAGTGGAGATTAACGTCTCTTTCTAATTGAGGAAATCCATTTGCAGAACTTTAACTTGGCTTAAACGTTACTTCATCATGATTAACAATTCTGATTAGAGTCTTTGTGTATCTGGAGAAATTGGCTTCTGATGTTATTTCTTGAATGTTCAGATGGCGCTGATAACTTCAGAGTTTGCAGAAGACATTTGTTCAGAGTCAGAGCTTCTAGACTTTACTTCATGTTCAGATGCTTCTGATACTTGCAGTTTTGTCCAGAGTTTAGAGCTTCTTGAATGAGATTCCTCTTTAGATGCTTCTGATACTTGAGATTTTGCATCTGATCTTGTTTTGCATCTGATGACATCATCAGATTTATTTCTTCTTTCTTTAGAACCCTGCACACTTAGAAACTTTTCGTTAGGGTACCACTTTTGGTTTCATCCTTTGTTATCATCAAAATCATGGAATCTATTGTAGAACTATTTTTGTTCTTACAAAGCAATCGTAGTTGGACTTATGTAGAAGTCACAACTATCTGAGGTCGGTCAATAATAATGTAGGCAACAACACAAGTTTGAGATTTTGATTAGTGAATCAAACTCCTATAACTTGCCATGCCAAAAAGAAGATGAGAAATGACCTTGTATTGATTTAGGTTCTTTGCTTGACTAGGAAGCAACATATCCTTAATGCAAAGCCATTCACTTGATTCATGATCAAGATGAATTAGATTTGAATCAAGGAAGGTTAAACCTCCCATGTATCAAGGTTCACCATCAATCTTTAACTCATTGATCAAAAAAGAAAAAGAAAATGAAGAAGAAGATGAATATTAAAGTACATTAATGGAAATGGAATGGAATAATCAACAAGCATTGACCAAAGATAGAGAAGATCAAGGTCATACAATAGAAAACAGAAGCAAAATGAAGATTAGAAGTCAAGAAACAAGTAAAATATTTTTGGTAATTTTCAATATTAAAATAAAACTTGAATTAAAATAATAAAGAAAGGTCAAACTTCAAACGCACTTCAAATCAACTTTGAAAAGTCCAAGTGAATTATCCTAAGTTCAACAAGGTCAAAAAAAGTTTGACAAAAAATTTCAGCATTTTTAGAAGTCAGAAACTATTTTAAATCAATTAAAAATGCATAAAAATAACCTAATTGAATTAAAATCTCAAATAAATCTCAAATTAATTAATAAATTGATGAGAATATTTTTCATAGATCTATCATCATTCAAAGAGGTTGGAAAAATATTTTTGTATTTTTTGGATATCAAAAACTATTTTAAATGAATTAAAAACAACCAGAAAATAGAAAATTCATAAAAAATGTCAAATGATAAAATAAAAAATATTAAAAATCATTTTTAGAAACTAGAAATTAAAAGGAGAAAAATGCAATTGGTCTCATATTTTTTGGACCAATAATGAAGGAGTTATGAATATTTAAAAAGAAATGGAATTAAAAGAAATAAAAGAAATAGAAATCAGAAATTAGAAATTAGAAAATGCGTGGACCGTCTGATGAGACCTCATTAATTGACGTGGATCATCACGTGGCCAGAAAGCGCACGCTCACCATACACGCTAGTCAACTGAAACGCACCATGCCATTAAAATAGTCATAACATTGAACGTATGAGATTAGATCTGAAAAATGAAATGGAAGGCTCATATCTAATCTGGAGACCAGACGGTGGCCAGCGCCATCGTCTTCTCCGGCAGCTCCGGCGAGGTTCAAAAATTGCAGAGAAAAAAATGTTAACCAAATGCTACGATCCAGGCACCAATCGAAAGTTGGGGTGATGTACATCACCCCTGTACCAACCAAATCCACTCTAGGTTTCTACATTAAGAGAAATCAGAGATGGAAGTTCTGTGGTGTTCAAGTGAATTTAATGGATTTTGAAAATTCGAAGCTCAAGAATGTTGCCTCTATGCCGAGGACTTCAGATCACACAACAACAGCAAGAAATAACCAGTATATGAGTAGATTCGAAGAAATTAAAATGTGAGGTAAACCTCTGATTTGCAGAGCTTGAAGTCACAATTCCTTGCTATGGATGCTTGCAGTTTGTTCCTTGGATCAAAGGGAAGAAGGCTAAGGAACTTTAGATCTAAGAAAACAATCGAGGTAATTGAATTCTAGATCTAAAAATTGAGAGAAAAATTAGTGAGTTCCTTTGGTGTGAGGGTGAGGGTTCAATTGCACAGCATTTAGGGCGCCTTCAGGTTAGTGAAATGAAGAGCAATGGCATTGTATTTATAGGCAAGGCAATGCTGAAATGCATGATCACAACTTTGCATGAATGAAAAGGGCCTCCATGCATGGGCCTGTACAGGCGCATGGAGGGCCCAATTCCACTTGGATTTGGTAGCTGATCATCATCATGTGCAAACTGGACGTGCAAATTATGCATAATCATCTCATGCAATGCAAATTTTATGAATTTCCAAAATTGCACCATAATGCTTAGGTCTTCGAAAATGCCATGTCCAAAATAGAAACACCACCTCATGAGTAATGGTTGGAAAGCTTTTTGCATAAGGATCATATGTCATGTTGATCAAAACTCCATTTAAAACTTGGAAATTGATGAAAAGTGGACATGAAGTGTAGGGTGCAAAACATTTACATGTGAGATTTTCAAAATTGGCCAAAGTTCAAGCCCTTCTGCTTCAATGATGCAAGCTCCAAATGACAAAACCTTAAAAATAAACGTTGTAGTTCTTCTCAAGACAATCAATTTGGACTTAAACTTTCATCATTTGGATTTTTGATGAAGAAGTTATGGGCACTTGAAGTTGGACTTTTTCACATTTCAATGCATTTGGTCCAAAGTGACCTATAATGTTTTGCATTATCACATGTATTTATTTTGAGATTTCGAAATTTTGTTAAACATAACATTTAAAGCAGACATCTCAAGCTTTCCAATGTATTTGATCCCACCTCAAAATCATGAAAAATGAATTAGTTATGTCCTTGGGAAGTTGACCCAAAATTAGGGTTTCAGTCAAAATGACCTATAATGTCTTGGAATGGATGATGACCTTCCAAGCTTCAAATAAATTTTTGATGAACATTAAAGTTGTTAATATGGTTCTTAAGAACACTTTTTCTCTTGGGGTCATCTCCATTTGACAAACACATCAAAAGTTAGGTCTTAGTGCATTTCAAACTAGTCAGATGAATTGACTGATCAACTTCTCAAGTCCACACCTCATATCTTGATGAATTGATGATTGAGGACACTCATATGAGCTCAAATATGCATGAAATGATGAATTAAATAACTTCCCTTGATTGCAATTGACCATGGGTTGAGGTTGCTTCATGAGCAAGGCACAGTTGATGAACAGATGAATTAGGGTTTCCTTGGGAAACAAACCTCAAGCCCCTTGATTTGCTTTGATAAAAATGATGAATTGAGATACTTGGGAGGCATATTTGAAGGATGAGAGATTTGGGAACCATTTCCATGCTTGCTTTCATCTTCCCTTGACCACATCAATGCACATATGATCTCCTAGAACCTTTGGATCTTGTGACTGCTCAAGCTACAAACAAAAGATGTTAGTGACATACTTTTGTGCTTTTGGTTAGTAAATAAAATGAGAAAATCCATAATATACAATTCAAGAATGCTTGGTGATCTCAAACCAAATCTCAAGGGATCCCACCCAAAGGTAAGATCCAAGATGCTATGATCCTTGAGGCAAGATACAAATGCAATGTTATGATGCCATGAGGGATCTTAGGGTCAAAATTAGGGTCTTACAGCATCCACTATGCAACCACCAACTTAGTCTTATGGTTTTTCTCAGGCTCGGGTGGAGAGTCTATCTCACAAAGTACCACCAACCAGAGAACCCCAATAATACATAGCCAATAAAACACCAGACAATAATTATGACAGAATAACAATAATAGAATAAAAACAACAAACAAATAACCAAGATTAACACACAATACAGAAACTGAACTAAATTAGGCTTCACTCTCTTTTGGTTGGAGCTAGTCCCCAGCAGAGTTGCCATTTGTCGCATCTCGAAAAATACGATTCCTCGCGATGGTCGCGGAAAAAATTATGTTCGAACAGAGTCACCACTGAACTTTATTTATCCCAATAAAGGGATAGGAAAATATCGATAAAACCTTTAGAAAATGGAATAATGGTCGTCGCAACCATATTCGGGTTCGGGAGTGGATTACGTAAGGGGAAGGTATTAACACCCCTTACGTTCGTTGTACTCAACGGGAACCTTTTAGTTCTAATGTGCGTTTCGAGTGTTAATTTATGTTTGTTTGTTATCTTTGGGTTATAAAATTATTAAAAATAAAAATTGATGAGAACCTCATAAAGGGAAAGGGAAGGTTTTTTATTAGTGTGCTCGCGAAGATACAGCAATCTCCTGCCTACGTATCCTTATGGTGTAATAAGGAAATCAGACGATTCGTAGTTCGGGGATCTACGGTTGGTTGGTGTTTTTTAACGAACGATTGTGTAGCTCGCGTTCTAAAGGCTAAACGTTGGCTTGTCTACTCTCGGTGGAGGCTTAAGCATTGGTTTGTTGTGCGCATTAGAAAGGATTAACAGTGTTCCTTTTGAGAGAAGGGTTTTGGTCACACGGGGGTGACAAGTTGAATTAATATGTTTGATGTTTTGTTTGATTGGTTTTGATCGCACGAGGGCGAGGACAGATAATTTTGATGTGTTATGATATTTGGTTGGATGACGATTACTTGGATAGTCGAGTAAGACAACTCGCATCCTAACAGTCGGGAAAGGGAATAGAAGACTCAAGACCTCTTTCTTTTTCATCCTTAATTATAAAAGGATTTGATGATACTTAAGGTGTTTTGACTGGATGACGATTACTCGGATAGTTGAGTAAGACAACTTGTATCCTAATAATCGGGAAAGGGAATAGAAGACTCTAGACCGCTTTCTGTTTCATCTGAGTATTTACGAAAATAAGATTGTATATGGTTGATGTATTTTAGAATGGACGACAAGTACTTGAATGGCTGAGTAAGACAACTCATATCCAAGTATTTGAGAATAGGAATTGAAAACTCAAGACCATCTCCCTTTTCGTATAGTTTGTTATGAAAATGATTTGATTAGGTTATATGTTTGTGGAAAAATGACAATTGTTCGACTGACCGAGTAAGAGAACTCGTATTTAATCAATTGGGGAGAGAAGTTGAAAACTCAAAGTCATCTCCCTTTTCACTTAGCTTATTAGGAAAATAATTTGATTTAATCGGGGTTTAGAAGTTTGTAAAGAAACGACAATTATTTGACTAACCAAGTAAGAGAACTTGTATTCAAATAGTCGAGGAGAAAAAATTGAAGACTCAAAGTCATCTCCCTTTTCATTTCTTATTATAAAAGGATTTGATTTGTTTGTGCTTAAGTGGATTAGAAATGACGACTATTCGACTAACCGAGTAAAAGAACTCGTATTCAAATAATCGAGGAGAGGAGTTGAAAACTCAAAACCATCCCCTTTTTTTCATTTTTATTTATTGTAAGAACGTTTTGATTTAATTATGGTTAAGTGGATTAGAAATGACGATTATTCGACTAACCGAGTAAGAGAACTCGTATTCAAATAATCGAGGAGAGGAGTTGAAAACTTAAAACCATCCTCTTTTTCATTTCCAAATGAAACGGTATTTAATTGTGATTTAGGTAATTTAATTTAATTTAATTTAATTTAAATAAAATACTCGACGTTGGATCGAGGTTTGGATGTGTGTTTACAAATGAATTGGATTATAGTGAATCAATCATCTAATCGATTATTTAATAACCGAATAGGTCTCATTGTAAGAAAGCCCAAGAGTAAGCTATGTGAGGTTGATGGCGATGCTAAGAGCAATCGACTTACATGGGTATTTGAAAATAGGCTCAATATTGAGTTAAAAATTGTTTGGCATTGAATTGGTGAGGAAATGGAATGAAATTGAATTTGTATTATGAGATGATAGTGGAAGATGATGGTGAAATTGCGATAATGAAGAAATTGGTTAACTTCTAATTAGAAAAATTAATTTATTAGAATTTGGTTAAATTGATTAATTAAATTAATTAAAATTTAATTATCAAAATTATTTAATTGAGTCAAATAATTAAGATAATTAAAATTAATTAGCCAAAATCAACTAACTAATCAAATTTTAATTAATTAATTAATTATAGTTTAAAAGAGAAAGAGATATCTAACGATGCCGATTTAATCGATGGAAGTGAATTGGTGTGCTCAAAACCGGTTTGTACGAAATGACAACACGAACAATATCATTCGCAAAATCATAACGCCGTGAAATGCTCTATTAATTTATTGAAATTTGGCGACATACCGGCATGAAATTGCCGGATCCGCGGATTAAGAATCCGATTTAAAATGCAAATGAAAGGAAAAAAAACAAATTTCATCTATACTATTTATAATATGCATTATTTACAATGTTCAAAAAATAACAACAAAGTCTAGCTAAAATCTATAACCAAAAATCTAATAATTCAATTATCAATTAAAATTAATTAATTAATTAATTAAACTGAAAAAAAATAATACAGTAGTGATTAATAAAGCAAAGTGAAATACATATATCTACTCAAATCGAAGTATTACCAATATATACAAAACTGAATATTTATATTTACACAATAATAATATTTATATTTAAACTTAAGCACAGTAGTATATATCTATGTTTAAATTTAAACAAAATAGTATATATTTCTAAACACATGTATCTACTCAAATTAAAATAGTATCTATACATAAAACTTAAACAAAATAATATATATTTATATTTAAATTTAACTTTGAACACAGTAACTATATATTTCTAAACTTCAACACAATAGCTATATATTTCTAAATTTCAACACAGTTGATATATATATATATATATATATATATATATATATATATATATATATATATATATATATATATATATATATATATATATATATATATATATATATATATATATATATATATAAAAGATTAAACATAGTAATAATATATGTCTAAATTTCAACAAAGTAGCTATGTTTCTAAACTTCAACGCAGTAGTTATATATATATATATATATATATATATATATATATATATATATATATATATATATATATATATATATATATATATATATATATATATATATATATATATCTAAGATTAAACATAGTAATAATATTCGTATACCATAATAATATGTACCTACTCCATATATGAAAACTTACAAAAACAGTAGCATATTCATATCAAAAACTCAAACCAAAAGTCATGTATATTTAAAAAAATTGAAATGATAGTAAAATTTATGCTGTAAATCCAAATTCCAACTGAAAAGCAAACACATAAACTCAAAGTAGCGACCGTAATAAACTTGTGTTAAAGTCGGTTGTGATCAATGTGTTGTTACCTTCAAAATCGTGAGTGAAACGGAGTTGAAATTTTTTTACAGTGTGTTGTTGATTTGTTCATGGTTTGTGAGGATCGTTGTAGGTTGTTGTCGGCGGCGTTAAATGAAAACGATGGAAGGTGCGTTGGAAGGGAGGATAGCGGTAACGCGGTTGTGTGGTGGAGGATGGTGGTTAGCGCGGCAGTGGGTTGAGAGCCGTTGGCGTTTGGGGTTTGCGTCACGGTGGATGGAGGCGAACGGCGGTGGTGCACGGTGGTGTGCGGTTGGAGAAAGAGGGAGACGGAGGCGCGACTGTGATTATGGGTTTGTGTTCTCTGGCGATGAAGGAGGCGGCTCGGAGAGAGAGTGAAGGAGATGGGTAGATGGCGAAATGTGAGGGTGAAGGTTTTGTGTTCTCCGGCGATGGCGGAGGCGGCTCAAAGAGAGAGTGAAGGAGATGGGTCTGTTTTTTGTGAGAGAGAAATGTATGTATTGAGGAAGAAGAGGAAAGATCCCTCTTTCTTTTTTATTATCTCCTTTTTATTTTTCTTATTCCCTTTTTTTGTAGCAGAGAGGGAGATATAAAGTGGAAAAAGACCATCCCTTTATTTACTATCCGTTGGACTCTATGTACTGGAGAGAGAGAAAGAGAGAGAGAGAGAGAGAGAGAGAGAGAGAGAGAGAGAGAGAGAGAGTTTTTTTATTTTCATTATTAATATTCAATTAATTTAAATGCTATTTTTGATTGGATGATAGAAATGGACACGGATTGCTAATGAGGAGCATTGATCAATTTGAATTGATGGCCTGGATCGAATCAAAGAAGCACACCAAGAAGCACATATTATTAAATAAATTAAAATGCTTATAATGCCCTTTTTATATGATTTAATTGATTTAGAACAATTTAAACCAATTGAATCAAATAAAATTCTCAACTTCTAAAATGAGTATGATAAAAATAAAACAAGGATATGGAAAATTCTATTTATTTAATCCGAATATTTTGGCGAAAGAATAAAATTAAAATGACTAAAAATGAACAAAAGTCGGGCGAAAATTTGCTCGAAAAATTAAATCGGATACATTAAAATGATCAGTGTGAAATATACTTATTGAAAAAATACAGCGTTTCTTCAAATTCTGAAATAAGTTTGCACCGGTTAAAAGGCTCAGGCTGGTCAAAACGCAACTGAAATAGCTGCTGAAAAATACAATGAGCACACCAGGTTAAACTACATGAACCGTAGATTAATAATACTGGCGTCTGCAATTTTAATTTCGAAACTTTGTATCCACTGATTTTATTCGTACTTGAGGAAAGATTCAACCGATTCGTCTGTATTTTCAATAAATTTATCCTGTCTAATATTTCAGGTATTATTAATGATAAAATGCATGTTATGCTGTACATATGATGTAAACTGAAAATTAAATCGAATTTATGAAAATTTAAAATGTCCAGACAAAATTGGGATATGACACCACCCTTTTTGGTGGGCCTTTTGTTCTTCTTCTTTCTATTACTGACATCAGAATGGACTTCCCTTTTGACTTCAGATTCTACTCAGTAATTCTTAACATGCCTAGCAGCTCTGGAAGAATTTTCCATATCAGATATAACTGATTAAAGCTCTTAGGCAATGATTGTAGTATCAAATCAGTCGCAAGCTCCTTTTTTAGGGGAAAACTCAACCTTTCAAGGTTCTCCATATAACCCATCATCTTGAGTACACGGTTCCTACCAGGGATCCCTTATATAGCTTGACTTGAAAAGGGGATTTTAAAAATTCAAATCTCTCATGCCTCGCTTTCTCTTAATAGACCATCTTAAGGTGTTCGATCATACTGAACGCTACCATGTTATCATGTTGCTTTTGCAATTCCAAGTTCATGGTAGCCAACATGAGGTAAGCAATTTCATTAGCATCATCGATATGCATCTTATAAGTATCTCTTTCAGCCTTAGGAGAAGAACTAGGAGGCTCCTCTTCAGGAATAGGTGTCTGTCGCAACCTGAAAAATACAGTGTGCGAAAAAAACAACCAGCGAAAGAGAATGACAGAAGAGTCGCCACCGTGCGTTATTTATCCCAAGGGAGGGAAAGGAAACGCTCGAAGTAAACCTGAAAAAGGAAAGGACAAGACGGGGTCTCGCAACGAAATCTTGGGTTCGGGAGTCGGTTATGCGAAGGGAAGGTATTAGCACCCCTACGCATCCATAGTACTCTACGGGATCCACTTTTGTGGTTGTCGTCTAAAGGGTGTGGGTTTACCTAATGTGTTTATTTACTAAAAAGGTTAAGAGAAATGACTCGCGCGGATGTCGCATCCACTGCATACGTATCTCATCTGAAATATGAGAATCAGAGTCTTCGTAGCTCGGCTGACCTATGGGTTGGGGGATGTGTGCTCGCTAAGACATCGTGTCTTATGCCTACGTATCTCATCTGGAATGAGAATCAGAGCAAGCCGTAGTTCGGCTAACTACGGGGTTATGGATTGGATTTTGGACGAACGACGTCACTACGCAATCTACCGGATGCTCGACCTTCGGAGACTTACTCGCCTGTAGTAGAAGGAGTAAACGTGTCGCTTTGGGTTTTAGGGTTTGGGATGTTCGAGGGCAAAAAGGCAGTCCTTGACGAAGGAACCGCGCTACCTGCAGGGATATGAATACAAAACATAAAACATGTATCTCAAAGTAAAATGCCACCAAGGGGCTCAAACGTTGCCTCCTATCGAGGTCTTCCAGCTAGGAAAGCAGTAAAATGCGGGAAAAATGTAAAAGTACCACGCGGATAAAGATCCAAAGTAACAGCAATTAGAGGAATGGGAAACCCTAAGATCCTTCCAAGCTAATGCCATCAAAGAAAAGTGAGTCAGTACAGGTAATCGGAATGAACCTCCAGGGGTTATCCCACAAATAAAGTGGGAAACCATGCAAGTTATCCCTGCAAAAGTCATGTGAGCCCTCACAAAAATTCAACAAAAGGGTTAGTGAAACACCATAAGCATTTTTTCATGATCAACAGTATGGTTTCAGAAAAACTCAAACCCTGTGGCATACACTCAAAAATTAAACGGTTAAACATTCAAGGCATTGTTTATACATTCATATACATATTAAACCCATGGGCAAAGGTAATGGGAATAATGGCAAACCTGATTGGAGAGCTTGATTGAAATTGAGTTGCACCCGTAAGGTTTACAAAACAATCTTCAGGGTTTATGTGAGGCAGAGGTGATTCTGTGTAGTTGAGTTCCCTTCAGGGTTTGGAGGTTGCTCTGAACTCTATTGGCTTTTCTCTCACTATCTTTTTCCTCAGGGTTTTGTTCCAAGGAAACCTCAGAGTGTTTTGCTTCTCTTCCTTCTTTCTCCAGTGAATCTCCCAGTGTAACTCCAAGTGTAACTCCTCTACTGAAACTTCAGTATTTATAGACTGATTTTCGTGGGTAGTGGGCTCAAATGAGGGAGACCCAAGTCCAAAATAGTTTGTTATATTTTATTTATTTATTTAATTAATTAATTAAATATTTTTTTTATTTTCTTTTTTTTTTTTCGTTTTTTTTTTTTTTCGTTTTTTTTTTTTTTTTTTTTTTTTTTTTAGGAAAAATGAAGGGTAAATTTTAGGGTATTACAGCTGCCCCTATTCAATCAACTGGAGACCTGGAAAGAAGATAGCAGCGGCTTTCGTGCTTTCGAGGTATCAAGGGATTGAATACAATAAAAGCCCAAAAATTTGCACTGAAGTGAAGTGAAGTAACAATGTCTGTCAGAATCGGCAAAGAGGTGGTCTTGAAAGAAGAATTCGTCTGGTACGGTGAGAGTCAGTCTGAATATCGAAAAAGAATGTTAAACTGGATACCAAAATAAATTGTAACACAGAAATAACCATGGCCTGAATGCCGCTCATCAGTCTGAATACTGGAAATGACTTCGATCTGAACATCGAAAAATTGGCCTGAATGCCACAAGTTGCATCGACCTGAACGTCGGAAACTTCTTCGATCTGAACATCGGAAAGACTTGGCCTGAATGCCACTTCGATCTGAATATCGGGAAAACTGGCCTGAATGTCACTTCGATCTGAATATCGGAACACTAGCCTGAATGCCACTTCGGTCTGGATACCGGAAAACTGGCCTGAATGCCACTTCGGTCTGGATACCGGAAAACTGGCCTGAATTCCACTTCGATCTAAATATCGGAACACTGGCCTGAATGCCACAAGTCGCATCGACCTGAACGTCGGAAACTTCTTCGATCTGAACATCGGAAAACTTCATGCCTGTCAGCATTGGCAGAAATAGGGAATGATAATAGAGGCGGCGCATGGGCCAATGACACTTGCTGGGGATAACAAAGGTAAGTCATGAACAATCTTCAGTCTGAGTACTGGAAACAACTTCTAGCTTATCACTTGGGATACCGAGAATGTTTTATGCTTACATGCGTATGTTTGAATTTTTCAATGGCGTAATGCTCCATGAAAATGGAAATGCTACGCGATTTGGAAGGATGCAATGCAATATGATTCTACATGCAGGGATGCGAAATGCTGGGTAGAATGCCAAGCTGAGGCAATGGGATCTACTGGGGAAATGATCACCATCTTCTGGACCCTAGCAAGGTTGTTGGAGATGCACAGCGCAAAGAACTCTGTGGGGATATGACTAGCCATGCGGTGTTCTGGCCATACTGAGACTCTGATCGGGGAAAGAATGGCATTGGAAGCCTGCTGCTGAGGAAAGCTACAATGGTTCTGGCAACCACGATTTGCGAGAGATGACTCATCAGGGGGAGCAAACACTGATACGGTACTGAGGTTCTGCTTCAAGGAAAGAAACCATGGATTTGGCATTGGGGTTATCGATCTGGCATCGAACTCTAAGGAGCAGCAACTTCTGCTGGGAAGATACAGTCTGGCACTGTCAACTCCGCTGGGGATATATAGTCTGGCACTGTCAACTCTACTGGGGAGTGTATGTCCTGAAACAAACGCTTGGGGAAGTACAGTGGTGAGAAACTGCTGGGGATTGAAGAATCCAACGCTCTGATCAGCTCTGCAGGGATAAGACACCGAATTCGTCTGTTGGTGACTTCACTGGGGAAGATATTCACGATCATCTACAGGGGATTTTAAGGAAATGCCCCGAGGGTATCTGTTCTGAATAGACGATCCAAAGCACTTAAAATTTACAGCAATTTTAAATGTTTATTAAGCATGTACCTGTAAAGCCCTTATGTGTCATGATGCAATGTTTATCAAAAATTCGGACGTCATTTTTGCAAACAAAACAGTAAAATGAAAATGAAAACAGAGATATACTGAATAACATGATTTTATTGATTGAATGGCCTCTGAATAGGCATTTACATTAAGAAGCAATCCCTGGAAAGAGGTAATCGCACAATAGATAAAAACAGAAATTAATCTAATGGCAATGTGAAATGGATTTCTATTGGGTTCCAATTCTGCTATGACTTGCTCGTCTTCAAGATCCTCCAGATGATCAGCTTTCTGAAAGAGTGATTGGACTGTTTCCTATCCTTCAAAAATTTCCAGTCATTGGCACGAGATGAGATTCAGAACTACTCAGAATGCAGTCATTCGCTTAATCCCTAACTTTTGCCTGGATCGCCCTTTTCGGGTTTTCAATCCACCGGGATACCCATTTTTGCCTAAGTTGCCTTTTCAGGTTTTCAACTTACCGGGTGTACAATCTTTTTTTATTTTTGTCCCTAATTTTTGCCCGAACCCTTTCATTTTCTTGGTTCGCCGGGACGCCCATTTTTGCCTGGACTACTCATTTTTACTGTCCAGCGGGTCTATTTTATGCGAAGTATTTTTTAACTGCGTCTGAGTTCACAGGGGAAGTGAAGTTTTCACCATCCATAGTTGCAAGCATTAAGGCCCCACCATCAAAAACCTTGGTGACAATATACGGTCCATCATAGTTAGGAGTCCACTTGCCCCTGTGATCTGTCTGAGGAGGAAGGATCCTTTTCAAAACTAGATCTCCAACTTGGAAACAACGAGGACGCACTTTCTGATCAAAGGCTCTCTTCATCCGACTCTGATACATCTGCCCATGACAAATGGCTGCCATTCGCTTCTCTTCGATAAGACTCAACTCATTGAACCTTGTCCGAATCCATTCAGCTTCGTCTAGCTTGACATCCAACAAGACTCTTAGAGAAGGAATCTCCACTTCAACAGGTCGTACTGCTTCAATACCATACACCAGGGAGTAAGGGATTGCCCCGGTCGATGTACGTACTGAAGTACGGTACCCATGCAAGGCGAAGGGTAGCATCTCATGCCAATCTCTGTACGTGACGACCATCTTCTGCACAATCTTCTTTATGTTCTTATTTGTCGCCTCAACAGCGTCGTTCATCTTAGGGCGGTAAGGGGAAGAATTGTGATGCTGAATGTTGAAGTTCTGACACAACTCCTTCATCATTTTGTTGTTGAGATTAGAACCATTATCAGTAATGATTCTTTCGGGAATCCCATAGCGACAAATGATTTCTTTCTTGATGAAACGGGAAACCACATGTCTGGTGACATTCGCGAACGACGCTGCCTCGACCCACTTGGTGAAATAGTCGATGGCAACAAGGATGAAGCGATGCCCATTGGAAGCAGTCGGCTCAATCTTTCCAATCATGTCAATGCCCCACATGGCAAACGGCCACGGCGAAGACATCACATTCAGAGGATTCGGCGGTACATGCACCTTATCAACATAAATCTGGCATTTATGACACTTCCGAGCATACTTGAAACAATCTGATTCCATGGTCATCCAATAATAACCCGCTCTCAACAATTTCTTAGCCATTGCATGTCCACCGGCATGAGTACCGAAGGAACCTTCATGAACTTCCTGTATTAATATGTCCGCCTCGTGTCTGTCCACACATCTGAGCAAAACCATGTCGAAGTTCCTCTTATACAATACATCGTCTTTGTTCAAGAAGAAACTACCTGCCAATCTTCTCAAAGTCTTTCTGTCATTGTTGGATGCCCCTGCAGGGTACTCTTGATTCTTCAGAAAGCACTTGATATCGTGATACCAGGGCTTGTCATCGACTACCAGTTCAGCAGCAAACACATACGCGGCCCTGTCAAGGCGCATCACATCGATCCTGGGAGCATGGTTCCAACGAATTACCTTGATCATGGAGGATAGAGTAGCAAGTGCGTCTGCCATCTGGTTCTCATCACGAGGTATATGATACAATTTTACCGTTGTGAAGAAAGTCAAAAGTCTTCTCGTGTAATCTCTGTAGGGGACCAGAGTGGGCTGGAGAGTATTCCAATCACCATTCACTTGATTGATCACCAGAGCTGAATCTCCGAAGATGTCCAGAGTCTTGATTCTCAGATCAATGGCTTGCTCAATACCCAAGATACAGGCCTCATACTCAGCTTCGTTATTTGTGCACTCAAAAGTCAAACGAGCGGTGAAAGGCATGTGGGCACCCTTTGGAGTAGTAATGACAGCGCCAATTCCACTACCTCTAGCATTGACAGCCCCATCAAACAACAAAGTCCACTTTTCGTTTGGATCAGGTCCCTCCTCAACAACTGGCTCTTCACAGTCTTTCATCTTGAGGAACATGATGTCTTCATCAGGGAATTCAAACTTCATTGGCTCATAATCATCAATCGGTTGCTCGGCAAGGTAGTCTGACAGAATACTCCCTTTGATGGCCTTCTGTGACGTATATTGGATATCATACTCTGTTAAAATCATCTGCCAACGGGCAACACGTCCGGTGAGAGCCGGCTTCTCAAAGATGTACTTCACTGGATCCATCTTAGAAATCAACAAGGTAGTATGGTTCAACATATACTGTCTCAGTCGGCGAGCAGCCCAGGCCAAAGCACAGCAAGTTTTCTCAAGCTGCGAATATTTGATTTCACAGTCGGTAAACTTTTTGCTAAGGTAGTATATGGCATGCTCTTTTCGACCAGACTCGTCATGCTGTCCCAATACACACCCCCATCGAGTTCTCGGTCACTGACAGGTACATTATCAGAGGTCTCCCAGGAACTGGAGGTATAAGGATTGGAGGTTTCTGTAGATACTCTTTTATCTTCTCGAAAGCCCTTTGACAATCTTCATTCCATCTGATAGCCTGATCTTTCCTCAGCAATTTGAAAATTGGCTCACACGTGGTTGTTAGGTGAGAGATGAACCTTGCAATGTAGTTCAACCTCCCTAAGAAACTATGGACTTGCTTCTCTATTCTTGGCTCTGGCATTTCCTGTATCGCTTTTACTTTGGCTGGATCCACCTCAATCCCTTTTCCGCTAACGATAAAACCCAGCAATTTTCCCGATCTCACCCCGAAAGTGCACTTATTCGGATTAAGTCTCAGTTTGAATTTCCTCAAACGCTCAAACAGTTTCTGCAAATTCAATAAATGTTCTTCTTCTGTCTGAGATTTGGCAATCATATCATCAACATAAACCTCGATTTCATGATGAATCATATCATGGAACAGAGTTACCATAGCTCGTTGATATGTTGCTCCAGCATTTTTCAGACCAAACGGCATCACCTTGTAGCAGAAAGTGCCCCATGGGGTTATGAAAGTTGTCTTTTCCATGTCCTCTGGTGCCATCTTGATTTGGTTATAGCCAGAAAAGCCATCCATGAAGGAGAATACCGAGAACTGAGTTGTATTATCCACCAAAACGTCGATGTGAGGTAATGGGAAATCATCTTTAGGGCTAGCTCTGTTCAGATCCCGATAGTCGACACACATCCGTACCTTTCCGTCCTTCTTAGGTACTGGGATGATGTTCGCAACCCATGGCGGATAATTGGTGACTGCTAGAAACCCTGCATCCAACTGCTTTTGCACTTCTTCCTTTATCTTGACAGCCATCTCTGGTCTTGTTCTTCTGAGTTTCTGCTTGACCGGAGGACAACCTTCTTTGAGAGGCAAGCGGTGCACCACGATGTCTGTGTCCAGCCCAGGCATGTCCTGATAAGACCAGGCGAAGATGTCAACGTATTCTTGCAGCAATTCAATCAGCCCTTTCTTCACATCATCTCCCAAAGCAGCCCCTATCTTGATTTCTCTCTTGGCGTCCTCAGTGCCGAGATTAATCACTTCAACAGACTCTTGATGCGGTTGAATGACCCTTTCTTCCTGTTTTAATAACCTGATAAGTTCTTCAGGGAGTTCACAGTCTTCATCACCCTCTTCTTCAGCTTGAAAGATTGGATTTTCAAAGTCGAAGCGAGCCATAGCAGAACCGTTATCAATAGGATCCGGTGTTGTGCATCTGCATGAGTGATGGTATGTGCTTATGAGTGTGAACAAGAAGTGAAAACTAAACAAAACATTGCCATTTTTTATTTTGAAAAACTGCAAAAATAGAAAGACAGGGAACGAAATATTTGAATGCAAAAATACGTCCTTTATTTATGATAAAAATGCAAGTGTCACATAGATGGGCCCTACAATGAGTCATTACGCCCTGGGCGGAACGTAAGACTTGGATATGCATGAATAAACAAAGAAAATTACTCTTCAAGAAGAGTGACTTGGATAATCTCTTCAGAAGACCAATTGTTGATGACTTCACCCGGGATCCTCGGACGCACCCAGTTGTCAATGTCACAATCACTATCCCCATCTTCTTCGTTGACTGCAGAGACCTCACTGGGAATCACAAAATTAACAGGAACAACATCTGCGAATTCATCAGTAGCATCTTCAAACCCTTCTTCCTCAACCCCTTCCACAGACTCTTGGACAGACAAACCCTCAACCTGGAGGATACCTTTGTCGAGCAAGGCCTGGATACCCTGCTGTAACTTCAAACAACCCCCGCCCTGAGTAGCACAATCCAAACAACCCTTCCCACAACCGGGGAAGACATCGGCCTTCAGCAAGCATCCTTTGATATCCAACAATGGAGTCTTCAACTTCAACACATCCTTAATGGACTTGGCTTCTCCCTCTACCAAATTAACGTTCGCACCACCATGATGGGGCATGGGATTGTTAACGACATTCGGAGCCGGTGCAAGGTCGATGGCCTTTGAATCTATGAGGTCTTGTACTACGTGCTTAAAAGCTTTACAGTTCTCAATATTGTGGCCAGGTGCCCCAGAGTGGAAGCTACACCTAGCGTTGGCGTCGTAACCCACCGGAAGTCTACCAACAGGAGGAGCCAGAGTGCGTAATTGCACAAGTTGTATTTGTTGAAGACTAGAAAGCAACTGAGCGTACGACATTGGAAGGGTGTCGAAACGCCGGTCCATCATCCTTTGCCTCTGTTGATAAGCGGGTCTGGGTTTCGTCTAAAGGGTGTGGGTTTACCTAATGTGTTTATTTACTAAAAAGGTTAAGAGAAATGACTCGCGCGGATGTCGCATCCACTGCATACGTATCTCATCTGAAATATGAGAATCAGAGTCTTCGTAGCTCGGTTGACCTATGGGTTGGGGGATGTGTGCTCGCTAAGACATCACGTCTTATGCCTACGTATCTCATCTGGAATGAGAATCAGAGCAAGCCGTAGTTCGGCTAACTACGGGGTTATGGATTGGGTTTTGGACGAACGACGTCACTACGCAATCTACCGGATGCTCGACCTTCGGAGACTTACTCGCCTGTAGTAGAAGGAGTAAACGTGTTGCTTTGGGTTTTAGGGTTTGGGATGCTCGAGGGCAAAAAGGCAGTCCTTGACGAAGGAACCGCGCTACCTGCAGGGATATGAATACAAAACATAAAACATGTATCTCAAAGTAAAATGCCACCAAGGGGCTCAAACGTTGCCTCCTATCGAGGTCTTCCAGCTAGGAAAGCAGTAAAATGCGGGAAAAATGTAAAAGTACCACGCGGATAAAGATCCGAAGTAACAGCAATTAGAGGAATGGGAAACCCTAAGATCCTTCCAAGCTAATGCCATCAAAGAAAAGTGAGTCAGTACAGGTAATCGGAATGAACCTCCAGGGGTTATCCCACAAATAAAGTGGGAAACCATGCAAGTTATCCCTGCAAAAGTCATGTGAGCCCTCACAAAAATTCAACAAAAGGGTTAGTGAAACACCATAAGCATTTTTTCATGATCAACAGTATGGTTTCAGAAAAACTCAAACCCTGTGGCATACACTCAAAAATTAAACGGTTAAACATTCAAGGCATTGTTTATACATTCATATACATATTAAACCCATGGGCAAAGGTAATGGGAATAATGGCAAACCTGATTGGAGAGCTTGATTGAAATTGAGTTGCACCCGTAAGGTTTACAAAACAATCTTCAGGGTTTATGTGAGGCAGAGGTGATTCTGTGTAGTTGAGTTCCCTTCAGGGTTTGGAGGTTGCTCTGAACTCTATTGGCTTTTCTCTCACTATCTTTTTCCTCAGGGTTTTGTTCCAAGGAAACCTCAGAGTGTTTTGCTTCTCTTCCTTCTTTCTCCAGTGAATCTCCCAGTGTAACTCCAAGTGTAACTCCTCTACTGAAACTTCAGTATTTATAGACTGATTTTCGTGGGTAGTGGGCTCAAATGAGGGAGACCCAAGTCCAAAATAATTTGTTATATTTTATTTATTTATTTTATTTATTTATTTAATTAATTAATTAATTAATTAATTAATTAAATAATTTTTTTTTTTCGTTTTTTTTTTCGTTTTTTTTTTTCGTTTTTTTTTTTTTTTTTTTTTTAGGAAAAATGAAGGGTAAATTTTGGGGTATTACAGTGTCTCTAAGACATACAGGATTTTATCATGTTTGAGGACAATCCTCAGATTTCGGTGTAAATCTATAAAATTTGTCCTAGACAATTTTCCCTGGTCAAGGATTGATTGCAAAATATTGTTAGAGGTATTTGTTGTCAAGGTAATCTACATAAAAATTTTGAAGATATCATAATCATTAAAACATATTCAATTATGCCTTTAATCAAATATGCTCCCACTATTTTACTCAAACCAAATGACCCTCGCCATTCGATTCGGGAAATCCCGTTGGAAGATTTTATAGTGGATTGAGATCCAGATTTCACTTTGTGTAAAGTCAGTGCTAGGATGATTACACAAAACTCGATTATTTAGGTAGAAACTCCTTCCAATTATATATAATATAATTCTCGAATATTTGGGTTGGGTGAATAACTCCTTATTCTAATCCATCATATGGATTTTTCCAACTCTTGCTTCTAAACGTATATAATCTTATCATAATTAGTTTAATTAAGTTTGACCCAATATTTTAGAAATTGGATATTACATTTATCCCATCGCATCTTACTAATATAGAAGATGCACCTCTCGTTAGGCGAAACCTACATTATTCGATACTAGTCTTGATGAATGCTAAAATTTGGAAAGCTTAAACTTAATATTTAATCTAAAGGAATTTTAAAAAGTTTGATCTCACTGGCTTATTTATCATATAAATCGTCTCTCACATGTATCAACATACATTCACATGCATCAACATACATATAAAACAAAATGATATGATTATGGCCCCTAGTACAATTATTCTCTCAAGTCAGTGAGAGGACCTAAGCTAAACGTAATAACATTTATACCTCTCTAAGCTATATCTTCATGGTTGTCCTTATTTGATCTTGTCTTCTTCTTTCCTTCATTACATTACATCACATTACTGCGTATTCACTTTACATACCGTAAGACTCCAATTTTGACCCTAAGATCCCTCATGATATCTCATCATATGCATTGGCATTGGAATCACACCTTGGCATCCTCCTTACCCCTCCATTCATTGGGTTCGCATTGGGATAGATCACCAAGCACATTTGATTGTATCATACTTTGTTTTTCATTATTTACTAACCAAAATACAGAAAATATGTCAATATATAGTTTGTTGCTTTTATAGGTAGTATACATGTTCACCTATGCTCTATCAAGCTCATATCTAGGGTTTAAGACCCTCAACGCAAGGAGCTCAATCAAAAAATGGTTCAAATTGGCTCTAAGCATCATATATGGATCCCCATGATCTTCACATGTTATTTTAATCAAGAAATCATCAAGAGTTTGGAGCTTGTTTGCCTTGGAAACCCTAATTCATATGGGTATCTTGTGTGACTTCTTCAACAGGTTTCTTCAACAATTGATCAAATATTTCAAGGGATAATTCACATTACATCATCTTACACATATATGGTCCTCCATGAGTCCCAAAAGTCAAGAGAATGTCAAGCTAGCAATATGGTTCATGGTGGTTGACCAGAGAAAGTCAACTGGTCAAAACTAGGGTTCCCTAGATCCTATCTCCTACAATATTTGTCATATGAAAATTATTCCAAGATAAAAGCTACTCAAAATTACATTCCAAACAACGTTCATGTTGAAGTAAAGAGATATTTTTGCTTGGAAAGTCATTTTTTATGGTGAAAGATTATAGGTCATTTTGTCTGAACCCTAGTTTGGAGGTCAACTTCCCAAGACCACAACTTGCTCAACTCTTATGAGATGAAATCCATTCAAATTAAATGATAAAATTCAAGATGTCTACTTCAACTTTTATGTTTGGAGGAAGTCCAAATTCTACTTGCAAATGCATGTGCCAAGAGGAGACATTATAGGTCATTTTGGGCAAATACCATTGAATAAGTGATTTTCCTCAATTCCTAAAATGCATAACTCCTTCATGCCAAATCCAAATTAGGTCAAATTTGTGACCAAATTAAAGATGTTTGAAATATCTACAACTTTGAGGAAGGAACCTTTCTCATTTGACGTCCATAGAAAAAGTTATTCAAAGTAGAAGAAGTGAACATTTGACTTGGGACTTAGAAAATTTTCATATATGTTTGATTTCCCAAACTTCCACCTCAAAATTAATCATGATCCAAGCTTCAAATAAAAAAGTGTTCAACATGAAAGTTGTTCCCCTTGATCTCACCTTTCCAAAAGGTCCAAAATCGTCTCATTTGGCCAAAGGATGAAGGACTTGCACATGGGTGCAACATGATGAACCATTTGGATGATTTCCACTTCCACTTTTCGTACACGATTGCATCGCTTACCAACATGAATTCAGCATGACTCTCACTCATTTTTGGATCAGATTACATCACTTGATGGGCCTAGTACACGCCCATGCAAGCATGCAAAGGGAATTTCACAAAATTGCCAAATTTGGAAGTGTGTAGAAATCAATCTCATGGCCTATAAATAAGACCCTCATTGCTCAGAATTAAGGACCTCATGCCCAAGCTTTGAACCTGCAATCCCAAACCCTCACCATTGAAGGATAACCTTGAATATTTTCTTTGAAATTCGAGTTTCAAATATCCATCTGTTTTGAGATTAAAACTCCAAGAGTCCATACCTTTCATTGATCTTAATCACTTCCAACAAGCATCTGAAGCAAGGCCAAGCATAATTGAAAGCAAGATCATGCCAATCTGAAACTCCATTGAAGGTGAATTTTCAGAATTTTCATCTCTTCGATTCTCCCTCAATTCTTCACCATTCTTGTTGAGTTTTGGTTGTCTGAAGTCCTATCAATGTAGGCCAGGAGATTGAGTTGCTTTGAGGTCAAATCGAAGCAACTCAGTTCATGATCCTCAAAATTCAAATCCCTGTATCTTTTTATATACTTGGAATTGGAGAAAATTGAGGCCAGATTCGTGCTCCTGATCATTTTTCCTTCAAATTAATGTATTCACTTTTCATTTTTCATAAAGTTTTGGTTGGACCAGTCCGGTGGTCCTCACCGGAGAAGATGAACGGAGCTAGGACTCCGGTGGTATGCTGGATCAATCCAGGCCATCTGATCCGTTTGAAATGTTTTAATCCCACGTATCCAATCTGATTATCATGCCTGCAGCGTGTTTGACTAAGGTCCTTGTGGAATGCGCGCTCTTGGCCATCTGATCTGCCACCTCAATTAATGAGGGAGATCAGATGGCCCTTGTTTTTTTGATTTTCTGATTTTTCCATTTAACCCTTTTATTTTGATTAATTCATATTAATTTCATTTTTAATCCAAAAAATATGGGACTTTCACCAAAAAATTCAAATATTTGCCTCTTTCATATTTTGAATCAAAATTATTTTTTGGATTAATTTTGATATTTTTCATGAATTAATTGTTTTTGTGCATATTTTTAATTGTTTAAAAATACTTCTGACTTTTCAAAAATTATGATTTTTTTATCTAAGGTCCTTTCACCTTGTTTGACCTAAGATAAATCTCTTGGCCATTTATTTGTTGTTTTGTAGAGGTTTTAGGTTTTTGACCAAACAAATTCAATTTAAATGCATTTTAATTTGTTTTTTAAATTGATTAATTGTATAGAAATTGTGTCGAGTCAGTTTTATTGATTTATGAAGTTTGACTATGTGTTTGGGTCTTGGTCAAGGTTGATTTGTGATCACGACTTAGTAATTCTATGTGAATCGTGACTGCAAGTGCACAGTCCTATCGCGTAGTTTTAAAGATTATCGAACCCATAAGGACTAATAATCGAACGTATTATGGTCTAATGTTGCTATGTAAATCTAAGGCTGATGATCGTTCTAAGATTGGAGGGATGAAGAGAAATAACTATAACGGAAATAGAATATTAATAAAGATACGAGATATAGGGGATATCGATATGTAACGCATCAAACTTCGGGGATTCGATAGATAGTTGGTGTAATCTTATTGGTTAAAATATTCTTCAGTAGAAATTATTTATAAAAAGGACTTAGTCTCACACTCTCGTTTTTATTGACTCTGACCATACTCCTAAACCAGAATGTTTGGCTCTCGCGGTCTCATTTTGAATTTAAAAGTAATTTTTGAATATAAATAAAGTCTAATTAATCCTAAAGCACTCTCGATGTGTTTAGGATTAATGCCTAGTTTCAGCTATCTGGTTAAAATCTCAAACTCTCGTTCTTATTGACCGTAACCTTAGTTTGTTTTGTACTCTCGTACGAAAAACAGTTTGAATAAAATAAGAAACTAAAACTGGAAAAATAAGTTTTATAAAAGCTAACACCAATTATTTATGAATCTCGTCGTTTCAACGGTCTTTACATACTGATACCTAAGGGTTTAGCCGAACATGGATCTGGTAACAGACATTGTATTTGGGATATCAAACATGCAATATGGCATAAATAAATAAAACAGCAATCAAAATAAAACCTGGATTACGAATTGAGAACTGGAACTGAATCTTGGTTCTTCGATTAAAATAATATCGGCAGGCTTTGGCAATGAGTAACCGTTACAATTGAATCCCAAAAGCATAAATAATAAAGTGTAATAGTCCCCGATATGGATAACTATTACTTTTACAAAGTAAGAAAACTTCCTAAAAAACTAAAAGAAAATAACTCTGAGCAAAAAATAATCGTAGCTTGAAAACTAGAAGAAGAGAGAGCCTCGAGCGAGTCTGCTGAGATCGTTAATATATTTTCCACAATCCCTCATTTGTAGCAAAGGTGGGTGGATCCGTGGCTACAAAAGTGGAGAAAAAGATGGAAGACTAGGTTGTGGCGGTTGCCACAACCCTAGCCTTTGAATGAGAGGTGAGCGCCACTTTTTTTAGGATTGAGCGCCACCTCTTAAGTCTTGGTGGCGGGCGCCACCTCCTCCTTGGGTCAATGTGGCGGGCGCCACACACCCTAGATAATGGGCGCCACAAGCCCATATGCTTTGGTGGCCCATTATCTCTATAAAACTCCATTTTTTTTCTTTCCTTTTTCTTTCCTTTTTGCTATTTTCCATTTTGCTTGTTGTAAACCTTTTAATCAATAAATACCTACAATAAACATAAAATATTGCGTAATAATAAGTGTTAATCAAGTAAAAAGCAATGCATATGGAGCCAAAAATACGATACGTTTTCGCGTTATCAATTTGACTTTTGTTGGATTAAAATCATTGGATTTAGGGGATTGATGAAATGTACATTTCACCTCCCAAAATGAATGAATGATTTTAATTTGATAAAATTCCTTCCATGACCAATTTGTGTTTCTCTCATCTCCCCTCCCTCTTCATCTTCAATCTAATTCTCTCCCATCTCTTTCATTGACCAATGAAGTCTCATTATCCTAAGGCTAATTGGTTCATCAATAACTTTATGTTAGATGAACCTATACAAGTATGGATGAGATAGGTCCATCCTTTTATCTTTTTATTTTTGTGTGTGGTATGTTTTAGGAGTATGGTTCATTATACCATATCTCTAACATGCATTAATACTAAAATTTCTATTGCCCGGTCTAAGATAGTTGTGACTTCTACATAAGTCCAATTATGATTGCTTAACATAGCGCTAAATTTTGACCCTAAAGGCATAGCATTCTAGTAAGTGAGATTGTAAGTCTCCCCGCTTTCATGGTATTGTGTGAAAACTTGGCCTTTTTTCCTTCCTTTGGAAGATGTCTTGGTTTAAGGATCTGTATTATTTAAGCCCATTCTACCCCGTCGAGACGAAGATTTTAACCTTCACTTCTCCAGCTAGAATGACCTTAAATAGGGGCATCTGTAAGACCCCAATTTTGACCCTAAGATCCCTCATGGCATCATAACATTGCATTTGCATTGCCTCAAGGATCTTTAGCATCTTGGTTCCCTTTGCCTTTGGGTGAGACTCCTTGTGATTGGTTTGAGATCACCAAGCATGCTTGAATTATACATCATTGTTTCTCTTACTTTTGTTTACTAACCAAAAGCACAAAAATATGTCACTAACATCTTTTGTTTGAGGCTTGAGTATCATCCAAGACACTTTGTGGGTTCTATTTAGATGATCAGTCAACACAAGGGAATGGCTTGAGATACTTCCAACAGGTTCAAATGGGGTATATTCGTCAGTCAAAACGTTAATCTTGAAGGAGCAAAAGTTTGTTCATGAGCTGTCATGCTCGCTAGGCGAGCAGAATAGGTCGCCTAGCGAGTCCCAAGAAAAGCCACTAGAATCACCTACGCTCAGAGGAATCCCTGTTATGACTTTTTGTCCCATGTGGAGTCAGAATCCCTGAGTTGAAGTATACCTTTTAGGTTTTCCTCAGACGTTTTGAAGTTTTGATATCTCTCACCCTTATATCGGTCTTGGATATTCATCTCTTCCTGAGCATTTTGTATCTCTCACCCTCATACCTGGCGTTCAGATCACATGTCTCCTTGAGCTTATTACCCAGTAACCGGTAATACCTCATCCCGCTGCTTCCCTAGGAGTGTCTTTTTAGACATCCCCAGCAAAGTCCCTTAGTGGATTGTTTTCATCCGGATTTTCTCCGAAGTATCTGTTGTGGATAGTTTTTTGTTGTATTGGCATATTCCCCAATACATGCATCTTCGAGTCAGCTCGGGTCTTTCCATTGGATCTTTTCCCTTTGGAATTTTGTTCCCCACGCTTTGAGTCGTGACCTGCTCGCGCATTTTTATCCTTTTTCTATCCCCAGGAGAGTCCCCAGGGTCTTGGTCCCATGGAGTGAATTGCTCATATGGATTATCAGTGGTTTCTGAATTTCTTTGCTTTTGTGGACACATATCTCCACAGAGTGCTACCATTTTTCATACCTACATTTGCATCATGAGGTCTCTTAGGGACCAAAATCCGTCTCTTTGTTATTATTTAAGCCCATTCTACCCCGTCGAGACGAAGATTTTAACCTTCACTTCTCCGGCTAGAATGACCTTAAATAGGGGCATCTGTAAGACCCCAATTTTGACCTTAAGATCCCTCATGGCATCATAACATTGCATTTGCATTGCCTCAAGGATCTTTAGCATCTTGGTTCCCTTTGCCTTTGGGTGGGACTCCTTGTGATTGGTTTGAGATCACCAAGCATGCTTGAATTATACATCATTGTTTCTCTTACTTTTGTTTACTAACCAAAAGCACAAAAATGTGTCACTAACATCTTTTGTTTGAAGCTTGAGTATCATCCAAGACACTTTGTGGGTTCTATTTAGATGATCAGTCAACACAAGGGAATGGCTTGAGATACTTCCAACAGGTTCAAATGGGGTCTATTCGTCAATCAAAACGTTAATCTTGAAGGAGCAAAAGTTTGTTCATGAGCTGTCATGCTCGCTAGGCGAGCAGAATGGGTCGCCTAGCGAGTCCCAAGAAAAGCCACCAGAATCACCTACGCTCAGAGGAATTTCTTGAACTATCATGCTTGCTAGGCGAAGCCCACGTGTTTAAAAAAAAGAACGAAAAACGAAAAGAAAAAAAAATATATAACAGAAAAATTTTGGACTTGGGCCTCTCTCATTTGAGCCCACAGGTCCACAAAAATCAGGTTATAAATTCAGAGTTTCAGTGAAACAAAAGGTAATTCTATTCCTATTACCCTGGAAGGAAAAAGATAGTGAGAGAAGAGCTAACAGAGTTCAGAGCAACCTCCAGAGACTGAAGGGAACTCATCTGCAAAGAACCAATTCCCTCTCATATAAACCCTAAGAGTGCTTTGCAAACCCAACCGGGCAATTCAATTTCTTTCGATCTCTCCAGTCAGGTTTGCCTTATTCCCATTACTTTATGCTTTTAATTTGAATGCTCTGAATGTATGAGGTATTATGGGTGAATTTGATACCCTTTTGATGCATGTGTTTGACAAGAGGTTTAGGCCTCCTACCCTTGGTTGCTTTTTGTGAGCTTTTTGTGAATTTTAATGGCATGATTCATGTGGTTACATTTTGATTTGGGGGCAACTCTTGATTACCCTATCTTGTTTCTCTAACCTGTTTGTTGAGTTTTATTTTGTGAGGGCTCATATGACTCTTGCAGAGATGGCTTGCCTGGTGTTCCACTTTATTTGTGGGATACCACCTGGAGGTCTATTCCGATTACCTGTACTGACTCGCTTTCTTTGATGGTGTTTAGCTTGGAAGAGTCTTTGGGTTTCTTATTTATCTAATTGTTGTTGCTTCGGATCTTTATCCGCGTGGTACTTTATTTTTTCCGCATTTTACCGCTTTCTTAGGTTTCGCATAGCCTCTCGTGGCATGTCAATTAGGGTTGCGCGGTTCCTTCATCTAGGACTGCCTTTTTGCGTAAGCATCCCTAAACACCCCAACTCATTGATTTTTCTTCTCCTAAGAACACGTTTACTCCTTCTACTACAGGCGAATAAGTCTCCAAAGGTCGAGCATCCGGTAGATTGCGTATTAACGTCGTTCAACCCTTACCCCATAGGTGGTCAAACTACTTTTTGCTCTGATTTTCATCCCAGATGAGATACGTAGGCATAAGACGCGATGTCTTAGCGAGCACACTCCTCTTTAACCCATAGGTAGCCGAGCTATGAAGACTCTGATTCTTAGATTCAGATGAGATACATATGCAGTGGATGCGACGTCCGTGCGAGTCATTTGCTTTTGACCCTTCTTTTAGTAAGTAGTACATTAGATAAATATACACGCTTTTCTCATCCCTTCAATCATGTTTGCACAAATAAATTTTCAATAAAAAAACAACAACCTTTGCAACAAATGTGAAAAGGGCTCCCTAGGAGTACCTAGGATGTTTTGGGTGCCTAATACCTTCCCATTGCATAAACAACCCCCTTACCCAGATCTCTGACATTTTTACTAGTTTTTGATTCGATAAAACTTTTAGGTTTTTGTTCGCTTTCTAACCATTCCTTTGGATAAATAGAAGTGCGGTGGCGACTTGACTTGTATGGTTTACCTTGGATTTAGTCAATATCTCTAATGGTAACGAATACCCCGCTACAGGATCCATGCTTGTAAATAGAGGGTTGAGTGTTCTTCAAAGAATGACTTAATCAATTGAAAAGTAAAACATCACTAACATCTAATCAACTAGCATGTGACTAACTTTTATTATTCTTGCTTTTAATTTCAAGTCATTTACTTTATGCAATTTAAATTCAAGCCAGTTACCATTTCTTTTGTCATTTACATATCATTTAACTTGTTTATGTTTATGTTATTTTCACTTTGCTCACTTGAGCCATATTTTGTGATTGTAAATATTTATTTGTGTATCTTGTTTGTGTTTGTGGTCTTAGGACCTTAAAATGCCTAATAAACAACAAAAAACCCTAAAAAATGTTTGTGTGAACTGTTGGTTTAATCTGAGCTTTTGGACTTAGAATTAGGCAACATTCCCTATGCAAAAGGACTTGACCAATGCCAACATTTCTGAGACCAAGTTATTGTGATTTGAGCTTTCATATGATGCAAGTATCTACATGAATTCATCTGCTACATGGTCTTAATGCAACTGTTACTTTGAACCTGTGTCTAATGCCTTATATATGCTGACTAATCAAGGAATACGGCATTTGACACATGAGAAGACAAAGAAGACTATTAGTTGTAAAGTTGCTTGCTTGGATGTGGCTATCTTTATTTAATGCCTTTCTCTTCATATTGCTATTTGCTTATGGATATTGCTTGATTCAAAGTCCAAAGGAAAAGTGGGTTTTCTATATGACATTCTTGTCTGTTGGATTGCATCTCATTTATCAGATCTTTTCAACTCTTAACTTTTAATTTTATGCTTAAGATTAGTCTCTTCATCTCCTCCCACTTATTAAATTTTAAGATCTCTCCCCCTTTTCAAAAAACCTTCTTTCCTTGTGATTTCAAAACTTAGACCTTATTGCAAATTAGAAACTTTGGCCTTATGTCATTGAATTTTCAAACTCTTTTCTTAAATCAAACTTGTAAATGAACTTAACCATATTGACTTACAATTTCCAAAGACAAAAAGAACTAACACTCACTCAAACTCTTTTGGGCCTTTGTTCCTCTTTTAAATTTAAATTTTGATTAAAAGCAATCCACTCATTTTGAAATTGATACCACGAACTACGAGGTTTTGATCCCTCATTTTTATGTTGGTACGTAGGCACAAGTACGAAGGTCTTGTCAAACACAAAAATATAATTAATAAATTCTTTTCTCATCCCCACACTCTATTTATTGCAAACATCTTTTATACCAAAAACACATACATACATAAAAAAGGGCTCTCTATGAGTACCTAGGACACTTTGGGTGCTAACACCTTCCCTCTGTGTAACCAACCCCCTTACTTGTAATCTCTGACATTTTATTAGTTTTGATTTGAAAACTTCTTATCTTTGGGTTTTGTTCGTACTTTTCCATTTTCCTTTGGAAACAATAAAAGCGTGGTGGAGACTCTGATTTTATTGACGTTAAGTTTATCCATAGCTTAATGGTCACGAATTTATCGCTACATATATGAGGGAGTGAGATGAGAAAAGAAGTTACAAGAAGAGGATATAGAGAAGGCACGACACGCATGCCGTATTTAAAATTCCCAAAATATAAAAGAAGACAAAGGCCATAATCGATCACCACTAAAAAAATATCAAACACACTTTTATTATTATTATTAATTTAAATTATGTTAATTAAATTAAACTTTGGCGATTGATCACGAGTTAATTGGAGTTTCGATTATCCGGTTATTAACGTATACCAAATTATTTAAATAAATAAAAACAACAAGTATTATTATATTAATTAAATAATAATATTATTTATAATAAATAACAATAAAAAGTTATTATTATTATTATTTAAATAATATATGTTAAACCATGATAATCATTATCATGATAGAAAGTGGTAACATTCAATACTTGAAACATCGTTTATATCATATAATATGATAAGAACATGTTAAAACCATGATGACTAGTAACGTTTACTTTTTATTAGTCATTTGTTATTTCCCTGTTATTACTGACATACACAGTAACCTACTATTTTACATATTTTTTTATTACATTCACAATAACTTGCCCTTTAATAATAAAAAAAAATATTATATAACAAATATTGCTTAACAATGTCGGTATTCCTTTTCATTACAGTAACGCGTTGTATATCTTTTATAATAATAATAAATTATTATTATTATTATTATTATTATTATTATATTATAAAAATTTGAAATCCTTAAATCACAACTCTTATACCGTTATAAACCTCAATTTTATAACTCTTGACAATACAATTCTTGTGCCGTTATACACTCTAATGCAACACATTCATATTATCAAAAACATAATGATCGATTATTCAATTCGAATGATCTAAATATCATTGTTTCACCGTACAAATGTAGGATTCTGAAACATAATGAACAGTGATTGTTCATATGAAACACAATCACCATACTAATTGAATCGATGAAATAGAAGACATATCAAATATATCGTCGATGCATCCAGATTATTCATATCTCATATGAAATTTATCAATCAGTTTTGTGTAATTATGGATGATCGGTGTATTATTGCTTCACCATACAAAAGTTGAATTCTGAAGCATAGTCAACATCGAATCATTCAAATTATACACGAGATGATGCCAAAAATTAATTTTCTTTATTATTTAATTTATGATGTGTTTTAATCGAATTAAATCATAAAGTAGAGAAAATAAACATCTACCTGATTCATGGTTTCATAAGTGGCTCTAATATCACTGAAGGGAAATTGGGACACAAGGTGCAGTAGAAAAGAAAAATTTTACTTTAGTTGATCCTTACGAATGAGCATGATCAGTTATAAAATGATTACCTCTTGTGGTGTTTAACAATTTAATGTAGAATTGAAGGATGATCACGAGCGTTGAATGAAGATCAACGTCTCTGCTCAGTCCACACGAACAGAGTGTCTTCAATCTCAATGCTAGCTGCTACTAATGAAGATTTTGAGTGAGAGAGAATTATGGCCAGGGTTTCACAAATCAAATTTCATAAAGTGAGAAAGCTTCTACAAAAGAGTTATATTTATATCACCACTTGTGTGGGAAAACTTTACCTCGTACCCCTACAATTGTACCCATACCCCTACAAATAAATTTTTTTGACCAAAATACCCTCATATAAATAGGGTATATTTTTCAGAAATGGAAGTTTTTTCCATTTGCGCTTGAAGACTTCCGGAAGAGAAAATTTTGGCATTTTTTGGCATTGTAAATCGGAACACTAAGAGTAAGTCTTTCGGTTCACAAAATGTATATCGGAACACTTCTCCAAAGTATTTCGGTTTGCTGCATTTTTGGGGCATTGAACCGGAAGTCTTTTAGAAAGTCTTCCGGTTTGTAAGTGTATGTACCGGAACTCTTTATTAAAGACTTCCGGTTTGGATGAACTAAACCGGAACTCTTTTAAGAAGTGTTCTCGTAGTCAACCTTGTTTTTTTCCACACCGGAACTCTTCTTTGAAGTGCTCCGGTGCGTTTTTTTTTTGTATTTTTAATTATTTTGTTATAATATTTTTTGTAGTGGTTCGAAGACGAGGTGCAAATGGTAGGATTCCAGACCGCAGTTTAGGTCGGGGTGCATCTTCATCTGCAGTAGAGCCGGCTGGATATCCAGGAGGGTCGTACGATACGTGTCTTTTGGTGAAGTACGAGCATCATGTTGCTCGCCATTTATGGTTTGGTGAGATAAATAAACGTGATATATTTAAAAATGAATAATATTTGAATATTTTATATTGTGTTTTCTAATATGTGTTTTAATTGTTTTTAGGAAAGAGGTCCAAAGAAAGAGTTAAAGGTTGCTGGACACGGACTAAAGCTGACATCTAGGGTTCCACTAGCTCTTCCACAACAGGTGGAGAGTTGGGTATCTAGATCTGGTTTATCTTCACTTCAGAGAACTAGTTTGAACAAGATACACACAAATCCGGTCTCTGCATTTATGGAAAGATGGCATCTAGAGACATCTTCATTTCACATGCCGTTTGGTGAAATGAGCATTACTTTGGATGACGTCTCATGTCTGCTTCACTTGCCCATTAGGGGTGTCTTCTGGAGTCCTCAGGATGTCACGGAAGAGGTTGTTGTTGAACTTGTTGTTGACTACTTAGGAGTGTCACAGGGTGAGGCACAATCACATGTTCGTAGCTGCAGGGGTTCGTATTATAAATTGGAGTGGTTATACGATTTATTCGTACAACATAGAGCTGCTTCCAGCTGGGCATATGCAACCAGAGCATATTTGTTGATGTTGGTGGGTTCCACCATTTTTGCCTATAAGACCTTTACACTTGTCGAGGCACGATACCTCCTACTACTTACGGACTTAGGTAGATGTTCGGGACATAGTTGGGGAGCAGCTGCACTAGTTACCCTATACAGATATCTTGGAGATGCGTCCATGTTCAGCTGCAAACACCTCGATGGATATCCTACTCTCCTACAGTTATATAATTTAATTTTGTTTATTAAGTGTTGGATTCATTTTTAAAGTATGTTAACTTAATTTATTTTGTTTATTATGTTTTTATTTTGTAACAGTGTTGGATTCACGAGTACAAATTGATATTTTTTAAAAATTGTAGGGGTATGAGGCTAAACGTAGGGGTATGAAGTAAAATTTTCCTTGTGTGGGATACAAGCTAAAAAGCCCAACTTAAGTGCACCATATAATAATAATAATAATAATAATAATAATAGTAATAATAATAATATAATAATAACTGTTATTATAATAAATATATTTTACTATTATTATATTTAATAACTATTACAATAATAATAATAATAATAATAAACATTATTATTATATTATACGATATTCCATATTTCACTTAAGTACGTCGTACCTTACGGTGTTCCATACTTCTCTCAAGTACATTGTACCTTATAGTGTTCCTTATTTATTCTATCTCTAATCAATATGTCCTTATATGTGTGACTCTGTAGGTTCTCGTAACATTGGCAATTATATTAAATCATACATTTAATATAATAAATAATGTCGGTATCTAGCAACACATCACTACTACGCAAGTCACGAAAATGTCATGTGATATTTCAAAACCTTTTCGTGATAATATTATTGTGCATAATTAACCTTTTTCCCTCATGTCTATATTGAACACAGGGCATATATTATGTCACCCTTGTACATTTCAATATTGGATCCTTAGACATTTGTTTTGTTACGTGGGATGGATAAATTCTATCTAGGTCACTCATGTCCCTCAACATACTTTGTGGATTACCCATCAATTGTCTTTATGTTCATCCAGTTACGAACAATGTTTGATCAATAATAAAGTACTCGAGTCCACATCTAGGATCCGTAGTGGTTTCAGGTTGAAGGGTGGTATACATCATTATCACCATAAGAATAACTTATTACACTTCGCATAACTTTCTATATAGTATTCTCATAGTGGGTCAATCTATTATAAATTTTACTCTTAATATTCATACATATGTGAAGACTTGATAACTCTTTATCCATGATCCATGAGATGTGATCATCATTCTATCCATATGATAGTCTCAATGTTTTAATATTATCCCACTTCACAATAAAGCTCGACTACAGATACTTTAAGAACATTGTCCTTATGTCTAATGGGATTTGATGATTAAGTCAAAGTTAACATTTCATTAAACATATTATCTATTCTAGGAACTTTATTATTTTTCAAAAACAAACAAAATAAAAAAATCTTTTATTTATTAATAAATAATTCGATACAAGTACCAAAACTATTGGCCTCTAGAGCTTACACCAACACACTATATGCACAGGAGACCGAGATTGCTTGTTTTTAACTCGGTTGATTTATGCTTAACCTTGCAATTGATTTGAAATGTATGAAAGCATAGAAAGGATCAAGGAAATTTTTTAAATTTGAACACAACCATTTGACCAAAAGTAACCTACCTTGAAAGTGAGCCAGAATTGGATAGCCCCTTTGAGCCTAATTGACATAATCCACATTAATTATGAACGGTAGAATTTACTAAGTAAACCAAACACTTAGCGAATTTTTCTCTATTCATTTAAAATCCAGTTCATAATTGATTTTTGGAAATATTTTGAATTTTCTTGAACACTTAAACCCTAAACCTTCATTGATTGTTAATTTTTCTCCCTTGCCCTAGGATAAGGGAGCATTCATATTAAATTATAAGTTTGTGTTCAAGTTGGGGAGAAAAGGAAAAGGTTACATAAAAAAAAGTAACATGGAAAAAAATAATGGATTAAGAAAATTTGAAAAGACAAAAGAATTTTGAAAAGATAAATAAATATTTTGAAAGAAAAAGTGACAAGAATAGATTGTGCCAAACATTTTTCATCAAGGGTGTAACAATAAAAAGAGGGAAAATGTCTAAATGAATTTGTGCTGAAAAATAACAAAGGAAGTGAATGCTACTCTAGAATTTGGCAACTTTGGTTCAAATAGCTTTATATGTGAATTTTATTTATTAAACAAGACACAATAAAATCCTTGAAAGACCTTAGGGATCTATGATTTTGTGCTTTCAAAATGATATGCTTGGATGAAGGCATAAGTTGATCAAGATGTTAGCAAGATTGTTGGATATGAGTTCAAGTACCACATATTATTTTCAAATTCTTTATCCACTTACAAAGAAGTGTGTTAGGTGTGATTCATAATTAGATATGTTATTGCTTTGGAATGTTTGACATGAGTTTTGTGTTTAAACTTTGTTTCATGCTCATGGTTTTATTATAGGATAGTGATAATCATAACACTTGCATGTGCATTCTACAATTGAACCATACACTTTCATCTTTTCTCTAAAATTGGTTGATCAAGAAAAATATTGGAGAATTTGCTCTTGCATTCAAATAGCTTTTAATACTTTTATTTAAGGACAAACAAATTTCTAAGTTGGGGAGAGTTGATAAGTGCCGAAATATGGTAAATGGACACACGGAATTAGAGCACTTGTTGACTTGTTTTGTAAGTTTCGAGCATAAAAACTCTAACCATAGTGCAAATATAGGATACCATACAATTGTGAATTGTATAACTAATTATAACCATTTTTTGTAGGTATTATTACTCATCTTGAAGATTGGTCAAGCAAAGCATGGATTTGAGCTTCACTATTATTGCCCAGCGAGCCATAGTAAGCACCAGGCAGGTGGAGTCAGAAAGTACAAGAAATCCAAAATCAATAGTCTCGCCTAGCGAGCCATAGTGAGCACCAGGCGAGAGAAAATAGATAGTTCAAGAATTCCAAAATAAGCCTTCTCTCCTAGTGAGCCATAACGATCTTCATGCGAGCAAAGTCAAAATGTCCAAGATCCCAAAAATCATAAATTTCGTCTAGCGAGATCTAGCAAGGTCAAAGAGAGAAAGCTTTATAAGTGAGCCAAACTCTCACTAGGGGAGGAAAGGCAGTTTCAAGAAGGCAAATCAGAATTCTTCATGGTGAATGAAGGTCATCTCTCTAGGTGAGAAATTTGCTCGCTAAGCGAGATTAGGATTTCAGGACTAGTATAAAAAGTATTCAAACATAAACAGAAAGAAGGATCACACTTTTCCAGAGATAGAAAACAGAATAAAAATAGGGGAGAGTTATAACTCAGAGAATTGAAGGTGGATGCGCAACAGTTGTCGAGAAATCAACGTTGATGCTAATTCATCCTTATTCTTCTCATTTGAACCAAGCTATCATGATAATGAGTAGCCACACTCTCTCTTGTTGGAATTATATGTAATTAACCATACTTGTATGTATTCTTTTTTTATCATGACATTATCGATAATCTAGTTATTCATTAGTATTACTGATTATCCTTGCTTTCAATGTTTGATTCTTTTGATTTGAATAGTTATTTAGAATACAGTTTGAATATTGATTTAGGATAATCATATTTTAAATACTAAATTATATAGATAGATTTAGATTTAATATTCATCGAAAGTACACATTCTTAATGTTATCGTATTTTTTAATAGGATGAGAGACCGTTGATTGAACAATACGGTTGAAATCACATCTTTGCATAGACATAAACAAAGTTTGTTAGCGCTACACAATAATATTGATTAATAAATAGGATCGATATATCTGATTAGGAAAATACATACGAAATAGGTTAATGAACTCTAATCTCAGCAACTTCATATCTCTGTTCTTTTACATATCAATTACTGTTTTTACATACCTTTACTTTTTCGCAAACAAACATTTTACAATTATCACTTAAAATCATATTAGTTGTTAAACGGAGGTAATATCGCACTAGTCCCTGTGGATATGATAACAAAATACTTAATTTTGATTTTACGCATCAAAATAGCACCATTGTCAGAGACTGGCGTTTAGATATTACAAGCATAACAAAAGTTTTTATCGTTTTAAGAAATTTTGCACTTATTAATATTGTGTGTATGTGTATGTGTATCTCTCTCTCTCTCTCTCTCTCTCTCTCTCTCTATATATATATATATATATATATATATATATATATATATATATATATATATATATATATATATATGTGCGTGTGTGTGTGTGTGTGTGTGTGTGTGTGTGTGTGTGTGTGTGTGTGTGCGTGTGCGTGTGCGTGCGCGTGCGTGTGTGTGTGTGTGTGTATGGGTGTGTGTTTGTTCACTTGAGATGAAGATACTAGCCAAGCAAAGGAATCAGCAGGAATGAACTTCTACTTCTATTTCTTCATTATCCCCTTTATTAGAAAAAGTCATGGTTGAACAGGACGACAATAACAACAACGTCGTCAACAATAACATGAATAACAATAATGTCATTATCAATAACAACAACAACAACACTGAGGTTGGTGGAATGGCATGTCACAGCAGCCCAAGATGGTTGGCCCATATTGTCAGATCCTCAATTAATATCAAATAAATTGAGATGAAGATTGAATTGCTTCAAACCATATATGCAAATCCTTTTGCTGGACTTGACCATTAAGATCCATATACTCATCTTACCGAGTTTTATGAGCTTGCTGGTACACTCGGAGCATCTGATGCAAAAGAAGAAGAATTTGTGTTTATGAGATTATTTCCTCATTCATTGATCGATAAATCAAAAGATTGGTATCTATAGACCAACCGATTCAGATTATGACCAACTAGAATTTACTTGAGGAGAAGTTTCCTAATAGGTTATTTCCGTATAATAAATTCATGGATCCAAGACCGTTGTCGTACCCCAAAATTTGACCTCCCATTTTCATATTTTATCCAACCTATGACTTGAGATTCATCTGGATTCATGTGCATCATGTATTCATTCTCACAAACACCATAGGTTCAAAGCTTGTGAATAACATAATATGGCCTTGCTTGACCTTGGGAGAAGGCACCTTAATCTTTCATGCCTAAACCCTAATGTGCTTAGATTTTGTCCCAGGTGAATCTCTTGATCCATAAAGCCCTAATTATTGGTGCTCATCATGGGTGATTCATTTGTTGACCTTGCTTTGGGCTCAAAACCCTAATTAGGGGGAGGTTGATCTTAATGTGCCTTATGTCTGGATTTGTCACCATGTGCTTGGTAGAAACCTTAATTTATTGGAGAAGGGTGCTTGGCTATCATATCATGCATCATCCATCATCTGCCTACATGTTTGATGTTTCATCTGATTCAAACATTGCCTAGGCCTTTGATTTAAGTCTTTTGGTATTGACATAAGCACTGATCCATATGTCCTGATTCATTATGGATTAAACAGTAGTATGTGTTTCATGTGAATCATGCCTTGCTTACAATCCTGTGAAACCTTAATTCATGCCTCACAATTGACTTTGGTCAAATATTGACTTTTTGGTTAACCAGTTGACCAAAGTCAACCATTCCAATTATGGTCTTTCTAAACCTAACTTGTCTTGTTTACATGTCATTTCCATATCATTTTAGAAGTGTGATGAATGATATCTTAGCTCTTCTGGTAGGTGAGGATTGGATTGAACTGGTGGATGAGATTCGTCGGGAAATGACTATGTACCTCTCTGAGAATTTTAAGGAACTAGAGTTAGATAGATCTCTTTTGGATGGGGTGCATTTTTGGTATAGGTCCCAAGTTAATGTTAAGATATTATCTTCTTTTTCCTTTAATCAGAAATCGATATGGAGATCTCTTTGTGTGATGGGAATGAGAGCTCAGATTCTTATGGTATAAATTTTTATTTCCTAGGGAGATTCCGGTATCTTATGAGAGAGTATACGGGTATCTTATTTTCCCAGTTTCATAGTCAGTCTTCTCTTCCCCTATGTTTTTCCTCTTACTTTGTGACTGATTCAAAAAATGGATTCAATACAATAATGTTTGGTAATACACAAGGACAAAAACCATTTGTAATAAGAGAAAAGCAAGGGTAAATTTAAATTACATAGGGCTTCCCGACAACCACGGGGCCTCTGGTAAATTACTTCTTGGTAACATCTATCGGCAGCCGCAAAATCCCATGATGTTACCCACAGATAAACTATGAAGAATTTATGAGTAATTGTTAGTTTAACAAGTTTTTGGTGTTATGTTACCCACGACTAAGTCGTCGGTAACTTCACTAAGGTTTAAGCATTCGATAGGATTTGTGATTTTTTATATAATGTTACTAATGGTTAAGTTGTCAACAATCTGCAATATATAATTTTTTTAAAGAGATGTACCAATTAATTACTATAGACTTGATATATGATATTTTTCATATTTTGGATAAACTAATAGAAATGAGTTTTGAACACTCCTGGTGTATGAATGGTTATATAACTAATATAAATTGTTATATAAGTATGTTTATGATAAAAATAACTTCAGAGTTTTGATGATGAAGGCGTCGGTCACCCTTGATGGAAGCAAAACTATCAGATAATTCCCTTAAGTGTCTCTCTAAATCTTGTGTGTTTATTTGTCTTGTGACATTTCTCTCGTGCATCTTGAGCATCATCCTCTACAAATTTTTCTCTCTCTTCAATTGTTTCCAATTGTGTAACAATCTCAGCTGAAACTTGACTACTATATGGAGATACATGTCACGGTTGGGTTAAAGAGGGGACATATGGCATGTAATGCTTGAACATATCCCCGTGACTATAAAAAAAGTTCCTAGTTTTTCCCTTAATAGAATCAACCCAAAAATTTAGTCGAGTTGCGGAATCAACTTCCTTGGGGCCATTATCAAATCCCCCCTACTTGAGAGCATGTTTTAGCTTCTCTTGAAATGTTTCCTGCTCAAAAAAGTAGTGTAAAACTTATATACATTACAATATTTGCACATCAAAATAAAAATTAAGTTATCTAATTTCACTTACATGTGTCTTCTTTGATTTGTCGTCCACCCATGCAAAGTCCTTTTTGTATGAGTCCTTAAGAATGTTAACCAAAAGACTCTAAATACAATAGGGGTGAATTGTGATATTCAAAATTCATGACTAATTTATAAAAAACAAATCTTTTTAAAAAAATTATGTTATTGGTTAAGAATAAGATAGAAGAATGAAGAAGAGGAAGAGAGAAATACAACAGAAATAAAATAATTAACATAAATTAAATAGAGAAGAGTCTAGAGAGAGTGCACTAGAGATTTATATAGGTTTGACCTAACCATTTGGCCTACTCTTGTCCCAAATAGTTTTCTCTTAAGAGTTCCACTAAAATTACACTTGAGTTAGTCATGGGATTTGCTCACGAACCTTCATAACTTTTACATTGACTAATCTCAAGAACCAACACACATAGCTTTTAGACGGTCTTAACTCAGTAACCTTCATATATAGATTTTACACAGGTAAAGCTCAAGAGCCTACAAAGAGGCTTTTACATAGTTTAAGATCAAGAACCTATAAATAGTTTTTTATCAGGTTTAGCTTCCAACCTTTAAGTCTTTTATGATTTGCAATAGAATCACACTCTTGGATACATCAAATAAATCAAAACACTAATTACAAGACAACTTTCACAGGGGTTTTTCAGTCTTTTGTCACTATGGCAATTCTTGTGCAAATTCAATTTTAGGAAAAATATAGTAGAACAAGAAGAAGAAAAGAGATTTCCATTCAGAAATTCGGTGTGTAACAAAATAAGGAGAATCCTTCTTTATGTAACAAAAGTTTTTGCTCAAAAAGCAAATGATCCATGGGCCATTTTAATTATTTAATCGATTGACCCTAACTAGTAATTGATTAAAAGCTTTTAAAATATGGCAACCCTAATCCAACAAGGAAAACCTAAAATGGCTACATAGTTTAATCGCTTAAAAGTTTTTCTAATCAATTAAAAAGGAATTTACATTGCTCTAATTGATTTGACACTCACACTACTACAAAAAATATATATGACAACGGTTGTGAGAGACATATAATAACAGTTGTATGTTTGTTGTTAGGAAGGGTGTGATTGTAAGTGTGTTATTTACAACCATAGTTTATAGTCCTTTGTAGTAAACTGGAAAGTGTGTTAGCTATAAGCACAGTTATATTGTGAAATTGTTTATTTTTTAAAATATATGTTCTTATTTTACAAAACTCTCATTCTTTTAACCTGAATTTTTCTGAATCGTATCAGACCAGAAACATCAGCACGCCTATTTTATGAATCGTATCATACCCAAAATTGTATTACATCAAAGTCAAGATTGCATTAAGAACCAAAAATTGTATATTACATATCAAAACCAAAATGGTATAAAACTACATAAAATTTACACATCATTACATCAAATAATAGTATATTGGTGCCTTGGTGTCTTGACTTTAAACACCTATAATTTCGAATAATAATACTTGTTAGTTTATAACCTTAAAAAATATAACTTACAATAAATTACGAATAAAGAATAAAAAATAATTACTTATTAATTTTCTCATATGTCTTCTTCATGATCGTTACGAATAGCATGCACATCATCTCTTCAACTTCTTCATATGAAGTAGGCATTGGTGTTGCATAAGAAGGAGTGGAAGGAATATCAAATTTTTCATCACTATGAGGAATTTATTTTCCTTGGAGAATAATTGATCATCTCTTGGATAAGTCTGAAGGGTCTGTCACATGAAAAACTTGTTTTTTCTTGAGTAGCCATGATGAATGGTTCAATCATATAAGTTGTCTTGCCAAGGTCAACCTGTGTGAATCCTAACTCATCAATTTGTACACAAGTGTTATTCGGAACCGACTTGCATTTAAATAAAGACACTTTGAAAATAACATCAATCTCCAAAATCTCCTCAATAACACCATAGGATGATTTAGATGCCAATATAGGATTCTCATCTTTCGAACTAGAGAAATACATGGATTCGGCCTCAACCATAACCTCACTATTTTGCATTGTACTACAATCATATTTTACTTTTGTATAAAAGGAAAGATTACTAATGTTGTATATAGTCCAAGTCATCACACTAAATTTTGGCAAGTACCACAACCATTTAATTATCTCGGATGCACTATTATCATTAGAAATTCTTAAATTAAACCAACTTATGAATTTTTTATTATGCTCTGTCAATAACCACTTGTCACTATTAAGGGATATTTTTTCTTCATAGGTCTTTTGTGAGTAGTTATGTAAGGTTGAAGTTCGTCAAGATTATTCAATAAATAGAAATGTGCTTGAAGAAATACATATAGAGCCATTGAAATAACATTTAAACCTTGAGTAACTTTACCTCCATATTTGTCAATATGGTGAGACTTTGGAATTCCTTTCGAGATAATAATTGGACGACACCATTGCATTCTTTCGTGATAATATGGATCAAGATGCTCGGCAACCTGATAGCCCAACCAAAACCAAAGAGCAAGCTATACCCAACGTCGAAACTTCCATAGTCACATAAAATGATCAACCTGCCACTAAAGAACCAGAGCAAGCTCAAGATGATGTCCATGATTCAGTGTCGAACACATCTTTGAGCCAAGAGGAAATCCTTTCTCTCAAAAGAAAAAATCATATTGAAGCTTTCAAGAGACTCCAAAAGCTTCGCAAATTGTCAACAGGTTCTAGGTGAAGTCGTTCTTCTGACGTCTCATTAGCTGATATTAGAAATGACTTAATCAACCTCCTGATCCAACAATTGAAAGCCAATATCTTCAAGGTCGACCTTTTCAACACCATCAAAGGAGATGCTCGACTTAGGGTTGATATCCAACGCTTGGTAGATGAACTCAATAAACAACGGATGTGTGATACCTTGGTTCAATACAATGACAACAAGACCTCACTAGACAACCAAATTGCACAATGTTAAGCCAAGATTCTTGAGCTAAACAGTAAAATTGATAACCTGGAAAAAGAGAAAGTTGAGTTATCCTGGGAGAAATCACTCCCCTCCAGAGAAATGATCGATGAAGAGGCCACGAGAGGCATTGAACATGCTGAAGTCGCTTTTAACTTAGGGCTTGAAGTTAACTCCCTGGAAGAAATCCATGATCGACTGGTTACCAGACTCGACTTCTCCAAGACCAAACTTGAGGAATTTAGATCAAAATTTCTAGCTTAAATCCCATTTCTCATCTTTTTGGCATTTTAACATTTTGTAATGACAATGTCATTTTGGCACCTTTTAATACCATTTTAACGCTATTGCTTTCCTCCTACACATTATTCTTTAGCAATTTTAATTTCTTGTAGCATATGCTTATACCTCTTAAGGTATTTACTATTTACTCTTAAAATTCGTTTACCAACTGCTAATTCTTTGATTCCATAAGCATTATTCGAAAATGCTTGAATAACTTGAAATGGGCCTTCTTAATTAGGAGACCACTTGCCTAAAAATTTACCTCTCCGATCCATAGGCAATATAACCTTCCAAGTGTAATCTCCAACCGAAAACACTTTCAACTTTACTTTCTTATTATAAGTGTTGACCACTCGCTCCTTTTGTCTTATTGAAACATCTAATGTTGCCAACCTTTCTTCATCTAAATCGACCATTTCATCCAACATCATTCTCCAATAATGATCATATGGAATTTCTCCCTGCCTCTGAATTCGAACCGATTATAAATATATTTCGACCGGCAAGACAACTTTGTGTCCATAAGTCAATCTAAATGGAGTTGTATTTGTCACCTCTTTGGGAGAGGTTCGACATGCCCATAAGACTTGATCTAACATTTTATGCCAATTCTTTGGTTTCTCCCCAACATATTTCTTGATCAAACTAATGACAATCTTATTAGCTGCTTCGACTTGACCATTTTCTTAAGCATAATAAGGTGTTGAATTTAATAACTTAATCCCCATTTCAGAAGCAAATTCCTGCATCTTCCGGCCATTGAACACCGACCCTAGATCTGTCATCATGGTCTCAGGAATTCCAAACCTATAGATAATATTTCTTTGGATAAAGTCTGAAATTCTGGTATCAGATATGAGATGTCGAAGGTAATGTCACGACACTAATATCTGAACAATACAAATAGGATAAAAGATAAAGAACAGTAAAGCAAGAGACACAAGCAATTGTTAACCCAGTTCGGTGCAAACTCACCTACGTCTGGGGACTACCAAGCCAGGAAGGAAATCCACTAAATAGAATCAGTTCAAAGACTCTCAGTAAACAACTTCAAGTTACAGTCTTCTCACCTAATCTCTACCCGTGTGACTTCTACCTATGAACTCTTAGATATGAGATCCCACTCACTACCCCTCAATCACACCAGTGATATAAAACAAGAATTATAATGAAAAGAAGACACTCTTCAAAGATACACACTTGATCTTACTTAACAGCTTCAATCAAGTAGACACACACTCTTGCTTAAAAGCTTAGAATGACAAATTACAACTCAAAAATCAGACCAATTCAATCATCTATGGATGAATTGAATGGCTTACAAAACACACGACCACACAAGACTAAAACCCTTATTCTCTCTCAATATTTCGTTCGTTATTTATTGTCTTTCAAATCAGGTTTTCCATGTCCTTTTTATAGAAGCATTTGACTGGGCTTGGACATCATAAAACCCTAAAACTATTTTCCATTCAAATCTTCTCATGACAGCTGATTAGATCTCTTTGGAAAATAAGTAAATCTGGTTGTAATTAATTATTGAATGCGCGTGTAAATCATATCTTCAATCATACATAGATTTGCATTAAAAACGCAATCACATAATACATAACATTCAGACTGAATGTTCTGTATACAGATGTCATGACATCGGGTCTGACATCACAGTAAAATCCTGCATAATCACATTTTAAACATCCAGCAGGTACATGATATCTTATGTCAAGACAGCACATGTGACAACTTGTGAACACTCTAGGTTTTACCAAAATTGCTGCCAACATAAAAACCAACAAACTCCCCCTTTGGCAAATTTTGGCTAAAACATATATCAGTCCATTTGTTCACAAGAGTAAAAGCATATCAGGAGTTAAGCAGCAGCAGAAGTTATAAACACATAATTACTAGCTATAATAGCAACTAGTAATAAACACACATTTTAAGCATATATGTGTTTCTTCTCCCCCTAAGTCTGTTCAACACAGACATCTCCTTCAACAACAGTTGCACATGTAACATTCAGACCCTCCCTCTGACATCTCCTTCAATATCACCTGTACAACACAGAACATTATTCTGTTCAACATCAGTTGTCACCTATTTAGCCTAGCTAGCTACTTCAGCATATATTAACTGCAGCTCTCCACATCTCCACACATTAACTGCAGCTCTCCATATATTAACTTCTCCCCCTTTTTAGTCAAAATAGACCAAAGTGACCATTTAGACAAAATAAATGCCAACCAGTCCAGCAGAGAATGTCACAAAGGATGTTATAACATATAAAATGTTAAAATAAAATGTCAGGTGGTACAGAACCATAATTATAAACAGCTACATTAGCTGAGATAATCAGAAATGCAGAGAACTCATAAAGAGCCCAAAAATGGCATAAAAAAAAAAGACTGCCAAAAAAAATTACAAACATCAAAAAGAAAACATCAAAGCATCCAGAACACACATCATTATAATAGGGGGACCATCATCACCACAACTCAGTCTGAGGAGCTAGCATCTTCTTCACCTTCAGATCCAGAACTGCCACTAGATTTGTCTTGAGAATCAGACCTTTCACTTGAGGTGTGGGCATCTGTTTCCTTGGCTTCACCCACATTATCCATATCTTCTTGCTCCAAGCTACTAATTAGAACCTCTAAAGCCTTTTTCCTAGCCTTATCCACCCTAATCCCAGTTTCCAACTCCTTACAGGTTTCTTTCAATTCAGCAATCAGGCCACCTTGAGAGACTGGCTTCTTCATTGCAGATGTCATGACAATGTCATTGACATGATTGCCTTCAAATAACTTGTAATGAATTGACAATGGAGGCTTCCTTCTACTGGGGATATCACTTGTGCTTAAATACCAGGTTGCTGGCTTAGAATTATCCCACAAATAATTGAGGGAAAGGCAATTGGTAGCTTCACTGCATTTGTGGAAGCATGTCTAACAATTTGTTCAAACATGAACCTTCCATAATCAAAGTTTAGCTTGGTTCCAATAGCATATATTATCCTTCCAAGAACATTAGATATTGTTGAGATGTGGTTTGTTGGTACCCAGTTGGCTGACCCTATCTTATGCAAGATAGCATATTTTACAGTTAATTTGCCAGCAGAGAGATGCTTTTTGCTTGGCCATTCCTTGACTTGTCTAGCAGTGATTGTCCTACGGACTTCATTGTCTGTGGCCTCCAATTCAACAGCACCTTTTGTTCCTCTTCCTAGGAACTTATTGATCACAGTAGGGGAGAACCTTACACACCTTCCTCTAACAAACACTTTGCAAAACTCTTTGTTGTTCTTATCAGCAATATCCTCCGGGATGTTCACCACAAACTCCTTCACAAGACCTTCAAAACATTGGGGTAATGCACTAACTGTTTTCATTAAACCAGCATACTTGATCAACTCCATAACTTCCTTCACTTCCACAGCATCCTTTCCTAGTTCCCTTTCCACAACAACTCTCCTCTGTATTACAAATTTCCACTTGGCTGTACCATCTTCCAGATGGAAGGAAATGTTATCCAAATGCACAGCAGCAACCTTGGTACGGGATTTTCTAACAGTCTACTTTTTGACAGGAGAGATGTCTAGGACATCGTCTTCAACATCATCCTCTGAATCAGAACTTTCTCTAACCTTTCTCTTCTTGACCTCCACTTTACTCCATGACTTTGAAGGACCTACAGCAGTAGCCTTCTTACTAGTTCTGGTTGTCATCATCTCAGCCACCGACCTGCCTTTCCTGGTCTTCATTCTCTTTGCAACCCTTGGGTCCAAGTGATGAAGCAAGGTGTCATCTTCATCATCTGAGCTCTCTTCTTCCAAATCAATCACTTTCTCAGCAGAGTCATGCTTCTTAGACTGAGAAGCATCTACAGGTTTCTTGCTAGGCACGGGTTTCCCTAAAGAACACAGGCCTTCTACAGCAATATCTTTCTCTGACCTAGATGAATCATCATCTTTCTCATTTTGAAGTTCCACCTCAGGTGAGGGGTCCCTTCTAGACAGAGGAGTCGAAACTCCCTTGACTGAGTGTCCTTCATTTAGGATCCTTGTGACCAGATTCCTAATGACACAATCAGTATAATGCATGTCATCCTTAGGATGAGGGTTGTCAGAATTGTTACCTTGAGTGTTTTCTGTAGTGGAAGAAGGACCAGGGGCATCGCCTGGGATGACCGAAAGAGGAATAACTTCTAAAACGTCTTCATCCAGAAAATCCATGGAGGGTGTTCTTGCTTTGTGTGTAGGTTTAGAACTAGAAGATGAAGGATGTTGTGACATTTTGTTGAACTTATGAGAGAATTTGTGTTGCCCTGGCAGAGATGGTCGATAAGTTTGATGAAGATGGAAGTGGTTGTGTTGTGGTTGCGTGTGAAAATGGTATAGATGGTAGTTCCAATACTAGGTAATGATTTACCATAAATGGGGCACTTTCTTTTAAGTGGGCAGACAATATTTTTATTACCTTTTCCACTCCAAATTAATTGCTATAAATTCTCATGAATACAAATCCCTAATTTCCCTCTTAAACATTCAAATTTATTAGCATCCAAAGCCTTTGTAAATATGCCAGCTAATTGCATTTCAGTAGTAACATGCTCCAGGGCTATGATTTTCTCTTCCACTAGTTCTCTAATAAAGTGATGACGAATATCAATGTGCTTTGTCCTGCTATGCTGAATAGGATTCTAAGAAATATTTATAGCACTCAGGTTGTCACAGTACAATGTCATGACATCTTATGTGACATTGTATTCAGTCAACATTTGTTTCATCCAAACCAGTTGAGAACAACTACTCCCAGCTGCTATGTATTCAGCTTCAGCAGTGGATAGGGACACACAATTTTGTTTCTTGCTAAACCATGATATCAAGTTGTTCCCCAAAAAGAAACATCCTCCTGATGTACTTTTCCTATCATCAGCACTTCCAGCCCAATAAGCATCACAGTATCCAGTCAGCCTGGATCCAGAACCATGAGTATATAACATCCCATAGTCACTGGTGGCTGTGACATATCTCAGTATCCTCTTCACTTGGTTTATGTGACTGACTTTTGGTTCAGCTTGATATCTAGCACAAGCACCTACAGCAAAAGCAATATCAGGTCTACTTGTTGTGAGATATAGCAGACTTCTTATCATGCTTCTGTACAGACTTTGATCTACACTAACACCATTTTCATCTTTGGAGACTTTCAAATGTGTAGGAGCAAGTGTCCTTTTATGACTTGCATTTTCCATGCCAAACTTCTTAACAATGTTCTTGGCATATTTGCTTTGACATAGAAAGATAGAATCTTCCATCTGCTTGACTTGTAGCCCAAGAAAATAGGTCAGCTCTCCAACAAGGCTCATCTCAAACTCAGATTGCATTTGTCTAACAAAATGTTCGACCATCTGATCTGACATCCCACCAAACACTATATCATCCACATACATTTGAGCCACCATGAGTTTTCCTCCTTCATTCTTAACAAATAGGGTCTTGTCAATACCTCTCTTCCTATATCCATTGTTAGTGAGGAACACTGTGAGTCTCTCATACCAAGCCCTAGGAGCTTGTTTCAAACCATAGAGGGCTTTCTTCAATTTGTACACATGTTTTGGAAGATTTGGATTTGTGAGTCCTTTAGGTTGTTCAACATATACTTCCTCATTTAAGTAGCCATTCAAGAAGGAACTTTTTACATCCATTTGGAACAGTTTGAACTTCAGAATACATACCACTCCAAGCAAAAGTCTAATGGACTCAAGGTGAGCTACAGGAGCAAATGTTTCATCAAAATCCACTCCTTCAACTTGAGTATATCCTTGTGCTACTAATCTTGCTTTGTTTTTAGTAACCACCCCTTGTTCATCAGATTTATTCTTATACACCCACTTTGTACCTATGACATTTATTCCTTCAGGTCTAGGAACTAGTTCCCATACTTCATTCCTCTTGAATTGACCTAACTCCTCCTGTATGGCATTGATCCAGAACTCATCAGTCAAGGCTTTCTTGACATTCCTAGGCTCAATCTTGGACACAAAGCAGCCATGTGAGATCACTTCCCTTGATCTAGTTGTGACCCCTTTATTTGGGTCTCCTATAATGAGATCTTTGGGATGATCCTTCTGAATCCTTATGGAGGGACCCTTGTTGATTTTGTCATCTTCAGGTTCAGCTTGAGGAGGTTCACTCTCATTATTTTTGTTTGAGAAATCAGCTGGGGGATCATTTGGAGATGTCTCAACATCGTCTGTGACATCACTCTGTTGATCATCAACCACAACATTGATAGATTCCATCATTACTTTTGTTCTGGAATTAAACACTCTATATGCTCTGCTGTTTGTTGAGTAGCCCAGAAATATTGCTTCATCACTTTTGGGATCCATCTTCCTTCTTTGCTCACGATCAGTCAAGATATAGCATTTACTACCAAACACATGGAAGTATTTGACTGTATGTCTTCTCCCTTTCCAGACTTCATATAAGGTAATAGGAGTCCCTTTCTTCAAGGTTACTCTGTTGTGAACATAGCAGGCTGTGTTCATAGCTTCAGCCCAAAACTGGTAGGGCAATTTATTAGCATGAATCATAGCTCTGGCTGATTCTTGAAGGGTTCTATTTTTCCTTTCCACCACACCATTTTGCTGAGGAGTAATGGGAGATGAGAACTCATGATGAATTCCTTCTGAAGAGCATAATTCAGCAAGTTTTCTGTTTTCAAATTCCTTCCCATGATCACTTCTAATTTTGATAACTTGACTTTCCTTTTCTCTTTGAAGTTTTAGACAAAGATCTTTGAAGACTTCAAAAACATCATATTTATCTCTTATAAAATTGATCCAGGTGTATCTGGAGAAGTCATCCACCACTACATACGCATACTTCTTCCCACCAAGGCTTTCCACCTGCATGGGTCCCATCAAATCCATATGGAGGAGTTCCAATACTTTGGAAGTGGTGTCATGTCTGAGCTTCGGGTGTGACATCCTTGTCTTTTTTCCAATCTGACATTCCCTACAGACTTTTCCTTTATCAATCTTCAGGTTGGGAATTCCTCTAACAGCTTCAACAGATATAATCCTCTTCATACCTTTAAGATGCAGATGGCCCAATCTTTGATGCCATATCTTCACTTCTTCTTCTTTGGCTAAAGTACACATTGAAGAATAACTAGTTTCTTGAGAGCTCCACATGTAGCAGTTGTCTTTAGACCTGACTCCTTTCATGATCACTTCATTTTCTTTGTTAGTAATCTGACATTCAGTTTTGGTGAAGTTTACAGTTAGACCTTGGTCACATAGTTGACTGGTGCTTATTAGGTTTGCAGTCAGTCCTTTAACAAGTAGGACATTGTCAAGATTAGGAACTCCAGGGTAGTTGAGCTTACCAATTCCCTTGATTTCACCCTTTTCTCCATCACCAAAGGTTACATAACTGGTGGCATGAGGATGAAGGCCAGTTAGCAGGTTTTTGTTTCCAGTCATGTGTCTGGCGCACCCACTGTCAAAATACCAATCTTCTTTGGCTGAAACTCTGAAGGAAGTGTGAGCTATCAGACTTGTAACATCAGTCCTAGGAACCCATTGTTTTTTGTTGACAGATCTGTGATATTTGGGTTTAGGTTGATGATGAGAGGGACTAGGATAGCCATACAATTTATAGCAGAATGGTTTTATGTGGCCAAATTTTCCACAGTAGTGACATCTCCATCTTTGATTTTTCCCTTTCTGTTGTCTTCCTTTAAGATGTTGTGACATCTTTGGTTTGCTCCTAGTGTGACTGCACTTGGGTTTGAACTTTGGTTTGCTACCAGTGTGGCTGCACTCAGGTTTAGATTCATTGAACCCAATGCCAGACTTGTCTCCTGTTATTTGTCCAGTCTGGAGAATTTTGTCTAAGGTGTCAGATCCATTGTTCAGCATTCTTACATACTTGGTTATCTCATCTAGTTTAGAATTCAAGAATATTGCTTCAGTCTTCAACTTGGAGATGGTTTCCAAATGTTCTGCCTTCTCATTCTCCATCTGTGATATCACTTTCTTCTGGCCTTCAACTTGTTGACACACTTCTGCACTTCTGTGACACAACTCGCTGTAGGTAGTGGCCAACTCTTCAAAGGTTACTTCATCATCACTTGAGTCTTCATCAGAACCCCATCTTCCAGTCAAGGCAGTCACAAGATTTGCAGACTGTTCTGTTTCACTTTCATCAGACCAAGTGGCAGCAAGACTCCTCTTCTGTTTCTTGAGGTAGGTCCCACATTCAGTTCTAATGTGTCCATACCCATCACATTCATGGCACTGAACTCCTTTTCCTTCTTTGGGCTTTTCATCTGACCTTGTTCTTCTTCCAGTATTGTTGGATTTACTGATGTCAGATGCGATGTTCTTGACATTAGCCTTAGATCTTACATCCGTCTTTTTCAGAAGTCTGTTGAACTGTCTTCCCAGCATTGCTACATCATTTTCCAGATCTTCATCAATATCTTGACCACTTTCCTCCTCTTCCTCCTCAGTGTTTGACATGAAGACTATGCTTTTGACTTTCTTTTCAGATCCATCACACATTCTCATCTCAAATGTTTAGAGGGATCCAATTAGCTCATCAACTCTCATATTGGAAATGTCTTGAGACTCTTCTATGGCTGTCACTTTCATGGCAAATCTCTTAGGGAGTGACCTGAGTATTTTCCTCACTAATTTTTCATCTGACATCTTCTCACCTAGGGCTCCTAAGGCATTAGCAATTTCAAGGATATTCATATGAAATTCATGAATATTTTCATCTTCTTTCATCCTTAAATTTTCAAACTTGGTAGTGAGCAGCTGCAGTCTAGAAATCTTCACTCTAGAGGTGCCTTCATGAGTGGTTTTGAGAACGTCCCAAGCATCTTTAGCCACTTCACAGTTGTTTACCAATCTGAAGATATTCTTATCTACTCCATCGAATATAGCATTCAATGCTTTAGAGTTTCCAAGGGCTAACTCATCCTCCTCCTTGGTCCATTGTTCTTCAGCCTTCTTATCAGTAGTAGCTTCTCCATCCTTAGTAATGACTGGATGTTCCCAGCCTGTTAAAACAGCCTTCCAAGCCTTATTCTCCAGAAATTTTAGGAAGGCTACCATTCGAGGTTTCCAGTAGTCATAGTTGGATCCATCCAGAATAGGTGGTCTTTGAACAGATCCTCCATCTCTCTCCATAGTACCATAAAGTAATGTCCCTAGATCTCACCCAGAACCAGAGCAGGATGTCTGCTCTGATACCAATTGAAATTCTGGTATCAAATATGAGATGTCGAAGGTAATGTCATGACATTAATATCTGAATAATACAAATAGGATAAAAGATAAAGAACAGTAAAGCAAGAGAAAGCAATTGTTAACCCAGTTCGGTGTAAACTCACCTACGTCTGGGGGCTACCAAGCCAGGAAGGAAATCCACTAAATAGAATTAGTTCAAAGACTCTCAGTAAACAACTTCAAGTTACAGTCTTCTCACCTAATCTCTACCCGTGTGACTTCTACCTAAGAACTCTTAGATATGAGATCCCACTCACTCCCCCTCAATCACACCAGTGATATAAAACAAGAATTACAATGAAAAGAAGACACTCTTCAAAGACACACACTTGATCTTACTTAACAGTTTCAATCAAGTAAACACACACTCTTGCTTAAAAGCTTAGAGTGACAAATTACAACTCAAAAATTAGACCAATTCAATCATCTATGGATGAATTGAATGGCTTATAAAACACACGACCACACAAGACTAAAACCCTTATTCTCTCTCAATATTTCGTTCGTTATTTCTTGTCTTTCAAATCAGGTTTTCCATGTCCTTTTTATAGAAGCATTTGGCTGGGCTTGGACATCATAAAACCCTAAAACTATTTTCCATTCAAATCTTCTCATGACAGTTGATTAGATCTCTTTGGAAAATAAGTAAATATGGTTGTAACTAATGATTGAATGTGCGTGTAAATAATATCTTCAATCATACATAGATTTACCTTAAAAACGCAATCACATAATACATAACATTCAGACTGAATGTTCTGTATACAGATGTCATGACATCGGGTCTGACATCACAGTAAAATCTTGCATATTCACATTTTAAACATCCAGCAGGTACATGATATCTTATGTCAAGACAACACATGTGACAACTTGTGAACACTCTAGGTTTTACCAAAATTGCTGCCAACACAAGAACCAACAAAGTCTATTATAGCATCTTGATCAGCATTGACTAAAGGAACACGGCTTTACAACAGCAATGCCTACTAAAAGTATTCATGACCTTTAGAGGACGTTGGTCGAATTTCACCAATCAAATTCAAAGCTCGTCTTCTGAACAGACATGGCTTTACAACAGTGTGCAGTTCACTTGCAGGAACGTGTTGAGTACCTGAATGGACCTGGCATTCTTGACAACCCTTAGCAAAGTTGATACAATCTTTAAGCATTGTAGGTCAATAGACACCTTGGCGACACAACAACAATCTCATTGTGTGCCCTACCGATGAGCACCACATGCTCCACTATGAACATTAGACACAGTCAAATATGTCTCACTTTCATCAAGAAATTTAAGTAAAACCCCTTCAGGCATTTTCTTAACCAATTTATTTCTTATGACCATGTAGCTATGAGATCTATATTTAACTTTTCGATCTATTGAACTAACTGGATTTTCTAAGTAACTGACTATTGGCTTTCTCCAATCAATTTCAACCAAATTTTCAATAGCCAGGATCTCAAAGTTCTCTGGATCTACTGACCCTAACTTAATCATTTCCAGATCCGATAGGGGCAGTCTTGTCGCCTTCACTTTCCCTCGAACTTCAATCAAGTCATTTAGTTTCTCTTTAGACACTCTATACCCATAGGAAACTTGTGCCAATTCATTTGCCTCTTGATTTTCAAGTCTATAAACATGTTGGATATCCACAAAATTGAAACACTTGATAAGTCGATTCACTATAACAAAATACATGATTAACTTTTCCTTAATACATTTGTATTCCTTCGTCATCTACTTCACTACCAATTCAGAGTCTCCTCTTATTTTGACCTGCTTTACCCCCAAATCTAACAAGATCTCAAGCCCGACTGTCAAACCCTCGTACTCAGCTTCATTATTTGAGCAAGGGCCCTCAGTTTTATAATTGAACTTAGTCGGAATCTTGTTTGGATAAATAATCAAAATCTCAACACCGGTCCCATTCTTATGACTGGAACCATCGAAGTATAACTTCCAAGGTTCCGTTTCTAAATAGTTCAAAGGCGTCCTGGCTATCCTATGATCCACGATAAAGCCAGTGACCACCTGCTCACTCATGGCCTTTAAAGGTACATATGTAAGGGAGTATTTCATTAGGGCAAGAGCTCATTTCCCAATTCAACTATGTAAGATTGGTTTAGACAACATATGCTTGATAATATCGAAATGAGAAGATACATAGACATCAATTGGCTTTATGTAATGCTTCAATTTCATACAAGAAAAGTACAAACATAGGCACATCTTTTCAATAAGACTATACCTAGTTTTTGTGTCATTTAAGACTCGATTGAGGTAATATATGGCTATTACAACACCAGTATCATCCTCTTGCGCTAACATACTTCCTATAGTCAAGTCTGAGGCAGAAATGTACAACCTCATGCATCTATTTCTAACTAGAGGGGACAAAATTGGAGGGTTTACTAAGTACTTCTTTATTTCATCGAACACCCTTTGATGCTTTGGTTGCCATATAAACTCTTCCTTTTTCAGACGAAGTAGTGGCGAGAATACTCGAACTTTGCCACTAAGGTTTGATATGAACCTCCTCAGAAAGTTAATCTTCCTTAAAGGAGACTGAAGCTCTTTTTTGGTCGAAGGAAGCTTAGTCTCGCTAATCGCCTTTGTCTTATTCTGGTTGATCTTGATTCCCTTTTTATGGACTACGAAACCAAGAAAGTCCCCTGCCTGCAACAAAAAACACACAAGAGGGTTCATTTTCAGCCCATATTTTCTCATCCTTTCGATTGAGCGTCGAAGATGGTCAAGATGACCATTTCCTGACGCAGACTTAATGACTATATCATCAATATATATTTGCATAAATGTTTCAATATAGTCATGAAAGATAGAATTCATCACCCTCTCGTAGGTTGCCCCAATATTCTTTAAGTCAAATGGCATCACTACCCACTCGTAGGTGCCTAAAGCTCTTGGGCATCGAAATGTCGTCTTTGGCACATGTTCATCTGTAATGAAAATTTGATTATAACCAGAATAACCATCCAACATACTTATGTATTCAAAATTCGCTACTGAATCAACCAACATCTCGGCGACAGGCATGGGGTATTCGTCTTCTGGTGTCGCATCATTCAGATCTCTGAAGTCAATGCAAACCTGTAACATTCTAGTTTTCTTAATTACTAGAATGATATTAGAAAGTCATTAAACATACCTTGTCGTTCTTACGAACTTGCTTCTTAAGAGGCTTTTGATCTCCTTTTTATCTTGAACATGATTTCTGGGGAAAACCGTCTAAGTGTCTACTTGACTGGCTTCTTCCCTGTCTTTATTGGTAGTTTTAATTCCACCAAATCCCTGCTCAAACCTGGAATTTCATTATAATCCCAAGAAAAACAATCCTTAAGTTCATGAAGTAACTTAATTACCTATACCCTCAGATCTGAGTCGATGTTGGCACTGATGTAAGTCGGCCTTTTGATAGTTCTATCGCCCAAATCAATTTCTTCAAGTGGATCTTAAGGCTGTATATTTATAGTAGATGCAATTGGATCCTTCGCAAAACCCAAAGATCATCGTCATAGATGGAATCGAGCCTCTAGTCTCTTTGATTGTCATCTTCTAAGTCGGTTGATCGCGGCTCCTCGACTAGTTGAGGTCCAACATTGATCCTTTGACTCACATCAAACACTTCTATCTCATTAGCATCGATAGCCATATGTGGTACTTCGGCTTTCAAAGTCGCTTTTAATTTGTTCTCGGCTACGTAAGCCGAAATTTGCTTCAATGCGTCGAATTCAGACATCTTTATCAAACTTGTTGTCCCATCCAGTTGGTCGGATTGTATTTGAATCATAAAATCTCGCACCCATGATCTTTCTATCCCATGTGAATCCATGAGTTGGGTGGAGCTTCAAATAATAGAGTGCCTCGTCTAGAGGCATGTAAGTTAACCCTGCTGGTGTGCAAGGCGCAATGTTGGCTAAATTCTTATCAAAATTTATTTTTTTACATGGTTCACCTCTGCCATGTAGTATCCTTGGTCGACTTCAACATTCTTGACTATCCCATCAACTCGCCAGATTGTTATCCTTTGATGCAACGAAAAATCCACTTCTCCTACTCCGTGTATCCATTCTCGGCCTAGGTGCAAATTGTAGCTAGCCTTTGATGCTATGATCATAAAAGTTGTGGGCCAGGTTATAGGTCTCATTGTTACATATACTTGACTAACTCCCATGGTTTGACTTGTCTTTTCTTCATAATTTGAAAGCACCATTTTATGGGGCCTCAAGTCTGTATTGAACTTCCCAATTTTTTCCAACAAGAAGTGGGGCATCAAATTCACAGTTGCCCCACCATCCATCAAAATCTTGTTCACCGTCGCCTTTTCCACCTTCACCCATATAAACAGGGGCTTCATATGACTTTTCATCCCCTCATGGGGCCTCTCAAAAAAGGCATTATGTTATTCGATACAACCATTGTTAATTACGAAGTAGCATACTGGCATGTATCTCACCATCTCCTCTTCCTCACAATCTTCAGGCTCAGCAACCATTGTCACACAATCATACTGAAGGAGAATTGCCATCCAAGGCGCAGCGGAATTTAAAAATTTCTCCATTTAGTGATCCTTACGAATGGGCATGATCAGTGATAGAATCGTTACCTTTTGTGGCGATTCAAACCTTTGGTGCAGATCTCTTGTAACGATCAAAACCTTGGATACAAATCCAAGGAGCGATCACGAACGTTGAACGATGACAACGTCTCTACTCAGTCCACACGAACGGGTTCCTTCAATCTCAGTGCTAGCTGGTACGAATGAAGGCTTTGAGTGAGAGAGAGAGGGAAACGAAATTCCAAGTCTTCACTTGAGTTGAGTCTGAGTGACAATGCTTCTACCCAAGGGTTCTATTTATAGAACCACTTGTGTGGGCTTCAAGCTAAAAAGCCCACTTAAGTGTATTTTGGCTCATATCTTATAATATGCCCAAAATCACTTAAGCGTGTGGTACCTTACCATATTTCGTATTCCACTTAAGTGCACTGTACCTTACGGTGTTCCTTAGTTACTCTATTTCTCATCAATTCGTCCTTTGTGTGTGACCCTGTAACTTTCTATATAGTATTCTCATAGCAGGTCAATCCGGTATAAATATTACTCTTAATATTCATACCCATGTTTAAGACTTGATAACTCTTTATCCATGATCCATGAGATGTGATCATCAGTCTACAAACATAATAGTCTTAATGCTTTAATGTTATCCCACTTCACAATAAAGCTCGACTATGGATACTTTAAGAATAGTGTCCTTATGTTTAATGTGATCTCATGATTAAGTCATACTTGATACATTAAACGGACTAGCTATTCTAGGGACTTTATTAATCAAACATAATAAAGAAAAAGCCTTTTATTAATTAATAAATCATTCGATACAAGTACCAAAAGTATTGGCCTCTAGGGGTTACACCAACACGTACTCCCTATGAAGTAAGGAGACCATGTTACACAGCACGTCAAAATCATCTTATAACCCTGAGTCGAAATTTATTGTTACCGATTCGTCTTCCTTCGACGGTATCTCCTCTTTTACCTTTTCCTTCGACTGACTTGTCTTAGGACAAAACAATTTCCTCTCCAATGGTTTCTTCACATGTTCATTTGTTTGACTTTGATGTTGTTTATTGTTGCTTGACTCTGGCATCACTCGACTTTGATGTTGTTTGTTCTTGCTTGATTCTAGTGCCTCCCTCTCAGCTTTCTTCTTTCTCTGGAACCTTCTCCATTGTGACCTTGACATAAGGTTTTTTCCTTTCTAATTACTAGGCCCATATGAGCGCCTATCTGACATCTGAAAGTTCTCTCGATAATTCAACGAGGAACCTCGACCCATCTCAAAGTTTCCCCATTTAGAATTTCCATCTTGCTCCTTGCCAACGGGTTTTGTCCACCTTTGATGGGGAACCTTGGACGGCTGTACATATTGATCGCCACAGGCTCCACATAGTTGGTGTCTCCAACTTGTAATGGGTCAGAGTCGATCTTCATTTGAGTTTTTCCTTTGAAAAACTTCAACCTGCCTTCATTCAGTGCGTTCTGAACAAGATCCCTGAAAAGAAAACACCGTGAGGTTTTATGCCCTAAAAAATCATGATATTTATAAAACCTCATTTCTTCCTTTGTTCTAATGGTGGTACTTTTGTGCCTGGTGGCACTAGTACTTGACCATCTGCAACCAACAAGTCAAAGATTTCTTCGCATTTGGTTATGTCGGAGGTATAAGTCCTCTTAGGGAATTTATCAATTTTCTTAGGCTCAGAAGGGTTCTTCCCATTTGCAGACATAAGCAACTTACACGCATATGGGGACCCTGGTTTTAATTCAGCCATATCAACCTTCATCTCTTTCACATGGTTGTATTCGACATCTGATTCCAAGATGTTGTCTTCCAAATCAACATGAGTTATATGTTCCTTCTTACCCTTGTTCGCTCTGGCTTTCTCAGCCTTCAGTCTTTCGACCTGTCAAACTCTATTTGTCAACTGGTCCATATCTCTAAGATACTGCGTATCCAGCTTCTTCCTAATAGAGTAATATAATCCCCCAATGGCCATCTCGACTAACTCATGTTCAGGAACTTGGGTAAAGCACCTCATTTTCAATAGATGAGATCGATTCAAGTAATTATCGATTGATTCAGTGAACTTTCGCTTCACACTCGACAATTCCTTAAGGCTAATCTTAGATTTCCCCATGTAAAACTGCTCATGGAACAACCTTTCTAATCGAGTCCATTCATTTATTGAATGGGCAGGAAGGGTCGTAAACCATGTAAAGGCATTTTTTGTGAGAGAACTAGGAAAATATATCATCCTTAGATTCTCATTGTTAGTTATATCTCCCGCCCCTGTCAGATGTCGGGCAATATGTTCGACAATATACTCATTAGTGTCGCCAGTAAACTTTGTAAACTTAGGGACTTTCCATCACCTTGGTAGTTTAGTCTGCAACACGTAGCCTAATAGAGGAGATGTGTAATTTGGCCACTGCTTGCCCATGTTTACCCCATTTTGAGCCATTATCCTTTCGACAATAATCTCCATGTTATTCTCTCCTAAGAGATTCCCTTGTCAAACCTGATTAATGATCTGATCAGCGTCTTAGTTTCGATTAACCATCATGACAGATGGACGCTCTACTTCCCTAAGTATCTCTTGTTCGACCACCTAGGGCACCATTTGCTGCCCTTAATTTATGGTATTTTCCTCCAAAATTGGCTCTTCGTTTCGAACCTGTGTAACGATTTGGTTTGTATAATATGTCGAACTTGTGTTGGGGTAGCGCCAAAAAGATCAGCAATTCGATACATTTAAGTTGCCAACTGTTGGTAACTCTGATTCGTATTTTGAATCAATGGGTTGAATACCGTACCCATATGTTGGGTAAGAGTATTTACCATGTCATGGTTACTCTCATTTATCTGTTGTCTCATTGTCATTATGGAATTTATAATGAGTGTTGGCATTGCCTGGGAACCAAATCACGTTTATGTCTGGGGTGGCATGGTTCGACGGTGGTTACTTATGGCCGATCGAGATGCCAAGATTGGTGAATACATATTTGCACCACTATCAGCAAATTTCGTAGGATTAGTTTGTAGGTTTTCCATCATTGATGTTGGTATCCCATAAGGTTGTTTACGTTCTAACATGGGCATTGTGAAACTTTAGGCGAAAGGCTTAGCCTCTACCGCCATAATAAGTCTAGGAGTCACTGGGTGACTATGAGTTATTGGAGACAAAATTGTTCTTTCTGGTAGAGTTGATAGTGAAACTGTCGTTGACGGTATGACTGTTATGCTAGCACTCGAAAGGATTGGTTCAATCGATATTGTAGCGATTGTGCTTGTCTCAGTGCTATTAGAGGGTTGTTCTCCATTGTTATTTCTGGGAATAGCCATCCTCATGGCGTAGCTCCTTATAGAATTCCTAATTTATCTCTTTGTTATTCTACAACTTATTAGTCTCATGCACACTCAGAAATGAGAAATTAATGAAAAGAAATGATATTTTTTCGAAATAAAATCAACAATTCACACAAAAAGGATCCCATTGGGCGTGCCAATTTGTTTACTGATAAATTTGGTAAACAAAACAAGTTTCTATTAATACTTAAGGGACCAAACTCGAAAATCTCCCAGAACATATTTGTGTGAATTTAAACCCTTGAACACCATGTTATGATTGAAATCGAAAACATAGTGTGAAGATAATGATGTGAAATTTTGACAAGACTTGGAATGAAAAATATTTTGAAGACAGAGATAACTGAAATCGAAATGTAAAAATGAAGATAAAATGATAAATGATTGAAATGTAAATGAATGCAGAAAAAGGCTTGAATGTAAAAGTGCTTGGAATTTATAAATATGGAACGCATACGTATATTTTTTTCACTCGTTTCTCAATTACGCAGATACTTTGAGTATGTAGAAATATGAGTACAATTGCGGACCTCTATAATGTAAATAGTCATCCTCTTATATACTAATCTAAAATAACCACCTACAAACGGTCGATTACACAAATCACGACACGTTTTACTTCCATGCAGCGGTTATCTTCGACGAGTCTCCATGTGTCTTCCAGTAACCACGTGTTCTAATCCAATTGTCGCTCTTTCAATCAAACCAAATAACCAACTTAAGCATTTGAAGTTTTCATAAGTCCATAGATGTTACCAACGTTCCTCGACCTTCAGCTTCTTATTCTAGTATTCAATTGGCAAGCCATTGATGGGCTATGATTTCGACGAAGCAAGTAATGATGTCGAAGTCGAAGATATTGTCGATATTCCAGTTGAAGTAGAAGTTGTTGCAGACATACCCGACACAATCAAAGTTGGAAAGGTTATGGCTAGCAGAAGTCAGAGACCTCAAAGAACTAGAGTTCGTCCAACAAGACTTCAAGATTATGAAGTGGTTGGTGATGATGAAGTCACAATAGATGGTAAACTAGTTCATTTTGCTTTACTTGCAGGTGTTGAACCACTCAACTATAGTGAGGCTTTAAAGAATATGAAGTGGAAGTATGTTATGGTCGAAAAGTTATAAGCAATAAAAAGAAACAACACATTGGAGTTGGTCGAATTGTCATCACATACAAAAATTATCGAAGTGAAGTGGGTGTTCAAGTTGAAGCACAATGTTGATGGGTTGATGGAAAGATATTAGGTGATATTGGTAGCTCTAGGATTTCTTCAGCGAGCAAGACTCGACTACTCTGAAGTCTTTGCACCTAAACTTTCTTCTTCTTCCTCGTCTTTCTGTTTATTCCAATCTATATATTTTTCTTCTTTTCAATTCTAAAATGTGATGAACAAGTTTGAGTCATTCAACCCTTGTCTGTGAATCATTTGAGTGAACAGTGGTATAAAGATTAATTAATCAATTGGTTTTGTTTAGGCAATATATACATTATGTGCTCATAAATTTATAGACGGCCGGGGTGATTGTGTATAACTATACATACTTGACATATTTACAAACGTAATAATAAAAGTGCAACATACAAACACCACCTATTAATGACTTATGATGTGATTCTGGAAATAAGTGGGACTAGGAATAACAAAAGGAAACGATAGAGGAAACACATGCAGACATGTGAATTGCTTGTTGTAAGTAACGCAAGTGAGCAGTGATTTGACATTAGAAGGACACATGAAGCTGGGGCCACTCCTGTGGTCCCTCTTCTGTGTGGTTCCTTTTCGGTGGAACCTCAAAATTGAGACATGGTGTGGGCAAAAGTACCCAAACAAACACAATCGTTTTTAAATGGAAAATCTTACACAATAATAACAAATATTCGCATATACGTACACAAAGGGGAAATGGTAACTGGTATTATTAACTACTCCCTCACATTGTGATATCAATAAATAAATTGTGATATCAATAAATAAATAAATTTGTTCTTTATTAATGTTATAAGTTTCGCTTAATAGTTAGACAAAGATATCAAAAACTAGGACCTCAGTTTCAAATCCACAACATTTTAATTATTCACCTTTAAAATTATTGATAACTTCAAATTTAATAGATTGTCTGATATAATTTTTTTTACTAATATATTTGTTAAAATATTATTTTGACATCCACTTGATTAATATAATAGTTATTTCGTGTTTTTGAAAAATTGTCACTAAAAAATTATTAGTTGTGTC